>NC_053392.1:311724381-312059429 GCF_905171765.1 Bufo bufo
AAATAAAAAATTCTAGGAACTCGCCATGCCCCTCACGGAATACCTTGGGGTGTCTTCTTTCCAAAATGGGGTCACTTGTGGGGTAGTTATACTGCCCTGGTATTCTAGGGGCCCAAATGTGTGGTAAGGAGTTTGAAATCAAATTCAGTAAAAAATGACGAGTGAAATCCGAAAGGTGCTCTTTGGAATATGGGCCCCTTTGCCCACCTAGGCTGCAAAAAAGTGTCACACATCTGGTATCCCCGTACTCAGGAGAAGTTGAGGAATGTGTTTTGGGGTGTCTTTTTACATATACCCATGCTGGGTGAGATAAATATCTTGGTCAAATGACAACTTTGTATAAAAAAATGGGAAAAGTTGTCTTTTGCCAAGATATTTCTCTCACCCAGCATGGGTATATATAAAATGACACCCCAAAACACATTCCCCACCTTCTCCTGAGTACGGAGATACCAGATGTGTGACACTTTTTTGCAGCCTAGGTGGGCAAAGGGGCCCATATTCCAAAGAGCACCTTTCGGATTTCACAGGTCATTTTTTACAGAATTTGATTTCAAACTCCTTACCACACATTTGGGCCCCTAGAATGCCAGGGCAGTATAACTACCCCACAAGTGACCCCATTTTGGAAAGAAGAGACCCCAAGGTATTCGCTGATGGGCATAGTGAGTTCATAGAACTTTTTATTTTTTGTCACAAGTTAGTGGAATATGAGACTTTGTAAGAAAAAAAAAAAAAAAAAAAAATCATCATTTTCCGCTAACTTGTGACAAAAAATAAAAAGTTCTATGAACTCACTATGCCCATCAGCGAATACCTTAGGGTGTGTACTTTCAGAAATGGGGTCATTTGTGGGGTGTTTGTACTGTCTGGGCATTGTAGAACCTCAGGAAACATGACAGGTGCTCAGAAAGTCAGAGCTGCTTCAAAAAGCGGAAATTCACATTTTTGTACCATAGTTTGTAAACGCTATAACTTTTACCCAAACCATTTTTTTTTTACCCAAACATTTTTTTTTAATCAAAGACATGTAGAACTATAAATTTAGAGCAAAATTTCTATATGGATGTCGTTTTTTTTGCAAAATTTTACAACTGAAAGTGAAAAATGTCATTTTTTTGCAAAAAAATCGTTAAATTTTGATTAATAACAAAAAAAGTCAAAATGTCAGCAGCAATGAAATACCACCAAATGAAAGCTCTATTAGTGAGAAGAAAAGGAGGTAAAATTCATTTGGGTGGTAAGTTGCATGACCGAGCAATAAACGGTGAAAGTAGTGTAGGTCAGAAGTGTAAAAAGTGGCCTGGTCTTTCAGGGTGTTTAAGCACTGGGGGCTGAGGTGGTTAAAGAAGTGCCATGCCAGGGAACTCCTTGAAGCTGCCTTTGGGGTGCTCGGTCCCAGATGGCGGCGGTCAGTAGCAGGCAGAGTCTCTTGGCGGCGGGTGTTCTGATTTTGCCCACTGCTCCCTCTTTGTCTTTTGCTACGCTGTTGGCTCGGTCTCACCACTGCCTCTTCTACCGAACTGTGAAAGTCAGTGGCACGACCTTCATTCCATGTGGGGTCTAGGACCTCATCGTCCCCTTCATCGTCTTCCACCCAGTCTTGATCCCTGACCTCCTGTTCAGTCTGCACTCTGCAGAAAGACGCAGCAGTTGGCACCTGTGTTTCGTCATCATCAGAGACGTGCTGAGGTGGTATTCCCATGTCCTCATCATCAGGAAACATAAGTGGTTGTGCGTTAGTGCATTCTATCTCTTCCACCCCTGGGGAAGGGCTAGGTGGATGCCCTTGGGAAACCCTTTTTGGGATAGATTTAAAGTAGGCCTGATATAGCAGAAACTACTAATTTTGAGAATGGCAAATTTGGGAATAGTTTTTCAACCCAGAACAAAAACTGTGCTTTTACGGTCACTACAAATAATTTGACCAGCTAAAACAGTACAGATTTGGTTGAATATAAATGTGAGGCCTATTTTTTACGCGCTGTATGACAGATATACCTTTAATAACAGAATTAGACTTGTATCTGCACGGTAGCGTGTGTGTTAAGTTTTTCAGAATGACACTATCAGCACCTTGAATCTAAGATATCCTTTTTGGGATAGATTTAAAGTAGGCCTGATATAGCAGAAACTACTAATTTTGAGAATGGCAAATTTGGGAATAGTTTTTCAACCCAGAACAAAAACTGTGCTTTTACGGTCACTACAAATAATTTGACCAGCTAAAACAGTACAGATTTGGTTGAATATAAATGTGAGGCCTATTTTTTACGCGCTGTATGACAGATATACCTTTAATAACAGAATTAGACTTGTATCTGCACGGTAGCGTGTGTGTTAAGTTTTTCAGAATGACACTATCAGCACCTTGAATCTAAGATATCCTTTTTGGGATAGATTTAAAGTAGGCCTGATATAGCAGAAACTACTAATTTTGAGAATGGCAAATTTGGGAATAGTTTTTCAACCCAGAACAAAAACTGTGCTTTTACGGTCAATAAAAATAATTTGACCAGCTAAAACAGTACAGATTTGGTTGAATATAAATGTGAGGCCTATTTTTTACGCGCTGTGTGACAGATATACCTTTAATCACAGAATTAGACTTGTATCTGCACTGTAGCGTGTGTGTTAAGTTTTTCAGAATGACACTATCAGCACCTTAAATCTAAGATATCCTTTTTGGGATAGATTTAAAGTAGGCCTGATAAAGCAGAAACTACTAATTTTGAGAATGGCAAATTTGGGAATAGTTTTTCAACCCAGAACAAAAACTATGCTTTTACAGTCACTAAATATAACTTGACCAGCTAAAACTGTACTGATTTGGAGGAATAGAAATGTCAGGCCTATTTTTTACGCGCTGTGTGACAGATATACCTTTAATCACAGAATTAGACTTGTATCTGCACGGTAGCGTGTGTGTTAAGTTTTTCAGAATGACACTATCAGCACCTTCAATCTAAGATATCCTTTTTGGGATAGATTTAAAGTAGGCCTGATATAGCAGAAACTACTAATTTTGAGAATGTCAAATTTGGGAATAGTTTTTCAACCCAGAACAAAAACTGTGCTTTTACGGTCACTAAATATAACTTGACCAGCTAAAACTGTACTGATTTGGAGGAATAGAAATGTCAGGCCTATTTTTTAGGTGCTGGGTGACAGGCTCAACTTGCCCCTGATGTAGTATATGGCCAAAAAATAACCACACTGTTGATGGTTAAATGCACGTGGGTGACACAGGCTCAGCCTTCACCTGATGTAGTATATGGCCAAAAAATAACCACACTGTTGATGGTTAAATGCACTTGGGTGGCACAGGCTCAGCCTGCACCTGATGTAGTATATGGCCAAAAAATAACCACACTGTTGATGGTTAAATGCACTTGGGTGACACAGGCTCAGCCTGCACCTGATGTAGTATATGGCCAAAAAATAACCACACTGTTGATGGTTAAATGCACTTGGGTGACACAGGCTCAGCCTGCACCTGATGTAGGATATAGCAAAAAATAACCACACTATTGATGGTTAAATGCACTTGGTGGTAGCTTGTGCTGGCGCACCACAAGCCACAAAATGGCCGCCGATCACCCCAGAAAAAAGTGATATAAAAACGCTCTGGGCAGCCTAAAAAACGTGAGCAATTCAATATCAGCACTTCAATGATCCACAGCTGGAGATCAATCACTGAATTAAGTCTTTTGGAGGAGTTAATCTGCCTAATCTCGCCCTAACGTCGCAGCAGCAACCTCTCCCTATGCTTGAATCAGCAGAGTGACGTGCAGCGCTACGTGACCCAAGCTTATATAGAGGCTGGGTCACATGCTGCACTGGCCAATCACAGCCATGCCAATAGTAGGCAAGGCTGTGATGGCCTCTTGGGGCAAGTAGCATGACGCTTGTTGATTGGCTGCTTTGCAACCTTTCAAAAAGCGCCAAGAAAGCGCCGAACACCGAACCCGAACCCGGACTTTTACGAAAATGTTCGGGTTCGGGTCCGTGTCACGGACACCCCAAAATTCGGTACGAACCCGAACTATACAATTCGGGTTCGCTCATCCCTAGTCCCTATCCCTAATGCCCTACACTGATCCCTGCACTAAAGCTAACTGTATCTTTTACCTAACTAATCTAACCTATCTAATTATTCAGACCCTAAACATTTAACAATGAAAACGCACAGCGCACGACCACCAGCTCCTATCGCTCCAAAAATCAACCCCACAAAATGGATACCGGGGATTGCCTCAATTTATATAGTGAGAGGTAGACTACTTTCTGATTGGTTGCTAGGGATGTTGCTAAGCTGTGACAATGCCTTCTCATTGGCTATAAGCCAGAATAGGGAGTTTATTTTTTCAGGAATACAAGAAAAAAAAATTTAATATTCGACTATTCGCCAAAGCAGACTCAATAGTCTAACGCCCTTACACTAATAGAATTCTGCGAATGTTTAATGATCGATTTTTCACATAACAGGAACCGTTGTAAAATAGGTTACATGGAATGGTATTTCAAGGGTCACTCAGTCAGTACAATTTTTAAAATATGCGATTGATTCGAGTCGGAAAAGGCATTTGAGTATGAGTAATGCAGTAAATAGTAATCAAGAAGAAGATGTTGAAGGAACTTCGATAGTTAGAATTTACGAATATGGAGAATATAGTGCTATATTCGTAATTGTCGAATATAGCGTTATCTTCGACATATTCAATTACCAACCCAACCGCAGTTGTCAGGTGCAATGCGATTAATGCGCTTATTTAATTGAAATTATTCGGTGAACAACACTGACGGGAAAAATAGAAATTGGGAGAAGTTTTTATTAATCTGAATTTCCTGAAAGACAGAATATAAAATATGCGTGTTCTTCAAATTGCATTTGGCCTAAGCGATTATTTTTCTATGAATTTATATAACTTCAGAGGAAACTAATATTCGTTTTAATGAATATATTGTCACATATTCTACATATTCGCGAATTCTCGAAGTTACGATATTCGCGATAAATATTTGCTATTCGAATATTCGCGCCCAACACTAATTACAATAAGCAGATAAAAGATCTAGAGTTAATTTTAAGTGTGCTATTTGCATTTGGAATCTGTTGCTGTCAACTCTTAAGATGAGACCCAAAGAGCTGTCACTATCAGTGAAGCAAGCCATCAGACAGATAGCAAAAACATTAGGCGTGGCCAAAACAACTGTTTGGAACATTATTAAAAAGAAGGAACACACCAGTGAGCTCAGCAACACCAAAAGACCCGGAAGACCACGGAAAACAACTGTGGTAGATGACCAAAGAATTCTTTCCCTGGTGAAGAAAACACCCTTCAAAACAGTTGGCCAGATCAAGAACACTCTCCAGGAGGTAGGTGTATGTGTGTCAAAGTCAACAATCAAGAGAAGACTTCACCAGAGTGAATACAGAGGGTTCACCACAAGATGTAAACCATTGTTGAGCCTCAAAAACAGGAAGGCCAGATTAGAGTTTGCCAAATGACATCTAAAAAAGCCTTCACAGTTCTGGAACAGCATCCTATGGACAGATGGGACCAAGATCAACTTGTACCAGAGTGATGGGATGAGAAGAGAAGAGTATGGAGATGGAAAGGAACTGCTCATGATACTAAGCATACCACCTCATCAGTGAAGCATGCTGGTGGTAGTGTCATGGCGTGGGCATGTATGGCTGTCAATGGAACTGCTTCTCTTGTATTTATTGATGATGTGACTGCTGACAAAAGCAGCAGGATGAATTCTGAAGTGTTTCGGACAATATTATCTGCTCATATTCAGTCAAATGCTTCAGAACTCATTTGATGGCGCTTCACAGTGCAGATGGACAATGACCCAAAGCATACTGAAAAAGCAACCAAAGAGTTTTTTAAGGGAAAGAAGTGGAATGTTATGCAATGGCCAAGTCAATCACCTGACCTGAATTCGATTGAGCATGCATTTCATTTGCTGAAGACAAAACTGAAGGGAAAATGCCCCAAGAACAAGCAGGAACTGAAGACAGTTGCAGTAGAGGCCTGGCAGAACCCAGTGTCTGGTGATGTCTATTCCAGACTTCAGGCTTTAATTTACTGCAAAGGATTTGCAACCAAGTAATATAAAGTGAAAGTTTGATTTATGATTATTTTTCTGTTCCATTACTTTTGGTCCCTTAACAAGTGGGAGGCACATATGTAAACTGTTTTAATTCCTACACCATTCACCTGATTATGATGTAAATGACCTCAAATTAAAGCTGACAGTCTGCAGTTAAAGCACATCTTGTTCGTTATATTTCAAATCCATCGTGGTGGTGTATAGAGCCAAAAATGTTAGAATTGTGTTGATGTCCCAATATTTATGGACCTGACTGTAGCAGAGATTTTTTTGCTCAAAATGTAAAATTTGTAAAGTTTTCCCCTTTCTTTCTCATTTTTGTCTTACTTGGAGTATGTAGCAAAGGACTGACTTCATTATTTCACTTAAGTTCTCTCATGGTGTATTTACCGTATTTTTTGCCCTGTAAGACGCACCTGCCAATAAGACGCACCTAGGTTTTTGAGGAGGAAAATAAGAAAAAAAATATTTTGTACAAAAAGGTGTGCTTTTGGTGGGTTTTGAACTAATGGTGGTCTGTGGATGACACTATTATGGGGGATCTGTTGAGGACACTGTTATGGGGGATCTGTGGGTGACACTGTTATGGGGATCTGTGGGTGACACTGTTATGGGGGATCTGTGGGTGACACTGTTATGGGGGATCTGTGGGTGACACTGTTATGGGGGATCTGTGGGTGACACTGTTATGGGGGATCTGTGGGTGACACTGTTATGAGGATCTGTGGGTGACACTGTTATGGGGATCTCTGGATGACTCTTATTGGGGTCTTTGGATGGCACTGTTATGGGGATCTGTGGATGACACTGTTATGGGGGGATCTGTGGATGACACATATATGTGTCATCCACAGATCCCCTCCATAACAGTGTCCCTGTAGTGTGAATGACCCCCAATACAGGGGGTGGGGGTCGCATCTGGTTTTATAATGACAGCGTGGCCCGTGCAGTGACTGTATTCTTCTACACGGGCCCCGCTCACTGTATATACCGTAATCTCATCTATAATTGTAGGCATTGTTAATTTATACAAATTCTGGGTATCAGCGCCTGTATTACTTACAACAAGCGCTCGGTAGCAGAGAGGAGGGAGGAGGCGCCTGCGCCGCCCACTTTATGAATGAAGCAGGCGGCGTGGGCGCATGACGTAGTGACTCACGCTGCCAGCGCCCATCCTCCCGGCCTGCCTCCTCCCTCCTCTCTGCTACCGAGCGCTTGTTGTAAGTAATACAGGCGCTGATTACCCTGAATTTGTATATATTAACAATGCCTACAATTATAGATAAGATTACGGTATATACAGTGAGCGGGGCCTGTGTAGTAGAATACAGTCACTGCACGGGCCCCGCTGTCATTATAAAACCAGATGCCGGCCCCCAGCCCCTCCTCCCTCTCAGCTGATACACCCGCCGCGCGGCATCGCGGCGCAGCGTATTATTGACAGTTCGGCAAAATGCAGCATTCGCCCCATAAGACGCACTGTTATTTTCCCCCCACTTTTGGGGGAAAAAAGTGCGTCTTATAGGGCGAAAAATACAGTACTTTATGCTTATATGCCATTGGCCACACGTGTTGAAGAACCTGTACATTTTGAGAACAAGTCTAATAGTGTCGATTAGTGTAAAATTCAAATATTATTAAAGCAGATCTGTATTGTATGTTTATAATTTATCTGTAGCTGAAAGTCCATATTAATTTAGTCCTCCAGTTCCATTCTGTTCCTTCTGTTGCATTGTGAATGTGGTTGCTTTCACAGAAATTTTCATACAAATCTACACATGTGCTATATATCAATCCCTTGCTACATATGTCCTTTACACCTCTGGGTGTAAACACACTCTGTCCATACTGTTCCATTCCTGGCTTTAAACTTGGAACCAAATTGATAAAGAAATCACAACCTTTTTAATAATTATAGCACACAGCTTTCTGTACACTACGAATAGTACAAAACTCAGACACCTACTGTTCCGTAAGACCATTATTGTTTGTTAACATCTTCTTGCCTTATACTACATTAAACTCAATTTCCCTATATTTTTTGTGAAGTTTTAATAACAATTAATATATCTGTACAAAAAATAATAGAGAAAAGTAGAGGAAGATAAATAGCGAGAAATAAAAGACATGCACTTTAGCCATGGCACCAATTAAGCTAATTATACACTAAATGGGATACTGTTATTTAAAATGTGATAAAAAAGCTTGCTGAGTAATTAAACCGAAGATAAAAAAAAAAAAACATTTTCTGCCCACGGTCAAACTGTTAGTTTTTCCTCTCTTGTATATTTGGAATAATTGTGATCCTTTGCCCATTTTTGACCAATTTTATCTAAAAGGTGGTGAGCTGTTATGTCCTGTATAAAACCTTATTGACTACCCATATGCCTTTTTACAGTGTTAACTAAGGGGCCTCAGGCTGGGCCACCACCTTTTAACCCTTTCACTACCAGCGCCATAAATGTTTCAAACAGCAGAGACTGGCAATAATGCTGATCACGGTCGATAAAGCCTCAAAAACACGGAAGCACGCATTTCTGGGCTTCTTACCGGCATCCTCTGCAGCCAATGAGGATACCAGTAATTGTATTCAATATAATGGGTCTCTCTGAAGAAACCCAGGGTATTGAAGTTGCAATTCTTATATTGGCCAGCAGATGGTAGGCCAACATAAGAAATTAGCAATTCTCCTCTCATCATTGATCTATAGGAACCACGATGACTCAGATTAAAAAAAAAAAATAAGTTTTGTAGCCTCAAAAATGAAGTAAAAGAAACAACCATGAAAGAAGTAAAAATAGCTGTTTAAAAAAATATAACAAAATCTTAAAAATAAAAAAATTTAAATCCCCCCTTCAAATGCCCGTACTATTAAAAAAAAATATATATATATATATGGCGTAATGGAAAAAAAGGTCATAATGGCTGATTCGCCCTTTTTTCATTGCTTCTCTTACCCCAAAAAAGTAATAAAATGTGATGAATAAGTCACACATGCTCCAGAATGGTATCAATAAAAAACTACAGATCATTGCGCAAAAAATGAGTTCAGTAAATATAACGATAAAAGAAATTATGGAGGTCAAAATATGGTGATGATAAAAAAAATCTTTTTTTCAAAGTTTTAATTTATTTTTACACCATTTATTAAAAAAATACATATGTGGTATTGTTGTAATCGTACTGACCCAGAGATGAAGGGCACAGGTCAGTTTTGCCACAAAGGGAACGCCGTAGGAACAAAACCCATAAAACGGTGGAGAAATTGCATTTTCTTTTCAATTTCACCCTAATTGTAATTTTTTTTCCCGCTTGCCACTACATTGTATGCTATAATAAATGGTGCCATTAGAAAGTACAACTTGTCCCGCAAGAAAATAAGCCCTCATATGGATATGTGATGTGAGTTATGGCTCGAGGAAGATAGGGAAGAAAAAAGAAAACGCAAAAAATTAAAAAACCTCCAGTATCCTAAGGGTTAATGGCGGTCCAGTCCAAGCACTGCACAGGTTTCCCATGCGGCGAAGAGCGGGTGCTCATCTCTCACACGAGAGCTATGCTCCTGTTCTAACAGCCCAGACCGTCAGGAGTGCCGTTACGGGCTGTTTAACGCCTTAAGCAATGATGCCCACCGCATGTAAGTGGTGACAGAGGGAGCAAACTCCCTCTGTCTCCCATCGACGTCCTGCAAATGCGATCGCAGGGTGCCGATGTGTGTATACGGACCTGCTGTAGGCCTCAAGCCTTCCTTGAGTGCTCTCCAGCAGGGTGCGCCCCTCTGGTATAGCTTGCTGGTCAATGTCAGTATAGCGCTGACATTAAAATGCAATGCACTATAGGGTAGGTAGTGTATTATGTTTTAGAAGAAATCAAAATGTTGCCGGTTAAAGTCCTCTTGTGGGGCTATTAAATAATTAAAAAAAGATTAAAAATGAACATTTAATTACAAAGATTCCTATAAAAATATTTTTTATTGAATTTTTTTTATGGATGATGCAAAATTATTTTCTTCTTTTTAGAAGCTTAGAAGTTTTATTGCATAAAAGGAGTAAAAAGTAAGAAAAAACTTTTTACTGGTATTGTTCTCGTATTGTTCTCGTATTGACCCAGAGAATAAATATATCATGGTATTTATGCTGAAAAATTAATGTCACAAAATTCATAACCTAAAAACTCAGTGGCAGTATTGCTGTTTTTTCCCATCTCCCTCCCACAAAATCAAAGAAAAAAGTGTGTGTACAACAAAATGGCCACATTAAAAACTACATCCTGCAAAAAACAAGCCCTTATACAGCTACATAGACAGAAAATGAAAAAGGTTATAGCTCTTGGAAGGCAACAGTGAAAAAGTCAGTAAGGCTCAAAACAGGCTGGTCACTAAGGGGTTAACTGTTGATATATCAGCAGAACATTCCTGTCATCTACTTCAATAAAAATCTAATTGTGTTTTGGGCATCCCAGTCAATTTGGGTTCCTACTTCAATAGGAACTATTAAAGATGAGCGAATCAAAGCTGACGAAGTGGAATTCGATCCGAATTTCAGGAAAAATTTGGTTCAACCAAAGCTGAATTTCCTCGCGCTTCGTGGTAACGAATCACATTTTTTCCTAAAATTGCTGTTGCATATGTGAGGACATGGAGAAAGGAACTCTGGGACAGCGGGATGACCCATAATGCCATGCATGCAGCTAATCAGCAGCCAGCCAGCCCTGTGATGTCACAGCCCTATAAATAGCATCAGCCATCTTAGATTATGCCATTTACCAGTGTACTTAGTGCATGGAGAAACGTCAGCAGGCGCTAGAGACAGTGTTAGAAAAAACTTCATTGTGCTAAAAAAATAATTACAAGTGCAGGGAAAGATTATTCAAGGTGTAGGGAAAGGATAGGGAGGAATCATTCCACAGGGTTTAGTATGGGAGGTTACAGCCTGGGTAATAGAAACAATCCTTTTACACCTTGCTGCACTGACTGGGGATCCAAATTGCCATTATACACCTCT
Organism: Bufo bufo; assembly: GCF_905171765.1. Lineage (NCBI taxonomy): Eukaryota > Metazoa > Chordata > Amphibia > Anura > Bufonidae > Bufo > Bufo bufo. The sequence goes on from NC_053392.1 coordinate 311,735,508, forward strand.
GTAGTTCCAGCAAACCATTCTTGTAATTGGGGTGCAAGTGCTGTTTGATACAGCCATTAACAGGGTTTATTACAAGGAAATATTTATATGTCTTATTTGCCCTTGTGCGGTGCAGTTATACACTGCCTGTCCCAAAAAAAGGCGCCACTTGGATTTAACTAGGCAAATAGTTATGAGCCTCCTATTGGATAATTACTGCATGGGCGATTATCTTTCAGCTGGCAATAAGTTATTTAACCCTAACTGATGCAATGAGTTGCTTCTCATTTCTTAAACAACTATGTCGAGAGACACATCTCGTGGTCATGGAAAAGATGTTAGTCTGTTTGAGAAGGGTCAAATCATTGGCATGCATCAAGCAGAGAACACATCTAAGGAGATTGCAGAAACTACTAAAATGGGTTAAGCACTGTCCAACGCATTATTAAAAACTCGAAGTATAGTGGGGACCCATCATATTGGAGGAAGAAATGTGGCAGGAAAAAGTGATCGTGATCGGCGATCACTTAAACGTTTGGTGAAATCAAATTGAATAAAAACAACAGTAGAACTCAGGGCTATGTTTAATAGTAAAAGTAAGAGCATTTCCACATGCACAATGCGAAGGGAACTCAAGGGATTGGGGCTGAACAGCTGTGTAGCCATAAGAAAACCACTAATCAGAAAAAAAAGGCATAAATTTGCTAGGGAGCATAAAGATTAGACTCTGGAGCAATGGAAGAAGGTCATGTGGTCTGATGAGTCCATAATTACCCTGTTCCAGAGTGATGGACGCATCAGGGTAAGAAGAGAGGCAGATGAAGTGATGCACCCATCATGCCTAGTGCCTACTGTACAAGCCTTTGGGGGCAGTGCTATGATCTGCGGTTGCTGCAGTTGGTCAAGTCTAGGTTCAGCAACAGTATGTGCTCCAAGAATGAGGTAAGCTGACTACCTGAACATACTGAATGACCAGGTTATTCCATCAATGGATTTTTTCTTCCCTGATGGCACGGGCATATTCCAAGATGACAATCTCAGGATTCATCAGGCTCAAATTGTGAAAGAGTGGTTCAGGGAGCATGAGACATAATTTTCACACATGGATTGGCCACCACAGAGTCCAGACCTTAACGCCATTGAGAATCTTTGGGATGTGCTGGATAAGGCTTTGTGCACCAGTCAAACTTGGTGAAAAATTAATGCAACACTGGATGGAAATAAATCTTGTGACATTGCAGAAGCTTATCGAAGCAATGCCATAATCAAAGCTAGAGGCTTTTTTTTGGTGGCGACTTTTTTTTTGGACAGGAATGTTCTAAAGCATTTTTGGTTTCTATTAGTGGGAAAAAAGGGCTTATTAGTTGTTGTGTGGTGAAGTGCTAAAATTACAGCCCTTTTTATCGTGTATTAGTGGCAAAAGTAAAAAAATATATTTGCTTGTCAGTGGTGCAGTTATATGTTCTAAAGCCTTTTGGGGTGTGTATTAGTGGAAAAAGAGAAAATATATTTGCCGGTCAATGGTGCAGTTATATGTTTTAAAGCCTTTTGTGGCGTGTACAGTATTAGTGGACAAAGAAAAAACATATTTGCCATTCAGGGATGCAGTTACTGTATATGTTCTAAAGTCTTTTGTGGCGTGTATTAGTGGAAAAAGAAAAAATATATATGCCGATCAGCGGTGCAGTTATTGGTTCTAAAGCCTTTTGTGATGTGTATTAGTGGCAAAATAAAAATATATTTGCCGGTCAGCGGTGCAGTTATATGTTTTAAAGCATTTGTGGCGTGTATTAGTGGAAAAGAAAAAATATATTTGCCGTTCAGCTGTGCAGTTATATGTTCTAAAGCCCTTTCTGCCTTGTATTATTGGCAAAAGAAAAATATATTTGCCATTCAGTGTTGCACTTATATGTTAAAAGCCTTGTGTAGTGTAAAAGTGGAAATAAATTAGGGCCTAATTGCCATTCAGCGGTGCATTTATATATTCTAAAGACCTTTTTGCCCTGTATTAGTGGCAAAATAAAAATACTGTATATCTGGGCCTGACAACCACACAATGTATTGAAGCGCAGATCACACAATTCACGGTTTACACCGTTGACAGCAAAAATGTGGATAGATTATGGGAGAAAAATAGATTTCTGTATTATAATTTTTTTCCTATATCTGGGCCTGACAACCACACAAGGTATTGCAGCGCAGATCTGACAACTCACGGATGACACCGTTTACAGCAAAAATGTGGATAGATTATGGGAAAAAAAAAATTGTTTTCACTAATATTCTTCCTATCTCTGCCCCTGACACACAGAAGGTATTGCACAGATGTCACAAGTCACTGCAGACACCCTTTATATAGAAAAAGAATCGATATTTTGCAAAGTATGTAAAAAAAACTGATGACGCATTTCGTCCAGCCAATCACTGTAATGCCAGTAGCCAACCTGGCTACTGGCATAACAGTGATGGCAATAATTACCTGCACATTTATTGACTGCTTAGCAGCCGCGAAGCGTGCGTGGAGGAGACTCGAGCATGGCGCTCGAGCATATGTGGTACTCGGCCGAGTACCGCCATGTGCCGAGCATAGCGATGCTCGAGCCGAACAAGTATTCGGCCGAGCATGCTCGCTCATCACTAGTGATTATGCACCTCCTTTTCCTCCTTTTATTTTTTATGTGAAACTTTTTGGGGAAAAATTGATGGGTGATTGTACACCTCATTTTGCTACAGAGACCGAATTACGTAGTGGTGAAATTTTTTATGTGAAACTGTTTTTTGGGGAAAATTGATGGGTGATTGTACAACTCCTTTTGCTATATAGACCGAATTACGTAGTGGTGACAATTTTTATTTCAAACATTTTTTTTTTTTAAATTGATGCAGTTATATGTTTTAAAGCCTGTTGTGGCAAGTGTTAGTGGAGAAAGAAAAAATGTATTTGCCCTTTAGTGGTGGATTTATCTGTTCTAAAGCCTTTTGTGGTGTGTATTAGTGGAAAAAGAAAAAATATATTTGCCATTCAGCGGTGCAGTTATATGTTCTAAAGCCCTTTTGACCTGTATTAGTGTCATAAGAAAAATATATTTGCCATTCGGCGTTGCACTTATATGTTGAAAGCCTTTTGTGTATTGTAAAAGTGGAAAAAAAATAGGGCTTCTAATGTAACTGGCCAACAGTAAAATTGTTATACGGTGACCGCCTAATGTACCTCCAGCTACATAATGATTTCTCTTTTCTATACGGTGAATGCATTTTTTGGGGGGCCTGTAATCCAACTGGCCAACAGTAAAATTGTTGTACGGTGACAGCCTAATGTACCTCCAGCCACATAATCACTTGATCTTTTTTGTACGGTGAATGCCTAATTGTTGGGGCCTCAGAGGAATTCAACACCTGTGACGACCACTTTTTTATCGAATTTCACCTATTATCATTTGGGGTTTATTCAAGAGGGGGGATTTCATTAGCCATGTTTTTAATCCAATTTTATATTTTTAGTTCTTTTAAACTTATGTATATGACATGTATTTGTACTGGCCTCCAGTAAAATTAATATCCAATGACCGTCTAATATACCTCCAACCACATAATCACTTGATCTTTTCTATACAGTAAATGCATAATTTTTGAGGCCTGTAATCTTACTGGCCAACAGTAAAATTGTTATACGGGGACCACCTAATGTACCTCCAGCCTCATTATCACTTGTTCTTTTCTGTACGGTGAATGCATAATTTTTGGGGCCTGTCGTCCACTGGCCTGCAGTAAATCGATATCTATTGATCGTCTAATATACCTCCTGCCACATAATCATGATGTTTTTTGTCCGGTGAATGCCTAATGTTTTGGTCCTGTACTCTACTGGCCTGCAGTAAAATCAATGTCCAATGACCGTCTAATATACGTACCTCCAGCCACATAATCACTTGATGTTTTATGTCCAGTGAATGCCTAATGTTTGGAGCCTGTACTCCCATGGTCTAAAATAAAAAAATTCTAGGCTCCAGCGGGGCATATTTTTAAGTTTCCCTTTAAGACGGCCCCTGATTAAAATATATATTTTTGGGGCAATTTGTACCATTGATCCCCCTCTGGTATGTCACTGTCCATGTTGTGGGATGATTTGTGCACTTCTAGTAAGTATTTGGTGGCTGCAAATATGACCTGAAGGTTTTTCAGGTTTGCCTGCCATTAAAGTGAAAGGGGCACGCTGCGAACTTTCGGTTCGCGAACATTTGATCGCGTTCGCGCTTGCGAATCGTCCCAGCCGATGTTCGTCCATCACTAGCAGGCCATCATTCATAATTTTTCAAGGCTGTGTATGATGCCCTCTTTTATGTGTAACAAAGGGTGTATTGGAGTGGTGGTTCCTTGTAATTTTTGGCAGCCCTTTCACTTAGTGCATAGGCTTTATGAGTGTAGGATTCCCACTACCTGAATAATTGCACCACAATGTGAATGAGGCCCTTCTTTATGTGATATATAGGTTGAATCGGAGTACCTCTTCCTTCTAATTCTTGGCAGAACTTGCACTTTATATACAAGTATATATATAGGAAAGAATGTTTCCTAACAACGTTTTCTCTAAAATCAATTTTATCTTCGGTTTTGTTCGTATTATTGTCAGTCTGTAAAAGTGGCGTACTACTCGGACAACATCATTCCCAGCAGCGACCTGGGAGTCCAAGATGCATCCAGACATCCTCCCCATGCTGTTCCTGAACCATTTTAGTGGTGTTTTCATCAATTTCTGACCTTTTCCTATGAACCAGGCACCCTCCCCTCTTCAGAGCAGGGGGTGCCTGGTTTAATGCTCGGGTTCTCCCATTGACTTTCATTATGCTCGGGTGCTCGGTAGAGCGATGTGTTCGTCCCGAGTTCCCAAACACCCGAGCAATATGGTGTTCGATCAACACTAAAAATAATCAGTGACGTCAACACAAACATACTGCTGACACCCTCTCCGCTCTGTCGGGGGGCTCTACTTGTATAAGCATTTAATATAATGGTTCATAATGTTGGTATATTGATAATTGGGAGATTTTTATAAAAGAGATGGCTCTTGGGGTTGATTTTTACAATAGTGACAGTTGGGTGGTATCTAATTGTATTATTATAATTTTTTTTGTATCATTCAACATTGAAAAAAAGTTTTTTTTCACACAATATTTTTACACATTTTCATTGTGTTTTCACCGTATTATTTACACACAATACTTCACATTCTTTAGCAGCTGTCACATGTTGTGTGCCCAATACTTACCACGCTATATTTTGGTTATAGCAGTATAGATTATTCACGGGTATCAATAGTATCAGAAACGTCACAGAATGATATTTTACGGCGAGATCTAGTCTTTTCTCTCCGTTCTTAATTTTTTTATTAGCTTCATTTTATTCACCTTTTTGCATATAGCATTAGTGTTTTATAATCATGCACTGCTTTGTACTAGCACGTATATATCACATAGATGTATATTCACTGTATGACTATCCCCTAAGTAAGAGAGTTAGCATTGGATGACAACTTGTAATGCGATCTAGTCCCTTTTTTGTTTCCCTCTTTATACTTTCTTCTTTTTTTCTCTCTACCATGCTGTCCCCGCACTTCTTTCCCTTATTAGGTGTTGTACTTCCATCTTGATTTTATTGGCATTTAAAATTTGGCCAGAACCTTGGTGTACTACATGTATGGGATGTGTATTATATTTCAATTGCATTGGGATTTAGACTTGGTAAAACATCTAATTGCTTACACTGAACAGGATCTGCCAGTCCAATCTGCCCTTACCTGACATGGTGATTGCGGTGCGCCCTACTGTCCACGCATGCGCCGGGCTCGGGTCCCGCCTGCCGCTCCTGGATGATGATGATCGCGTGATTTTCCTCCTCCAGACTGGCTGGGCGGGGCCGCGGGATCGGCGTTCATGGCGGAGTGCCGAGCGCCATGCAATGAGCACTCACCATTTTAAATCAGTTCAGGTGTGTGAGGCGGACAGACGACAGGCCAGCCAATAGCAACATTAAGGTAATGAGGTCAAACCTATCAGAAAATATGGTGTAGCCCTTCTATGTATTTAAGAGACCATCCTCACCACACTAGCCAGTATCCCCTTAAAAAAGCTAACGCGAAACGTGCGTTGGGGAGTGGACTGGTGGTGGTTGCGTGCGGTATATCCGTTTGGTTGGTCAGTATTTGCTAGGTGCCTATTAAATTTTGTTGTTTTTTCTGCTATAGTCACTTCTTGTGGTGTGTACCATCACCCACATGGTTAAGCGTTTGTTGTACATATGTGTATATGAATTTTTGCTATCATGTATTTTTGAGCTATAGTGGTTTGGTTGAACCAACCTTGTTTCTAGTGACCAATCATGACTATTGCACTTGCACTTTTTAATATATACCGACAGCCCACCATCGGTCCTCTTGTTTTTAATATTTTAAATGTATTGTGGCCTGCGTTAATTGTTTTTTGTGGCTTGTGCTAATTATGGCTTTATGTGATTTTCAATAAAATTATGCTATTTTGTGATTACTTTAGTCTTATATGTGTTTTTGTACTTAATTGACCCATTATCTTAGGTTGGTTTTCATGATATAGTTAGGTGTGGGTCCTAAACTTTAATTTTGGGCTATATATAGGTTTCTAAGCATTTAATAGAACAGGTTCTGTAGGCATCTATGTGGAATCAGCTGACAACTGTGTAAAAGGAGTGCTCTTCTTCTTGGCGCTTACATCCACCTGTAAGGCTGAGTTAAAATAAGTGAAGTGTGCAGTAATCTGAAGACCGACGCCTGTTATCTGCTTGTCATTAAGGCTCTCTGCAGCCAGGAAATAGCAATTTTTAACGAAATTTGCCGCAAATATATTCAACTCAAATCACAATTTTTTAAAATTTGCTTATCTCTAGGAACTATGTATTTTTAGCTTATAGATGCTAGCTTCTTAGTGCAGTCATCATCAGAGTATTTTTCGCATGGCTGCATACCTCTTCTTTCACTGAATACACTAAAATATCAATAACAGGTCTCAATTACACAACTTTGCTATTTATTTGTAATCTGCAGAATCAGCTACTAACCTTATAATTTACTGAAGTCCAACCTTCATCAGTCTCTATGCTCTTCTCAGCATCCATCAAGGTCTCTTGACCAACATTTAAGTACCATCTACGTGTTCTGATGTGGTCATGGGAAGTTCTAGTAAAAGGAAACTGGCAGGATATGTTGCACAGCTTTAAAGAAACACCCCAGTCAACAGTGAAAAATAGTTAAAAGTGTTGATTTGTGTCTCTTGTCACTGGTTCTGTTTATGGAGCATCAACTGGTGTTAGTCTTACAGGCAATTGGGGTCAGGTACTAGCATTCTACACTAGTGTTTTGATGTTGAAAAGTCGCAAATTTTGTCCCAAGTGCCGCTTTCTGACATCATTTTGGACTTTTTAACAATTTCCGACACCATATCCACTTTTCCAATCAGTAGGCGTTGTGTGGGAGGGGAAGACAGGCCACAGGTGTGAGCTCTGAAGCTCAGCTCATCTGACAACATGTGTGCCAGACTCAGAATACTGGCGCTCTTCATCACAGAAATCTATTCCAGGTCCTGGCTAGAGCAGATTTCTGTTCTTTTGCATGGGCAGAAGAAGATATACCTGTTGATAAATTGGTTGGATCTTCCTCCAGTGGAGTTTAGTATATGACTTTCATTGTTCGATGTGACAAGTTATGCAAATTATATATCCTCCATCTCTAGTAACATGAGTTTAATCAATTTTTTTTTATGGCGAAAAAAATTATGTAAAACAAGGGGGATACTGAAAATTTTTTGCAAGTTATATACTATGTGTGCACTGATAGCAAGGCTTAGGGGAGACCTGGTGTAGAAAACAAAGATAGGCTTTAACATTTACTAATTCCTTTGTGAATTATTTGAGAATAACATTCCAGGTGTACATGATTTGGATTCTTTGACATGCATGCTATATATCTGTAGCTAAATATTTTTTGTAACCAGTCCTTTGAGGGACATAATGTAAAATATGGTTCTCCAATTATAGTAAACTTATGAGAAATGAGCAAACTATGCTTAGTCATAAACATCAAGCTGTCTACATATATAACGGTTAATGAACAACAAGGCAGTACGTTTAATCAATTTGTCATTAAACAGATGGCTTAGTGGCATACTATACAAAATATATGAACTTTAGCAACTTGCTTTGAATGTAAAGCAGATGTTTATGGAGTAGGCCTATTGCACAAACCCATAATACTGTTCAGGTGTAATCATGTAATGTCAATATAACTCATCAAATCACACCAGCAAATTCTTTACTTTCTTATTTTCATATTGATGGTAGGTTGGTGAATGAATTCTTGAAACTCACTGAAGAAACATGATAGACATTTTCATATATAGCAAGCATGTTCTAATGAAGACTGTAAAGGTATCAGTGGTTGTTTGAACCTTCATATGTCAAAGCTAGACTTAGTTCATATATTATAAATTATGCAACTAAACTTCAACATAAAATGTTTTTCAGAAATTAATGTAATTATTTATAACTACAAGATGACAATGCTTACAAATCGTACCCAAGCATATTAGAAGTGAAGAATATTCAGATTATGTGCTGGTGGCTGATATTCTGGGTCAAGAGGAACTGTAGAAAGACTCTTAGGACATCATTGTAAAAGACTGAAATATAACAAATGCACTGCCTTTAAAAATAAGTTTGATACAACCATACATACATATATGCATACTACATACGCAGGCATGAAATGCATGCTCAGAAAGACCAGATATGTATGTTACGGAATTAATTGGTCTAAATGTTAATATCTAAATGTTACAAATGTTACACATTCTACTTTTATTTTATTTGTAATTTACAGTGATTATTATATATGTTTCCCTTCATTGTGCATATGGAAGTTAAATATCGTAGCTGAATTTTCATTATGCACTATGAAATTGATAATTAGGAGGCAGAGTAACTTTCTTACTCTGCAAAATAAAGTACATTTCTAGAAAGGTCATTGAAATATATGAATGAGAGCCTGAAGGGCATAAATTAAATTAATATTTAAATATGCAATGTATCATTTAAGCAGAAAAATCTCCTGAATGACACATTAGTTTGCATTTTTAGAATTCCTGTTGAGTATTAGTCATGTAAATGGCACTGGCTTTTCGTTCATTGCAAGAACTTTCACATTTATAAGGATAGACAAACTAAATACAGGAAATAAAAATGAGGTATAAAGTATACATATTTTTAAAATATGTTCTATAGGAGAAAAATAAAAATCAGTTTTAAATAGAGCCCTCAAGATTTACATGACACCAACATTTATTTAAATGAAGCAATGTCACAGGCCCCCCGTTGTCATCCACTAGGTCACAGTGGAGGCCCATGTCGCTTGCAATAACAACAGTTATTTGATATAATAATAATAATAATTTATATAGACCTTTTTGTTTAAACAATAGAAATTACATTGTAACAGCTAATTTCAAGTCTGAAGTAAATTGTAGTTCCAGGCATTAACTTGTTTAAGCTTGTGGTAAAGTGGAAAATAAATAGTGACCTAAAATTTCCAACAGATGGTGAGATCAATGTATTTTAAGAAAAACATACAAAACTGTTTTTAAAGGCAAGACTCCACCGGTATAGAAGTAGATACATTATAGAAGAATTAAGAAAAAAGACTTGACAAAGGTTTAAAAAAAATAAAAAATCTAAGGCTTTGTGAAGCAAATTCCAGAGATCTACTGAGATGGACTGGGAAAAACATTACAACAACAGCAACATAGAAACATGTTCATATACCATATTTTTCGCACCATAACATGCAGTTTTTTTTCCCAAAGTGGGGGAAAAATGCCCCTGCGTCTTATGGGACGAATACTAATGAGCGCTTCCATTATGGAAGCGCTCATTAGTACCGGAGGACCAGGAAGCTGTAAAGCCTCTGTACTCACCGCTTCCTGGTACTCGGCTGTCTGCTGTGCTGTGGCTGCACACAGCATGAGGGCGCTCTATGACCTCATGCTGTGCGCACCGGTTCACAGCACAGCCGACGGTGGAGAAGGAAGAAGATCACGGGCGGTGAGGAGCGGCGGCACCCGGAGCAGGAGAGGTAAGTGATTTGTTTATTTTATGTCATCTGAGATATTGGGAACATCTGAGGCAATTGGGGCTGATAAAAAGATGCATGTGGGCTCATCAAAAGCGGCAAGGGGCTGATCAAAAGAGGCTTGGAGTTAATATGAGACTGTGGCTAGTCAACAGAGGCATTGAGTCTAATATGAGACTGGGGGCTGATCAAAAGAGGCATGGGGCTAATATAAGACTGGGGGTTGATCATAAGAGGCATTGGGGCTGATATGAGGCTGGGGACTGATAAAATGAGGCATGGTGGGCTGATTTGAGACTGGAGCTCATATTTGAGATCTGATTGGGGGTCATTCACTTTTGGGTGTGAGCTGAGGTCTGATTGTGGGTCTGATCTGAGGTCTTATTGGGGCCTTATTAACATTGGGGATCTGATTGGAGCTGTGATCTGAGGTCTGATTAACATTGGGGGTCTGATTGCTGGTCTGACCTGAGTTGTAATAAAAAATATTTTTTTTTCTTATTGTCCTTCTCTAAAACCTAGGTGCATCTTATGGGCCGGTGTGTCTTATAGGGCGAAAAATATGGTAAATTGGCACATTATTTTGGATAAAGATATTATTATGCAAAGATTGGGAGAGTACTTTATTTTACTTTACTTTATTTACTTTAACTTTACATTGAGGAATAGCAATATATTTCAAAAAGTAAATACAAGGCTCCTTAACCTCTTACGGACACAGGGCATACCTGTACGCCCTGATGTCCTGGTACTTAAGTACACAGGGCGTACAGGTATGCCCGGTGTAGTTCCGATCACTGCCGTGCGCGGCTTGGTACAATGCCCAGGGGGGTCCTGTGACCCCCCTTGTCGGCGATCGCAGCAAACCGCAGGTCAATTATTCAGACCTGCGGTTTCCTGCGTTTCTGGGTTATTCGGTTCTCTGGTGACCCGATAACCTGGAATAGGACGGTGATCGGTGGTGTGATAATACACCACCAATCACCGTCCTTAGAGCGGATCGGATCGCTTCTGATTGGCTGGCTGGGCAGGTGGGCGGGCGGAGCGGCAGAGAATTGCCAGAGCTCCTCTCCTCGCTCATACACATCCATGGAGCGGGGAGAGAGGGCAGCCTCAGGCTGCAGGTAGGGAGAGGTAGATTAGGGAGGGATAGTGAGGGAGAGTTAGGAAAAAAATAAAGTTTTTTATTGTGGTGTACCATCCGGATCGGGTGTCTGGAGTCCACAGCACTCAGCTGTGTGACCCTAGACTCCAGCCAGGGGTGCTGCAGCTTGCCCCCCGCCCCCACACACACACATTTTTTGGAGCACAAGTGTTTTTTTTGCATGTGCTGACTGTGGCCGGCACTCTTAGCGTCCGGCCACTGTTAGCGCATTGCCCACCCCACCGATGATCAGCTTCGTACTGCTGATCAGCACGTTTAAATATTATTTTTTTTTACACTTTTTGGGGCTTTACATTTTTTTTGTTATTCTATTAAATTTTTTTTCTGTTAGGTGTAGGGCAAAGTACACGAACACCTGTCCCCCACACACACACACACACTGAATAAAGTTTTCCACGCACGCACACACACACGAACACACACACACACACACACACACACACTCCCCTATGGCCCGCCGGACGTTCTCGGCCGAGGAGGCATATGCCCTGCTTGCCTCCGAATCCGAGAGCCCCAGTGAGAACGAGGATGACCCCACTTTCTTCTTGTCATCCGCGTCCTGCTCATCATCTAGCGATTATGATGAGCCCCCAGGGTGACGGAGACGCCGCCAGGTGGAGCCAGGGGATCGCCATGCCAGAGACCCTGTGGCCCACACTAGTACGAGCAGCAATGGGGTTCATACTAGTTTTCCGGCCCACCAGATAAGTCCACCTGAGCCCCCTACCGGTGAACTTGCATGGTGTACCCCAGAGGATTTTGAGCCCGTGATTCCTGATTTTGTTGGCCAAGCAGGAATACAGATTCCCACAGTGGGCTTCACTGAATATGACTATTTTAGTTTTTTTTTCAGTGACCACTTTGTGAATCTGATGTTGGAGCAAATAAAACTTGTACGCCCAACAGTTCACATGGGCCTAGTAAAAAAAAAACAGTGTCAGGCAGTACTGGAGTGGGGACGTCCTCTACCAGACCCCACTTTACAGTACGGCCATGACACATACGCGGTTTGAGGCCATTCGGAAATGCCTGCATTATGCAGATATTGCAGCATGTCTCCCGCGAGGTGATCCTGCCTATGACCGCCTGTACAAAATCAGGCCGGTCATCGATCACTTTGGGGCCAAATTTTTGGAGGACTATGTACCTGGAAGGGAGGTCGCTGTTGATGAGTCTCTCATTGCTTTCAAGGGGAGACTCATTTTCCACCAGTATGTTCCCTCTAAGGGGGCGAGGTATGGCATGAAGCTGTACAATCTTTGTGAGAGTACCTCAGGGTACATTTACAAGTTTCGTGTGTATGAGAGGCTTCATTCCTGTATTGAACCCCCAGAAAGTCCCCCCACTCTGGGTGTTAGCGGGAATCTTGTGTGGGACCTTATGCACCCACTTCTAGATAAGGGTTACCACCTGTACGTGGATAACTTTTATACTAGTATTCCCTTGTTCCAGTCCCTCGCTCCCAGATCCACGTCCGCTTGTGGGACCGTGCGGAAAAATCAACGCGGCCTCCCTACCCACCCCCTCCAGGTACCTATCCCCAGGGGTGAGACCTGTGCCCTTACCAGTGGATACCTGTTGCTGGTCAGATATAAGGACAAGAGGGATGTCCTTGTACTGTCCACAATTCACGGTAACGGCATCACCCCTGTCTCTGTGCGAGGTACCGCGGCACCGGTCCTCAAGCCCGATTGTATCGTCGACTACAATCGGTATATGGGAGGAGTTGATCTCTCTGATCAGAAGGGACGGTCCCAAAAAAGTGCAGAGTGTGTCACAGGAGGGGGATACAGAAGGACACCACCACTCAGTGTAACACGTGCCCCGATCATCCGGGCCTCTGCATTGATGGTTGCTTTAGGGATTACCACAAGTCCATGGAGTACTAAATTTATAATCCCCTTCCCCAATTTTAATTCCATTTAGCCACTGACAATCGAAAAAAACCTATGGTTCTTAGACTTAAATAAATAGAAAAGTAGACATATTAGGTATCGCCGTATCCGTAAGAATCTGCTCTATAAAAATACCCCATGACCTAACTCCTCAGATGAACACTGTCAAAAAAATTTAATAAAAATGGTGCAAAAAAAGTGTAATAGCAAGCGATCAAAAAGTCATATGCCCCCCCAAAATAGTGCCAATAAAACCGTCCTCTCATCCCGCAAAACATGAGCTCCTACCTAAGACAATTGGCTAAAAAAAAAAAAAAAAAAATGACTCTTAGACTATGGAAATAGTAAAATGTTTATTTTTTGCTAAAAAAGGATAATATAGTGTAAAACCTAAATAAATTTAAAAAAGTTGACATATTAGGTATCGCTGCTCTATAAAAATAAAAATGCCACATGACCTAATCCCTCAGATGAACACGGTCAAAAAACTAAAATCTTAACAGGGCAAAAACAGCTATTTTTGGGCAAATTTTCCATTTTAATCCATTTTTTTTCAGTAATAAAGCAATAGTTAACAGCCAAACAAAACCTAATATTTATTACCCTGATTCTGCAGTTTACAGAAACACCCCATATATGGTCATACATTTCTGTATTAGCGTAGAAGGAACGCCATATGGTTTCTGGAAGGCAGATTTTGATGGCCTTTTTTTTTGGGCACTATGTCCCATTTGAAAAAAAAACGAATGCACCCCTAGAGTAGAAACTCCATAAAAGTGACCCCATCTAAGAAACTTCACCCCTCAAGGTATTTAAAACAGATTTTACAAACTTTATTAACCCTTTAGGTGTTCCTCAACAGTTTATAGAAAATGGAGATGGAATTTCAGAATTTCTATTTTTGGTAACCTTGCCTCACAAAAATGTAATATAGAGCAACCAAAAATAATATATACCCTAAAAAAAAGTCCCAACAAAACTGCCACCTTATCCCATAGTTTCCAAAATGGGGTCACTTTTATGGAGTTTCTACTCTAGGGGTGCATCAGGGGGGCTTCAAATGGGACATGGTGCAAATAAACCAGTCCAACAAAATCTGCCTTCCAAAAACCACACGGCACTCCTTTCCCTCTATGGCCCACCGTGTGCCCATACAGTAATTTACGACCACATATGGAGTGTTTCTGCAAACTACAGAATCAGGGCAATAAATATTGAGTTTTGTTTGGCTGTTAACCCTTGCTTTGTTACTAGAAAAAATGGATTAAAATTGAAAATTTTCCCAAAATTTTTAATTCTTACATTTCATCTCCATTTGCAAATAACTCTTGTGGAACATCTAAAGGGTTAACACAGTTTGTAAAATCAGTTTTGAATACCTTGAGGGGTGTAGTTTCTTAGATGGGGTCACTTTTATGGAGCTTCTACTCTAGGGGTGCATCAGGGTGGCTTCAAATGGGACATGGTGTAAATAAACCAGTCCAGCAAAATCTGCCTTCCAAAAACCACACGGCACTCCTTTCCCTCTATGCCCTGCTGTGTGCCCGTACCGTAGTTTACGACCACATATGGGGCGTTTCTGCAAACTACAGAATCAGGGCAATAAATATTGAGCTTTGTTTGGCTGTTAACCCTTGCTTTGTTACTGGAAAAAATGGAAAAAATTAAAATTCTTACATTTCATCTCCATTTGCCAATAACTCTCGTGGAACACCTAAAGGGTGCATAAATATTCAGGGGGGCTTCAAATGGGACATGGTGTAAATAAACCAGTCCAGGAAAATCTGCCTTCCAAAAACCATACGGCGCTCCTTTCCCTCTACGCCCTGCCGTTTGCCCGTACAGTAGTTTACGACCACATATGGGTAGAGATGTCCCGAACTATTCGCCAGCGAACAGTTCCCAGCGAACATAGCTTGTTCGCGTTCGCCGCGGCGGGCAAACATATGCGATGTTTGGTCTGACCCTATACATCATCATTGAGCAAACTTTGACCCTGTACTTCACAGTCAGCAGACACATTCCAGCCAATCAGCATACCCTCCCTCCCAGACCCTCCCACCTCCTATCAAAAAGCAAGGACAGCATCCATCTTAGATTCATTCTGAAGCTGCAGTGTCACAAATTTGACTAAGTTGTAATCGCAATGCGATTAATACAGGTTATATTACTCGTATTGCGAATTCAACTTAGAGCTGGGTTCCTAATGGTTGTATTGCTAGAATATAACGAAGATTGAGAATATAGTGCTATATTCGTTATATTCGTCAATTCTAGCAATACAACCATTAGGAACTCAGATCTAAGTTGTAATCGCAATGCGATTAATGCAGGTTATATTAATCGCATTGCGAATTCAACTTACCACACTCTGCGTCCACACCGTAATTTTCCATGGGAGTTTTGCCATGGATCCCCCTCCGGCATGCCACAGTCCAGGTGTTAGTCCCCTTGAAACAACTTTTCCATCACTATTGTGGCCAGAAAGAGTCCCTGTGGGTTTTAAAATTCGCCTGTCTATTGACGTCTATGGCGGTTCGGCGGTTCGCCCGTTCGCGAACTGAAAATTTTATGTTCGCGACATCTCTACATATGGGGTGTTTCTAAAAACGACAGAATCAGGGCAATAAATATTGGGTTTTTGAAAATTGCTGAAAAATTTCAAGATTTGCTTCTAAAGTTCTAAGCCTTGTAACATCCCCAAAAAAAAAATATGGCAATCCCAAAATGATCCAAACATGAAGTAGACATATGGGGAATGTAAAGTAATAACTATTTTTGGAGGTATTACTATGTATTATAGAAGTAGAGAAATTGAAACTTGGACATTTGCAAATTGTTAAATATTTTTGGTAAATTTGGTATTTTTTAATAAATTAAAAATGATTTTTTTTTACTCCATTTTACCAGTGTCATGAAGTACAATATGTGACAAAAAAACTATCTCAGAATGGTCTGGATAAGTAAAAGTGTTTTAAAGTTATTCACACATAAAGTGACACTGGTCAGATTTACAAAAAATGGCCTGGTCCTTAAGGTGAAAATGAGCCCGGTCCATAAGGGGTTAAAAAGACATCAAGCGAAAAAGATCTTCTGACCTTAACAGAATGTTGTTAGAATAAGTTAATATAATTCTTTATTTTCACCTATAATTTTTATTGAGAGAAAGTGTTTACATTGAAATATGAAATCTAGTTAACAGGCTAAAACATAGCTCAGTTACAACAGATTAAGCGGTGGGGCATCCACGAAACCAGGAACAGAATGGACAATGCAACTAAGTACACAGACCGTTTTACAGAGCATCTTCAGATAGTTCAAGTTTAATGTGTGTTCATACAGAGATTTAAAACAGTACTCTCTGGATTGTAAAACACGTGTTGCACACTTGTATTGTGATTATTCCTCTCTGCACACACCAACACTTGAACTGTCTGGAGATGCCCTATAAAAGAGTTGGAGCTACTGTTTAATGTGTTTTCACAGAGAAATTTAAAATAGTACTCTCTGGATTGTAAAACATGCTTTACACACTTGTTTTGTCATTCTCTTCCCCACCCCACACCAACACTTGTACAGTCAGATGCTTTATAAAATAATTTTGCCTATTGTTTCATGTGTGTTCATAAAGAGATTTAAAACATGCACTAGATTGTAAAACAAATGTTGCACAATTATATTGAGAGGGGTTTCCCTCCCACACACACACCAACACTTGAACTGTGATGGGAAGGCAGTTTTCATGCATGGTGCAATTTACGTTTAATTTCACTGGTAGAAAAATTGTGTAATTGCTTTTGTTACAATGCAACGCGTTTTACAACGCAAATATGCACTGAAAAAAAAAACATTGCTTAGCAGCACATGGTGGTATTGCTGCAAAATGTATTTGCAATAATTATTTGCTATAATGCAACACATTTAACATGAACGTTTTTGATGCACTAGAAAAAAAAAAGTACAATAATTGCTCTGTAGCTAAATTCTATTGGGATGCTGTACTGGCAATAAGCTTGCAGTAAGCGTATGTAGAAACTTTCTTTCTGTTGAAATGAGAAAAAAATAATTCTTGCAGATGCTGAGGAATTGTAAGGCAGGAAATGCAGCTAGAAGATGCTGCCTGTGTCAGTCACAGCTACTCACTCTCTGAAAGCTTTCCCTGCTCAAATTTCCTATTTTACATAATTAGGCCTCATGGACATGACCGTTCCGTTTTTTTGCGGTCCACAAACCGCGGATCCGCAAAAAACGGAAGCCGCCCGTGAACCTTCTGCAATTTGCAGCCCATTGTAGAAATGCCTATTCTTGTCTGCAAAACGGACAAGAATAGGACATGTTCAATTTTTTTTCCAGAGCAACGGATGCGGACAGCACACAGAGTGCTGTTTGCATCTTTTGCGGCCCAATTGAAGTAAATGGGTCCGCATCCGAGCCGCCAAAACGGCGGCTCGGATGCGGACCAAAACAACGGCCGTATGCACGAGGCCTTATTCTTGTTTTTAGCCTTTCTTTTCACTGACACTAGAATAGAAGCTTGACTGTGACTGTATACTGTCCCTAAGATTGCTTTCTACCAGAGACCGCTACACCTATGCACCCTCATTCATAGCCCAACACAGAATGACGTTCTGCTCATTGTTTGTTTGACAGCCTGTGAGCCAACCAGGGAAAGCCCTCACCCCACTTCCCCTCAGGGTCATGTGAGCATCCTTTTTCTCACCCAACATGTTCAAAAAATTATGATGTGTGCCATTTTACTGGATTCTTGCAAAGCGAACCCTAAAAGCTACAGGCTTGATTTGTAGATGAATTATTGTGAAATTTGTAAGGAACCCGGTTCATTACGAACAAATTGACATATCCTTAGTCTGTCAATAATTTGTTATCCCCACCCAGACCTGTTTAAATTGGTGTCCAATATGGGTAATATAATTATGAATACTAGTGTGTGATACACAATCATTTGTCGGATTCAATAAAATAAACTTTTGTTTCTAACGGGAGGTGCCTAGACCTGGAATTTATTGTCTTTATTACTGCACTTTGAAAAAATATAAGGCAGCCTATCATGTAGTAGACCTAAAAATAAGCTAAAAGATCGAAAAAAATAAAAAATAAGCTAAAAGATCGAGAAACTTTTTATCAAATGTTGTTCTGTAGTGCCCTGGAGCAAGGGTATTTTGGACTATGGACGTTTGTGGACATTTGCCGTTATTGCTACTATGCAATGACATCAACTCACTACTTTAGGGTTAACTTGAACTATGATTTATGCCATTGTTTACACTTATACTGTTTTATATTGTTGAACTGCAAGAGTTTATTATAATATATCATGTTCACTTGCACTGTTATTTCACTATATCTGCACTACACTGTGGAAAGGGTTATTGAACAGCCAGCAAAGACTTTGGGACTCCCTAGATATACATTGAGAAGCTAGTAATTTTCCACAGTTACTACTAAGAGAATATTCAGAATTAAGATTTGGAAGGAAAAAAACTGATAATCTGACATTTTGACTGTCTTTGTTTAGCTATGTTGTTTAGTTATGAAGACTTGTTTATGCATGGAAAAACGACTTAGTTGTTCCCATAGATTTGTATTGAAACTCTATACCAATTTATGAAATTGCAACATTTTTCTATTTAGGTTTTGCTTTGCCACTCCACCCCTCCCACCAGAAGGTTCTAGTTAAGTTAGAAATGGTATATAAGAGGAGCATTTAGAGTCCCTAGTTGTCTGTAAAAGGGGACCAGTGTTGAGTAGAACAGACTCTGCCAGACTGCATGAGTGACCAGAAGAAGATACTCAGATAGGGATACTGAGCCACAGACCCTGGGTCATCAGCCATTTGACCAGGGAGCCAGCTAGAGGACTGAGCCACAGACCCTGGGTCATGAGCCTTTTGGCCAGGGTACTAGCCTTCAGAGAGAGAGGGACAGCTAGCTCAAACTTTTCCTCAGCACAAAACCTTCTTCTGCCAAGGAGGAGGCTGGAAAAGCCAGCTTAGTGCCTTGCCTGTATTGTTTTGCACTTGAGTTCCTCCTGTAAAGAAGCACATTGGTTTACTGTGGACCCTGAATCTCTAGACTTATTTCCTATTAGGGTGCACCATGCCTTACTATCTCTTCCAGAAAGTTGTTGACACCTCAATAGTATCCAGGATCCAGCGTAATTTGAAGCCACCTTCAAACCCGGTCACTGCATTTTCATTTAAGCAGAAATCCAAACTATATACTATGAAAGCCAAAAAATATATATACTTTGGCCTTGAAGGAGACAAAAATAATAAGCGTATTGTTGAGGGAAGTGTTATATTTAAATATATATGTATATATGCCCTGACATATATACATGTATATTGGCCCTTGGCTGTGGGCCCGTCCAGGTGGGACCAGTGGATATGCATGGAGATGTATGTAGGCCCCCTTGACAGGCAAGATATATACAGTGGGGGAAATAATTATTTGACCCCTCACTGATTTTGTAAGTTTGTCCAATGACAAAGAAATGAAAAGTCTCAGAACAGTATCATTTCAATGGTAGGTTTATTGTAACAGTGGCAGATAGCACATCAAAAGGAAAATCGAAAAAATAACTTTAAATAAAAGATAGCAACTGATTTGCATTTCATTGAGTGAAATAAGTATTTGAACCCCTACCAACCATTAAGAGTTCTGGCTCCCACAGAGTGGTTAGACACTTCTACTCAATTAGTCACCCTCATTAAGGACACCTGTCTTAACTAGTCACCTGTATAAAAGACACCTGTCCACAGAATCAATCAATCAAGCAGACTCCAAACTCTCCAACATGGGAAAGACCAAAGAGCTGTCCAAGGATGTCAGAGACAAAATTGTAGACCTGCACAAGGCTGGAATGGGCTACAAAACCATTAGCAAGAAGCTGGGAGAGAAGGTGACAACTGTTGGTGCGATTGTTCGAAAATGGAAGGAGCACAAAATGACCATCAATCGACCTCGCTCTGGGGCTCCACGCAAGATCTCACCTCGTGGGGTGTCAATGGTTCTGAGAAAGGTGAAAAAGCATCCTAGAACTACACGGGAGGAGTTAGTTAATGACCTCAAATTAGCAGGGACCACAGTCACCAAGAAAACCATTGGAAACACATTACACCGCAATGGATTAAAATCCTGCAGGGCTCGCAAGGTCCCCCTGCTCAGGAAGGCACATGTGCAGGCCCGTCTGAAGTTTGCCAATGAACACCTGAATGATTCAGAGAGTGACTGGGAGAAGGTGCTGTGGTCTGATGAGACCAAAATAGAGCTCTTTGGCATTAACTCAACTCGCTGTGTTTGGAGGAAGAAAAATGCTGCCTATGACCCCCAAAACACCGTCCCCACCGTCAAGCATGGGGGTGGAAACATTTTGCTTTGGGGGTGTTTTTCTGCTAAGGGCACAGGACAACTTATTTGCATAAACGGGAAAATGGACGGAGCCATGTATCGTGAAATCCTGAGCGACAACCTCCTTCCCTCTGCCAGGAAACTGAAAATGGGTCGTGGATGGGTGTTCCAGCACGACAATGACCCAAAACATACAGCAAAGGCAACAAAGGAGTGGCTCAAGAAGAAGCACATTAAGGTCATGGAGTGGCCTAGTCAGTCTCCGGACCTTAATCCAATCGAAAACCTATGGAGGGAGCTCAAGCTCAGAGTTGCACAGAGACAGCCTCGAAACCTTAGGGATTTAGAGATGATCTGCAAAGAGGAGTGGACCAACATTCCTCCTAAAATGTGCGCAAACTTGGTCATCAATTACAAGAAACGTTTGACCTCTGTGCTTGCAAACAAGGGTTTTTCCACCAAGTATTAAGTCTTTTTTTGTTAGAGGGTTCAAATACTTATTTCACTCAATGAAATGCAAATCAGTTGCTATCTTTTATTTAAAGTTATTTTTTCGATTTTCCTTTTGATGTGCTATCTGCCACTGTTACAATAAACCTACCATTGAAATGATACTGTTCTGAGACTTTTCATTTCTTTGTCATTGGACAAACTTACAAAATCAGTGAGGGGTCAAATAATTATTTCCCCCACTGTATATATATATGGATGGGCTTATTGTCCCTTATGTATGTGTGTTTATGCATATTTATGGATGTGCCCCAAACATCCATGAATGTGCATATACTTATAAATATACTGTATCTATATGTGTGTATATATATGTGTATGGATGTGCCCCAAGCATCCATACACATATAATATAGGAACAAGATGTGCCCCCCCCCTCCTCCTGCATCCCTGCAGGGGATGAGAAGGTCACCAGATGGCTGGACAATTATGTCCAGCCTCTGGTAACCTCAAAAGGCATAGGATCAATAGAGATACGATGCCTTTTGGTATTTAACTATCCCCAGCCGTTGGATAGTTAACATAACAGAGAAAGGGAAACAAACGTCCCTCCCTCTGTTATCTGCACACCTCCGGCGCGATAATTATGGCATGGTATGCAGATGCGCTACAGGCGGAGGATCAAAAGGAACCCTCCGCCTGGAAGCACGCCCCGGGATGCGCGGTCCGGACGTGCTGCCTCGGGAGCGAGCGCCGCCAAACTTAAATAGTCCGGCGGCGCTACGCTGAGGCACTTTTGGAATGGAGCCCCAGCCGGAGAGGATCATCCCTGGACAAACGAGCCCCCCCTGGACAACGTGCATAATACCCTAAGTATCACTACAATATTAACCACTTCCCATCTGGGCCATTTGCCCCCTTCCTGACCAGGCCTAATTTTGCAAAACTGACATATCTCACTTTATGTGGTAATAACTTTAAAACGCCTTTATTTATCCAAGTCATTCAGAGATTGTTTTCTCGTGACACATTGTACTTCATGATAGTCATAAATTTGAGCCAAAATATTTCACCTTTATTTATAAAAAAAATCCCAAATTTACCCCAAAATTTGAAAAATTCACAATTTTCTAAATTTCAATTTCTCTGCTTTTAAAACAGAAAGTGATACCTCATAAAATATTTATTACGTAACATTCCCCATATGTCTACTTTATGTTGGCATCATTTTGGAAATGTCATTTTATTTTTTTAGGACGTTAGAAGGCTTAGAAGTTTAGAAGCAATTCTTCAAATTTTTAAGAAAATTGCCAAAACCCACTTTTTAAAGGACCAGTTCAGGTCTGAAGTCACTTTGTGGGGCCTACATAGTGGATACCCCCATAAATGACCCTATTGTAGAAACTACACCCCTCAAGGTATTCAAAACCGATTTTACAAACTTTGTTAACCCTTTATGCGTTCCACAAGAATTAAAGGAAAATGGAGATCAAATTTTTAAATTTCACTTTTTTGGCAGATTTTCCATTTTAATCCAATTTTTTCTTTAACACATCGATGGTTAACAGCCAAACAAAACTCAATATTTATTACCCAGATTCTGCGGTTTACAGAAACACCCCACATGTGGTCATAAACTGCTGTATGGGCACACGGCAGGGCGCAGAAGAAAAGGAACTCCACATGGTTTTTAGATGCCATGTCCCATTTGAAGACCCCTGATGCACCCTTACAGTAGAAACTCCCAAGAAGTGACCCCATTTTGGAAACTAGGGGATAAGGTGCCAGTTTTATTAGTACTATTTTTGGGTACATAGGATTTTTTGATCATTCATTATAACACTTTATGGGGCAAGGTGACCAAAACATTGGTTGTTTTAGCACAGTTTCTATTTATTTATTTTTACAGCGTTCATCTGAGGGGTTCAGTCAAGTGACATTTTTATAGAGCAGATTGTTACGGATGTGGCGATACCTAATATGTATACTTTTTCTGATTTATTAAAGTTTTACACAATAATAGCATTTTTGAAACAAAAAAATTATGTTTTAATGTGTCCATGTTCTGAGAGCTATAGTTTTTTTATTTTTTGAGAGATTTTCTTATGTAGGGGCTCATTTTTTGCGGGATGAGGTGACGGTTTTATTGGTACCATTTTGTGGGACATACTTGGTGTTGCACCTTTTGTGATGCAAGGTGACAAAAATTGCTTGTTTTGACACAGTTTTTTTTTTCTTTTACGGTGTTCATCTGAGGGGTTAGCTCATGTGATATTTTTATAGAGCTGGTTTTTACGGACGCGGCAATACCTAATATGTATACTTTTTTTATTTGTTTCACTTTAACACAATAATAGCATTTTTGAAACCAAAAAAATGATGTTTTAGTGTCTCCATGTTCTAAGAGCTATAGTTTTTTTATTTTTTGAGAGATTTTCTTATGTAGGGGCTAATTTTTTGCGGGATGAGGTGACGGTTTTATTGGTACCATTTTGTGGGACATAAGCATTTTTGATCACTTGATGTTGCACCTTTTGTGATGTAAGGTGACAAAAATTGCTTGTTTGGACACAGTTTTTTTTTTTTTAATGGTGTTCACCCGAGGGGTTAGGTCATGTGATATTTTTATAGAGCTGGTTTTTACGGACGCGGCAATACCAATATGTCTATTTTATTTAATTTTTTCTATTTTTAAATTTTTTTTTTTATTCCTTACTTGGGGACTTTTTTTTTTTTACATGTGAAACTTTTTTTTATTTTATTTTTCCAACCCTTTATTTTTTTTTATTTTATTTTAGACTTTTCGTCCCCCATAAGGTCATACACGACCTCTGGGGGACATTTGCTTCAATTTTTCTTTTTTTTTTTCACTGTTGATTTCTCCTGTAACTGGGGCTGACATAGTAGCCCCAGTTACAGTGGAAATGCACCCCTAGAGAGGCTGTACAGCAGCAATTCAGCGCTGTACAGCCTCAGAGCAGGGCTGATCGAGGTCTGTGAAAGACTTCACACAGCCCCTGCACTCTCCGGTCCCGGCGGTCACATGACCGCCGGGCCAGAACAGGAAGCGCATAGCGCTTCCTGCTCTGCTTACACAGCGCTCGGTGAGCGCTGTGTCTGCAGCGATCCAGAAGGCAGGGACACCTGGGCACTGTCCCTGCCTCCTCTCTGGGTTGCCCTGATTTCTGAAAGGACGTTTTAAAACGTGCTTTCAGAAATAGAGGTCCACCCATAGGACATTTATATCCTATGGGCGGACGTAAAGTGGTTAACCCTTATTCCCCCCTATACTATAACCCTTATTATCTTTGCTACCCTTATTCCCCCCTATACTATAACCCTTATTATCTTTGTTACCCTTATTCTACCCTATTTCCCCCCCCCCCATACAATATTCCCTCTACCACCAACGAACCCTTCCTGTTAACCCTTGCAACAAATCCCCCCTGGACCCTTGATACACCCCTTATCCCCTTGGTTACCCCTAATCCCTCTATACCTTTACATACATATACCTTCACCCCCTGATCCCTTGGTTACCCTTACCTTCTCCTGCCCTGAGTCCCCCTTTTTCTATCCCCTGTGTTCCCCCAGGACATCCCTCATTGTCCGTAATAACCTCTTGTCATTCCCCGTAGGGATAGTATATTGTCAGGATTGGGTGGGCTGCTGGTGAACTGTATGTATGTGTATTAGTGCAATTGTAGTTAGATTTTGGGGAGGACTAGGGGCTGCGTTAGTGTAGTCAGAACCGTATTAGTGTGTTGTAATAGTGTGTGTATTCATAGTGCTGTGGGCAGCTGTAACTATATAAGTCTATTCCTTTGATATAGAAATATATAGTTATAAACCTTTATATTGCTTTGTATTAGTAAGTTGCCTCAGCAATAGTTGTAGTGTATTGTTGTACTGTATTATCAGTGTATTACATGTGTTATGTTCTGTAAGAATTAATAAATACGGTGTTATTCATACCCTTTGTGTAGCATGTACTTGTTAGTGGTAGCGAGTTAGTAAGGCGCATGCAGCTAGTTTAGTGATTAGTGTAAGGCAATCAGTAGCGATTTGTTGTTAGTAAGGCATAAATAGGCGGAGTTACCGGAAGATGACTCACGCCTATTTATGACTATTAATTATTGAGATTTGCATAAATAGCAATAATTAATATCCCCTTTAACATTGGCGAGCCAGGCCCACTGCTAAGAATTTGTTTTCTGTGTTTGGTTTTGGTGAAAAGAATCGCTTACGCTGTGAACTAGTCAGACAGGAGGGACGCGGTCAGTGGATTCTGAGCGTCCATTGCCTGATAGTTCGTACAGGTAAAGCGGTTTGTTCAATCAGAACCAGACACTGAGCAATCTCTACAGCAGAGAATCTAAAATCTTTTCTGATTTTTCTGTATTAATATTTTCTGATTCCCTTACACGCCCACTGGAGAGAAGTCATACACCACTGAAGAGAGAACCATCGTCATTGAAGTCGAACAGAAGTCGTCTGGCTGGTCAGGAGAAGGTGTTCCGAATATTGAAGGACCTCCTCCACGCAGCAACACAGTACAACCAACAACGACACCAATGAAGATGACACCTCGCCAAAAAGTGAGTATGAACTTCGCCACACTGCAACACCTCAGCAAACATAGCACATACAACCCCATCATCCCCATCACTTACAAATCCACTGAGCTGCTATGGTCCACTTTATTGGACCAGGCATACGCTCATGATAAACTCTGTATTAATCATAGTGTGTTCAAAAAAAACAAAAAATGGCTCCAAATGTTAGCCAAATTGGTTCACACCTTTGAGGATATCATTTGGAAGCCAGAACATCTTGAAACACTTAACAGCACAACAAAGGCAGAAGAAGTTTCCAACACGGCAAACTTTCACTGCAATTGTTGTGTTGAGAACATTAAACAGTTACACACATTACAAACACAACTACAAGAGAAGTCCCAGTGTACGGTCGAGAGGGGCAGGGAGATTTGCGTGTTAGAGTCTAGACTCTCGGACAAGGAGAGTTTCTACTCTGACATGGACAAGGAACTGCTCAGACTGTACACTGAGATAAACCAATTCAGGAACAATACGGTATCTATGGATAGCATGATTGTTCAACTTCGAGAGGACCTGGCTGCGAAAACGCAAACCATTGCGGATTTACAGCAGGTCATCTCGAATCTGTCACGGCCTGGTGCTAACAGTATGGTGCCCACGAAACAGGTTTATGTTTCGGGAACGGCACACGGGGAGACAGCGGCGACGGCACCAAGATCTTCCACGGATCAAACACCCGATACAGTAGACACTAGGGGACAGGTGGAACGGACGCTACCTTTCACCCAAACACCCAGGGAGAATAGGGGTAGCAACCGATCCCAGGAACAGGGCAATGATTGGAGAGAGGAAAGTGGTTGGCCATTTCCAATGCGTCCGGAAAGACAGGAAGATTTTTATCCTAACCATTCCAGTATGGAAAGGATAAACTTCCTGTTACGGATCTGCAAGGAGATCCCAAAATATGATCCCAGTGTAGATCCGTTTACTTCATGTGATATCTTCGAGGGTCACTGTAACAAGTATTCAGTGGCTCACGAATATCGCATGGATTATTCAAGTTATGGTTACCTACACACCTAAACCAAAGGTATGAGGTAACGGGGAGGACGCAACCCATGAATGGACAGTTTTATGACAAGGAGGAACGTCTCTCCATACTCATGAGACTGGCAACGGGCCATTGGGACGTCACTCCAGATATCCTGTCCAAGTTCAAACCCACTATACATGACGAACCTCTGTCTATGTGTAGTCGGTTTGAAGCAATGTACAGAAGGGTTACAAAAGATCACAGTATCGGAATTCCACAGGGTATGATACGTATGTTTGTGGAAAAATTCCCATACCTTGACACTGCAATCCGGTTGAGTGCAGCTAGGGAGCTATCCCTCACGGATGCTTCTATGATTATTGAGCAGTGCAGACAGGATACACTGCTCAATAAGAAATCCGTCAAAGTGACGGAGCGTGCGCCTGTACACGATACATCTCAAGATGAACGGGTACAGCACACAAAGGTTCATTCAACTGTTCGCCCCACGGCCCCGCCATTGGAAAGAACAGGAAACATTCAATGCTTCATGTGTTTACAATACGGGCACATAAAGAGGAATTGTCCACAATGGCCACGTAATAACCGGACAAATCCTGAGAGGACGGGCAATAATAACGGTTTCAAGATGAAACCTAATTATGCGAAATCAGTGGGGGAATATGTTGAGAGAAATCTGGGACATTCACAGGTCCAGACACCAAAACATGTGGCTGTTGTGAATGTTCCAGCACGTTCGGTAAGGGGTGTGGAATCCCCGGAATCCACACCAAGGGTCCATAGCAAGAACCCACAAGTGGCAGTATGTACCTCACAAGTACCTACTGGGAGTCTGGTAGAAATTGATTGAAGATCAGGGATCCCTAAAGATCTGGCGCCAGTATGTCCCATCATACTGGATTCTTCAGGGAGACCCCACATAAAAGCCAAAATCAAAAATCAGGACGCCGAAATAATGCTTGACACTGGTGCAGAAATTTCCATTACCAATGTCAAACATGATTTACATCCCAACAGCCCTCAGTGTGTGGTGATCGGATTTGATCACCAACAAGGGGGGGTGAAGGCCCACAGAATAGAAGAAGTAATTGTCCAGATTACCAGTCACATGACAATTAGGATCCCCATGTGGTATTACCCCGGTTCTGACAACATTATTGGAACCGACGTAATGACACAAAATGGGTGGATCCTAGATCTGGCAAATAGCATTGTATGGAAGGGTCCCAGACAATCCAAGGTGTTTGTCATCCAACGCCAGTTTCTGGGACCACCATTGCCAAAAGTAGATGACTTTACTGAAGTACTTGAACACAAATGGCCTGAGATCTCTCATAATCCAGACCTTGAGCCTATTGTGTATGAGTACCCCGATCTGTGGGCCCAGGGAAAAAACGATTGTGGCAGACTGATTGGAGTACAGGTGGACATACAAGGTCCCGACCCTCCACCTCAACGCCAATAACGCTTTCCGCCAGAAGCCACCCATTCAATTTTGGACACCGTCCAAGAATTGAAAACTAGGGGGGTGGTCATAGAGGGCAATTCTAAATGCAACAATGCCCTCTGGCCAGTAGAGAAAAAGGACACCAATGCATGGAGGCTCACCATAGACCTCCGGGTCCTAAACAAATACACCCCAATGTCCGCTCCAGTGGTGGCACAGACTCCCGACATCATGGCCTGAATAAGCGGCAAAAGTCGCATATTCTCAACCATAGATGTTGCCAATGGGTTCTTCTCAATTGAACTCACTGAAAACTGTAGGTACAAATTTCAGACTGTGGGACATGTCTTCTATCCACAACTCTCAGTCTTCCAGAACCTGCAGTAAACCATCTTCCATTTCTAGTGGGCCTCTGTGGCAGTGGCATTGCAACGTTCTCAGCCTGAGTTTGTTTAACGGTTAATTTACAAATCTCATATTTCAAAAAGGCAATTTCCTGCTGCATTAGGCCGAATGCACACGGCCGTGTTCCGCGGCCGAGAGCGGTCCGTTGTATGCCGGGCTGGATTCCTGTTCAGAGCAGGAGCGCACGGCGTCATTGGTTGCTATGACGCTGTGCGCTTCATGCCGCCGCTGCACAACAGTAATACGCTCATATGATCTATACGAGTGTATTACTGTACAGCAGCTGCGGCATGAAGCGAACGGCGTCATAGCAACCAATGACGCCATGCGCTCCTGCTCTGAACAGGAATCCAGAACGGCATACCACGAACCGCTCTCAGCTGCGGAGCATGGCCGTGTGCATTCGGCCTTATGGAGAGCTTTCTACAGATCACACAGTATCCAAACCTCCGAAGAGTGGAACATGAAATAAAAGAAGAACAATTCCTGCACAGAACCAGGTCTGCCATTGTAAAGAGGGGAAAGATTTTAAACAAACAAATCTTGCTTGCTTAGATTGTATCCACCTCCAGATTACCTCCTAAGTTAGTCTCCTGAATATCTCCAATGCACTTATAAAAATCAGCATTTGGAAAATTCAGCAAGCTATAATTAGGCAAGCTAATACTATGTTGCTAAATATACACACACTCCCACAAAAGCTCCCCCCCAACAGCTATTTAACACCTTACTCACCTATGCTCATTTGCAATCAGTCAATAGTGATAACCTGTCTAACAAATTCCTTACCTGTTTTGAAACACAGTGTCTAAGTATCTACCAGAAACACCACTGAAGTTCTGCTGTTTTGAAACACAGTGTCTGAGTATCCACCAGAAACACCACTCCATTTGCCATTAACCTTTGTGTAACACCTAAAGGGTTAACAAAGTTTGTAAAATCAGTTTCGAATACCTTGAGAGGTGTAGTTTCTACAATGGGGTCATTTTGGGGTGGTTTATATTATGTAAGCCTCACAAAGTAACTTCAGACCTTAACTGGTCCTTAAAAAGTGGGTTTTGGAAAAATTCTGAAAAATTTCAAGATTTGCTTCTACACTTCTAAGCCTTGTAACGTCCAAATAAATTTTTATGGCATTCCCAAAATGATCCAAATATGAAGTAGACATATGGGGAATGTAAAGTAATAACTATTTTTGGAGGTATTACTATGTATTATAGAAGTAGAGAAATTGAAACTTCTTACTTGCAAATTTTTCCAAATTTTTGGGAAATTTGGTATTTTTTTTATAAATAAAAATTATTTATCTTTTATTACTTCATTTTACCAGTGTCATGAAGTACAATATGTGACGAAAAAACAATCTCAGAATGGCCTGGATAAGTTAAAGAGTTTTAAAGTTATTCACACATAAAGTGATCACTGGTCAGATTTGCAAAAAATGGCCTGGTCCTTAAGGTGAAAATGAGCCCGGTCCATAAGGGGTTACATTTTTGTGTACAGTTTGGTGGCATTATATAATATTAGGTAACAAATTTAGGAATGATACCCCCTTCCTTTTCAAAATGCAGCATACACCCCTGCTTCAACAAGGCCAGATGCAAAACACAGAGCAGGGAGAAGCAATTTGGAGTCTCCTCTTACTGAATAACAAAATTAGTGCAGACTATTTTGTGTGTCTTTTTGGCCATACTCTAGCTTGACAAGTTTTTCTACTCTTGACCCTAATTGTTGATGCTTAGTTTTATTACTTGATTTATTATAAAGGAATTGATTATATAACATCTTATATTCCAAAGTTGGACAAATAAATATTGAGTTTTCTGTGATAATTTACTGTTTGATTAGTCATCTAGTCTCTTTAATACAGTACATTTTAGTAAAAGTTACAAGAAGTTGTATGCTGTTTTTCTTCTAGTTGTATAATGTTGTGCATTTACCAAGTTCATGCTCTCTTCTTGAGTACTAATTTAACAAACCAAGAAGAACAATTAAATTTAAACGTGCATGCATTTTCAGGCTGAACTTTTCTTAATTAGTATCATTGTAGCAATAGAGTGTGGGGATTTTTAAAGAAACTCATCCCATATTTCAATGATACAATTTGAAGAGGAGACAGTTTCTGTCATCAGATAACTCCCTGTTCATAGGTATCTTAGTGAGCGAGCCTACCATATGCAGAATCTTCTTAAAGATGGGTATGATGGTTGAATATTCAGTGTATTACATTTTAGTTTCTATTTTATGATATATACAGGGAGTGCAGAATTATTAGGCAAGTTGTATTTTTGAGGATTAATTTTATTATTGAACAACAACCATGTTCTCAATGAACCCAAAAAACTCATTAATATCAAAGCTGAATATTTTTGGAAGTAGTTTTTAGTTTGTTTTTAGTTTTAGCTATTTTAGGGGGATATCTGTGTGTGCAGGTGACTATTACTGTGCATAAATTATTAGGCAACTTAACAAAAAACAAATATATACCCATTTAAATTATTTATTTTTACCAGTGAAACCAATATAACATCTCAACATTCACAAATATACATTTCTGACATTCAAAAACAAAACAAAAACAAATCAGTGACCAATATAGCCACCTTTCTTTGCAAGGACACTCAAAAGCCTGCCATCCATGGATTCTGTCAGTGTTTTGATCTGTTCACCATCAACATTGTGTGCAGCAGCAACCACAGCCTCCCAGACACTGTTCAGAGAGGTGTACTGTTTTCCCTCCTTGTAAATCTCACATTTGATGATGGACCACAGGTTCTCAATGGAGTTCAGATCAGGTGAACAAGGAGGCCATGTCATTAGATTTTCTTCTTTTATACCCTTTCTTGCCAGCCACGCTGTGGAGTACTTGGACGCGTGTGATGGAGCATTGTCCTGCATGAAAATCATGTTTTTCTTGAAGGATGCAGACTTCTTCCTGTACCACTGCTTGAAGAAGGTGTCTTCCAGAAACTGGCAGTAGGACTGGGAGTTGAGCTTGACTCCATCCTCAACCTGAAAAGGCCCCACAAGCTCATCTTTGATGATACCAGCCCAAACCAGTACTCCACCTCCACCTTGCTGGCGTCTGAGTCGGACTGGAGCTCTCTGCCCTTTACCAATCCAGCCACGGGCCCATCCATCTGGCTCATCAAGACTCACTCTCATTTCATCAGTCCATAAAACCTTAGAAAAATCTTATAATAGTCTTGAGATATTTCTTGGCCCAGTCTTGACGTTTCAGCTTGTGTGTCTTGTTCAGTGGTGGTCGTCTTTCAGCCTTTCTTACCTTGGCCATGTCTCTGAGTATTGCACACCTTGTGCTTTTGGGCACTCCAGTGATGTTGCAGCTCTGAAATATGGCCAAACTGGTGGCAAGTGGCATCTTGGCAGCTGCACGCTTGACTTTTCTCAGTTCATGGGCAGTTATTTTGCGCCTTGGTTTTTCCACACGCTTCTTGCGACCCTGTTGACTATTTTGAATGAAACGCTTGATTGTTCGATGATCACGCTTCAGAAGCTTTGCAATTTTAAGAGTGCTGCATCCCTCTGCAAGATATCTCACTATTTTTGACTTTTCTGAGCCTGTCAAGTCCTTCTTTTGACCCATTTTGCCAAAGGAAAGGAAGTTGCCTAATAATTATGCACACCTAATATAGGGTGTTGATGTCATTAGACCACACCCCTTCTCATTACAGAGATGCACATCACCTAATATGCTTAATTGGTAGTAGGCTTTCGAGCCTATACAGCTTGGAGTAAGACAACATGCATAAAGAGGATGATGTGGTCAAAATACTCATTTGCCTAATAATTCTGCACGCAGTGTACAGACCATCTACCCTGCCTGAGTTGACACCAGCACGGAAAGATACAAGTGCACTCAGGGTTAGACTGTTGTGAAGTCAACCATTCTATGTTCAGTGGTTATTGTGCCTGAGTCCCGGTTGTCCTGTCAGTCACCTATTTGATCTGCCATAGGCATCCAGAGAAACTTGCCAAGGCAGCTATCTGATGGCCTAGCATCAATGCATGATACCTTCTCAGCACTGGATGGTTGCTTTGGCAACTGTACTACCCGTGCCCCTCTATACGGTATGTCTAGTGTCTCTCCACACCCAATGTTTAATTTGTGGGAGAAACTGCTTGGAAACTGTTTGGACAACCCCTTCCACCTGAAACTCAAGGGACAGGGGTGACAGAGTTACAAAGAATACATACCACTGATGGAAAGTGGGAAAACAGGTGTTCTTGGGCTGGGCAGCTAGAAAAGGTCCCTTCAGAACCAATGTGCAGAACCAAGAGCAATGTAAAAAAGCAGAGTGAAAGCACAAACTCTGAGATGCCGAAGCCCAGTGAAGAGGAGACAGCAGTGAGGAGTTATGCCACACAACATGGCATAACTTGGTGCCATTAATGCTACACACACCACTTGTATACAGTACATATAAAACATATGCATACACGGAAGTGCACCCCATTTCCATATTGACAAGACATGTTTTAAGGACACCAAAAGTCCATGGGGCTAGGGAAAACAGTATGTGCGAGAGAATGGGCACTGTCAATGTATGACTGAAACTAGTTGTTTAGATAGTGAATGTCCATATGCTGATTTTTGTCAAGTGACAAGGCAGTGGAAAACACTGTTCCATTATATAACAACTAGCAAACTGAACTGGCTGCTGCTTCTGCTAATTGTTGTAGCAGAGACAGTTAAAAAGTGGTGACTAAAATTTTGGTTTTGGTAAGGAAGTGTGCCACATTTGCAGAATGAGGCAATTGTTACTCACATCTGCCTAGCCAAAAGCCCTAATGATGGCATGTGGGAAAATATGACATAGAAAAGGTGCAGAAGTGCGGTACAATTCTCACAACTAAGTGGTACAGCAGCAACTGCACTGCCACACACTTGGCCAAGTGAGAGTACACCTTGCAGACAACCAGGTTGCAAATCTTTCAAAGTTGTCTTTTAGCCACACATTACATCATGAATGACTGAACACAGAGCAGAAGAAGGATTTGATGATGAGTAGTATAGAATTAAAATTTGGTGAAGGCGCGGAGCTGTGAGACTTTTTCCTAACGAGACAATTTTAAGAGACCACTGTTGAGCAGTAGAGAATTAAATTTTGGTGAAGGTGCAGAAGTATGCCATATTTACCACAACTAAGTGGTACGGCAGCAACTGCACCACCAGCAAGTTGGCCAGGTGGTAGTTCTGCTTGCACATAAGCTAATTGTTGGTTGCAAATAATTTTCTCAGGGCCACACATTCCATTGCAGATGTCTAACGATAGAAAAAAAAAAAGATAAATGTGGTGGGTTTTCTGGCCCCACCTCATCCCCAATCTCACTACGTCCCCTTTTCGGAAAAGTGGTGAAGGTGGTGAAGAAACTCCTCTTGTGCACACATTTTTACACAGGAGGTGGTTAAAAAAAGTCACAAACACAGTGTTTGCAAGTTTTTCATGCCAGAAAACTGGGGAAAAATTCTGATAATTCAGGCCCATAATATGTATGTTGTACATTACTATGCACATGTACACCTGAAAAAAGTATGCATACAAAAATGTATTATATATATATATATATATATATATATATATATATATATATATCTATATCTATATATATATTTATATTTATAGATTTTTCAATCTATTTTTTTCAATCTAATTTTTTTATTTTTTATATATATTTATATTTATTTATATTTACACAGTACTATGCAAAAGTTGTAAGCAGTTTTGGAAAAATGCTGCAAAGTAAGAAAGTTTTCCAAGATTTATAGTTTAAAGTTACATTTATTCTGACACAGAACAATGATTCCAGATATACGGCCAATGTCATTAGGAACTATCTTTAGTGTAAAGGAGAACATGGAGTCCTGGAAGTGATGATATACCCCCCTAACAGAGCCCAGATCTCAATATCATCAAGTATGGCTGGGATTACATAGAGAGACAGAAGGATTTGAGCAAACCTACATTCACAAAAGATCTGTGGTTAGTTCTTCAAGATGTTTGGAACCACCAACCTGCTGAGTTCCTTCAAAAACTGCCTGTAATTGTACCTAGAAGAATTAATGCTGTTTTAAAGTGAAAGAGTGGTCACTCCAAATATTGATTTGATCTATATTTCTCTGGTTCATTCATTTTACATTTGGTTAATTGACAAGCGAACACGATTAACACTTCAATTTTTGAAAACATTCTTAGGCTACTTTCATACTTGCGCTTTCCCTTTCCACAATTGAGATTAGTCATAGGATCTCAAGAGCGGGGGGAAATGGGGACAAAACTGAACTGAACAAAATGGAGTGCACCAGAAAGCATTCCGTTCCATTTGGTTGCGTCCCCATCACGGACAGAATAATTCTAATGTTGTGGTATAAGTACTAAACATAACTCAGCATGTTCAGGACAGACAGCTGCAGCATCAGCAGGATCCAAGATGGAAATGGTATAGGGCCTACACATACACAAACGGAGAATACAAATGTGATCGCACTCTATATCCAGCATTCTGCCCTGCCTCCATGCTGGATGAGACATTGGTGTACATTTTGGCCAAAGCGTAATAAGCCACTCACCGCGTCAAGGTTGCCTCCATTTGAGTGGTCCCTAACCCTAGTTCCCACATGTTCATGGGCCATGACAGCCACACAAAATCCAGGGAATGCAGGTCAGCATGCACGCCAAGCACACTCTGCTTTTAACCCCGTCCGGTGCCATCACAGCTTTCATCGGATCCAGGGATGCAAGTACCAACATGCACGCTGAGCCCACCATATACTTCTCCTGGAGCCAAATGGCCACTGGTAGGTTCTATATAAGCAGACTCAGTTTTATACTGACTTTAAAACCAGCCTCCAGGACAGATTGACTGGCATTCCGTTTCATTTGGTTGCGTCCCCATCACGGACAGAATAACTCTAATGTTGTGGTATAAGTACTAAACATAACTCAGCATGTTCAGGACAGACAGCTGCAGCATCAGCAGGATCCAAGATGGAAATGGTATAGGGCCTACACATACAGTTGCAAGAAAAAGTATGTGAACCCTTTGGAATGATATGGATTTCTGCACAAATTGGTCATAAAATGTGATCTGATCTTCATCTAAGTCACAACAATAGACAATCACAGTCTGCTTAAACTAATAAACACAGAAAGAATTAAATGTTACCATGTTTTTATTGAACACACCATGTAAACATTCACAGTGCAGTTGGAAAAAAGTATGTGAACCCTTGGATTTAATAACTGGTTGAACCTCCTTTGGCAGCAATAACTTCAACCAAATGTTTCCTGTAGTTGCAGATCAGACGTGCACAACGGTCAGGAGTAATTCTTGACCATTCCTATTTACAGAACTGTTTCAGTTCAGCAATTTTCTTGGGATGTCTGGTGTGAATCGCTTTCTTGAGGTCATGCCACAGCATCTCAATCAGGTTGAGGTCAGGACTCTGACTGGCCCACTCCAGAAGACATATTTTTTTCTGTTTAAGCCATTCTGTTGTTTATTTACTTCTATGCTTTGGGTCGTTGTCCTGTTGCAACACCCATCTTCTGTTGAGCTTCAGCTGGTGGACAGATGGCTTTAAAGTTCTCCTCCAAAATGTCTTGATAAACTTGGGAATTCATTTTTCCTTTGATGATAGCAATCTGTCCAGGCCCTGACGCAGCATAGCAGCACAAAACCATGATGCCCCCACCACCATACTTCACAGTTGGGATATGGTTTTAATGTTGGTTTCCTGTGCATCTTTTTCTCCACACGTAGTGTTGTGTGTTTCTTCCAAACAACTCAACTTTGGTTTCATCTGTCCACCGAATATTTTGGCAGTACTGCTGTAGAACATCTAGGTGCTCTTGTGCAAACTGTAAACGTGCAGCAATGTTTTTTTTGGACAGCAGTGGCTTCCTCTGTGGTATCATCCCATGAAATCCATTCTTGTTTAGTGTTTTACGTATCGTAAATTCGCTAACAGGGATGTTAGCATATGCCAGAGACTTTTGTAAGTCTTTAGCTGACACTCTAGGATTCTTCTCCACCTCATTGAGCAGTCTGCGCTGTGCTCTTGCAGTCATCTTTACAGGACGGCCACTCCTAGGGAGAGTAGCTTTCTCCATTTATAAACCGTGGACTGATGCACAGCAAGGCTTTTGGAGATACTTTTATAACCCTTTCCAGCTTTATGCAAGTCAACAATTCTTAATCGTAGGTCTTCTGAGAGCTCTTTTGTGCAAGGCATCATTCTCATCAGGCAATGCTTCTTGTGAAAAGCAAACCCAGAACTGGTGTGTGGTTTTTATAGGGCAGGGCAGCTGTAACCAACACCTCCAATCTCATCTCATTGATTGGACTCCAGTTGGTTGACACCTCACTCCAATTAGATCTTGGAGATGTCAGTAGTCTAGAGGGTTCACATAATTTTTCCACCTGCACTGTGAATGTTTACTTGGTGTGTTCAATAAAAACATGGTAACATTTAATTCTTTGTGTGTTATTAGTTTAAGCAGACTGTGATTGTCTATTGTTGTGACTTAGATGAAGATCAGATCACATTTTATGACCAATTTGTGCAGAAATCCATATCATTCCAAAGGGTTCACATACTTTTTCTTGCAACTGTAGCTTGGCATAACTCAACAGAACAGGCAGCAGCAGCATGTAAAGGTAATGTTGCAGTATAAGGACTAAACATAACATAGCATGATCAGGACAGACAGCAGCAGCATCAACAGTATGGAAAATGGAAACGGTTGAGTATAAGCCCTAAACATAGCTTGGAATAACTCAGCAGGACAGGCAGCAGGTTTAAATTGTGCAGCAGGAATGTGTTCCCAGGAATGGGCCCCCACCAGACCAGGGCAACACCATAACTAAAATAAGACACCTCTGACAGCAGCAAGTTATAAGTGTGCAGCAGGAATGTGTTCCCAAGAATGGGCTCCCACCAGACCAGGGCAACACCATAACTAAAATAAGACACCTCTGTGACAGCAGCAGGTTCTAAGTGTGCAACAGGAATATGTTCCCAGGAATGGGCCCCCACCAGACCAGGGCAACACCATAACTAAAATAAGACACCTCTGACAGCAGCAGGTACTAAGTGTGTAGCAGGAATGCGTTAACATGCATACTAATTGCAATATTTACATTGTAAAATGTTTATTTACATTATTTTTACGTTTAGATACCACAAGAAAAATTTGTACTAAATTAACTAGACATGCCGCATACATCGTTCTGCTATCATTTTTCATATCAGGCACATCGAGTCAGTAGCAGAACACTGTGGTTGCACAGCCAGCCTCACCGTGTGATGATTTCTCCAAGCCAGAGGGCAGTAGGAGTGGCGGTATTTAGCTTTTGCTTTCTCATCCTCCTTTAGTCTGTGAGGAGTAATGGGTAGGGCCGCTCTACCCACCCATACAGGATCATCACCGCACACATGCTGGGCTCCGGCTAACGGCAGGACCCATCCGTCCTGTGCCCGTCTTAGCACAGAGTGCAGTGATGAGCCAGCTTGCCTTGGCAAGGGTCTGGAAGTGTCCCCTTCTCAGGCACCGGGATTAGTTCACCCTCCCATCAATGAAGACTTGTCTGCGTTACCCGGCTGCTGGCAGGGTCCTTGGCGGTTGCCTCCAGTGCACAGCCCCGATCATCGATCGCATCTCATGGTGCAGAATAAGCCTTTAGATGCGAGACTTGTTTACACCCAGAGGGGTAGTGTCACACAGCCTGTGGCCGACTTCACCAGGAAGAGGCTGACAGGCAAAATGAAGCACCTTCATTGTCATTCAGCAGAGCACAGTTTGGAGTCTGATCGGAAGGCACCATGTGTTCAGGAGTTACATAGAACTGCCGATAAACTGTCCCAGCATAACGAATGCAGCTGTACTTCATTTTGGTTGACTTGAAATAGTGCGGGCGGAATGTGTAGCGCTGTGTGCCAATTACGTTAATTAAATTAATAAATTGATTTATTTAAGTCTTAAAACCTGATATTTAGAAAATAATCTATATAGAAAATAATTGTCACATAATTAAATATAATAAAAAACAACCATTCAATAAATTATAAAATTAAGCTACATATACATGATTCCTCAAATTCATCAGTACATAAATATGAAAATAAAGATAAAATCTAATATAATAAACATTTTAAATGTCATTACATTAATATATTATTAACAAAATAGATGATTATAATAATTTGCTAAATTATAAATATATATAAATACATATATTAAAATATTCGAAACTCAATCAATTAATCTAGAAATACATGATTTAAATAAATAAATATAAAATATATAAAAACATTATAACATAAATATATTTAAAATGTTATCATTAAACATAAACAAAAAAAATTATATACATCAATAAATACATTTCATAATTCATAATTAAATAAATAAATCATTAATCATATACATAAAATACATTAAGAAATTCATAATTACAAATTTAAATTAAAGAAATAATTAAAAAGATCAATAAATATATATATATATTTTTAAACAACGGAGTAGGAGGGAGGGAAAAGGACAGGGATGGACAAGGGACCCTTCAATGGCCTGAACTGACAGTGGGGGCCAAGAAGTCACTGCCGATCCAGGATTAATTTTGATTAATGTCAGTCTGTCCATGGAGTCAGTGGACAGACGGGTCCGCTTGTCGGTGACCACCTGTCACGGCTGAGGATGGGGGAAATGATGGAAGATGTCCAGTCGCTACTCGCCAGGAACACAGAATCAGGGAGCAGGTCACCTCCTGTTGCGTCCCTAACGCTGACCCTGTCTCCTACCTGCATGGGCCGACCTTGATGGTAGGAGGACCCATGCGCAGGAACCTCGGAGCCCTGACTTACCCTCCGACCGGTCCCTAGGCTAAGGAGCAGGGTAAGACAACCCACTCCTCCTAGGCACGGAGGAGCAGGAGTCTCACTGGCCAAGCAGCATAAAGAAGGGGGTACATAAACAGGACTATGGATAAGACAGGTGAACCAAACAGTTCCACACAAACCTGTCTTAGCCTTGCTGACTGGAACCCGTGCTAAGGAAAGGCTGTCCACACAGACAAAGGTAAACAGCACACACATGAAGACACACAGGGACCAGGAAATCCATAGCTGCACAAAAACCAAAGACACAAGACATCAACAACACATCACGGTATTAGAACTTATGACCGGAAGGGTGGCCCTTACAAGAAGATTGAAATCACAGGAGGCTGCAACAGCAAAGCATGACTGAAGCAACCTACTGAGCCATGCCAAAGTGAGAGGCTTTATAGGCCTAAGAGGCCACACCCAACGGTCAGACACACCCAGTGACATCACACACACTGGGAAGGGAGTTAACCCTTCCAGCACCACAGGAAAGGGAAAACACCAACTTAAAGGAACAGTGTCCAACACAACAAACACACTGTGGTTGTTGCCGCAGGCAACGACATGGGTGACAGCCGTGTCCTGGAAGTCAGCCCCAAAGGCCGGGACACTGCCACCACATGTACACATCACCAAACGTTGCCACGGGCAACCACAGTGCAGGAAAGGTGTCCGTGCACACCACACAATACACAGAGTGCACACAGACAAACGACAGTGCATACATACACGCACACAAACTCCAAAGGGACCGCACACATACCTGTCCGCGGCAACCGCACTTGAGGCAAACAACATAAAGCCTCAAGCTGCGGTTGAAACAACAACCCAAGCCGCGGGCAAAAGTATGCGGCTCCCAAGGAGTCACGGCCAAAACCGTGGCCGTGACACCACCCCACCTGCCGCTCTGAACGTCCACTCAGAGAGTACGCTGGAGGGGGACAAGATAGTAACTCCAGCACATACTGAGCGAGCTCACAGCAGGTGTCCAGCCTGGCAACCTAGTACTCCATGGGGTCGTCGGTGCTCACGCTGTCGGAAGCACCAACGGACCCCATGTAGTTTGCCATCATGTGGGCCAGCCGCAGGTGGTGACTGCTGCTGCTGCTACTGGGTCGCGCAGACTGGTAGAACGACCTCATCTCATCCATAAGGTCACCTGCTCGGCTGGTGCTGCTGGGGCCAGCCGCCTGCTGGGTGAGATGGGAGTGGAGAATGTGAGGCCTAGGGTTTGCCTGCTCCAGCCGGTTGATCCATACGGGCCTGTCTCCAGCTGGCTGGGATTAACTGCTCCAGTTTCCCCTTGCAGCGAGGGTCTAAAAGGGTGGCCAACCAATAATCATCCCTCTTCTTAATTTTCCTGATCCGGTGGTCCTTCCTGATTCATCGCATTCATTGGTCCTCCTGCTGCTGTTGCTGCTGCTCCCGGTGGGAGCTGCACCACCCCCGGACAAACGGTGCCCTCAGCACCGGCTCCCCCTCCTGACCAGGCCCAGACTCCTGGACATTGACAAATTCTTCCTCTACCTCCTTATCCTTGTCCTGGGCCTGGTCCTGATGGAGCATTGCTGCCTCTTCTTCCTTTACCAAGGCACTCTCCCCAGCCTCGAGAAGGCGATCTAGTGTCCTGTCCAGCAGGAACACTATGGGGAGCACGTCATTGAGGCTGACATGCTCCCCGCTGACCATCTTGGTCGCTTGCTGAAATGGGGCCAACACATGCTGTATCTGCCACCACTCTGCATTAGTGATATAGGGGAGTGTGTGTGACGGTTGGGGAGCGTCGGAAGTTGCTGGCAATCCTCCGTACCCTTGGCACAATGTCACTCAACCCTTAGTATGTGCGGAGGAACTTCTGTACCACAAGGTTGAGGAGCATGTGCTATGCAGGGCACGAGTGTGAGACTGCCAGCATGGAGGGCGGCAAGTAGGTTGCTCCCATTGTCACAGACAACCATACCTGCCTCTATACTTTGGGGTGTCAGCCACTTCTGGACCTGAGCCTGTAGTGCGTCCAGAACATCAGGTCCAGTGTGTCTCCATTCCCCTAAGCTCACAAGCTGGAGCATGGCCTGGCAGTGGACGTGCCCCACACTTACATAGCTACGAGGACGCTTGCTGGGGCAGCCGTGGAGACAGTAGCTTGTGGGGGGAGAGCATCAGTTCTCCCCTGGACACCCCGGGGCGGCACCACAAAGTCATATGCCGCTGATCCTTCCCTGGCATCTCGGCGTAACACCCAATGGACAGTAAAACGTATGAATCGTCCCTGCCCATGCCTGCTGGTTCAAGCATCCATTGTCAGATGCACCCTGTCGCTGACAGCGTGATCCAGCGACAGGGATACATTCTGCACAATGTGCTGGTGTAGGGCAGGGACGCCGATCCTGGCAAAGAAATGGTGGCTGGGGACACGCCATCTGGGTTGGGCCTGCTCCAACATCTGCATGAATGGATTGCTGTCCACAAGCTTGAAGGGCAACAGATGTTGGGTGATAACCCTTGCCAGGAGCCCATTGAATGAACGTACGTGTCGGTCCCCGAGGGCGAAGGGAGCGATGCGTTAAAAGCCGTTGGCAAATGACGGCTGGAGCCGAATGGCAGAGGAGGAGATAGAGGATGGTGCAGTGGAGGCAGAGCTATGGCTGCCGGTACCAGTACCTCTAATAGAGGGAGCGGGGGAGTGGGAATGAATCAGTGGAAGGGGTTGGCGTGGCTGCAGTACAGTGGCAGGAGCTGCTGTCCCCTGTAAACTGCTGGTGGCGTTGCTAGCACCACCCTGCATCTGTTCCCACTACCGTCAGCGGTTGACTCGCATGTGCTGGGTCAGCACAGTGGTACCCAGTCGAGCCACAGACCTACCTCTCTTCACCCTGGAATGGCACAGCTTAAAGTTAACAATTGTGACATTGTCTGCTGCCAAGGTGAAGTAAGCCCAAAGAGGCAACTTCTGCACCGACCTCCTGTCAGATGGGTTGGTGCTGACTTGCCCCTGTTCGGGCTCAGTGCACACAGGAGAAGCTGGCTGCTGTTGCTGCTGCCTACTCCTGCTGCCATTACCAGTGGAGCCCCTGACACTGGGCTCCCTGGTCATCTGGCTACCATTTGCCTCAGGTGTCTACCTGTACCTTCATCGGTGCTGCAGTCATCTGACAAAGGAGGTGGCACCCATTCTGGATCACCCTCCTCTTCATCCCCTATAATGTCAGACCCAGGGCCAACCAGTGGTGGACTGAGGGGAAGCAGCAGACGTGGAGCCCCTGACCGGGCTCCGCTGTCCCCTCGCTGACGTCTGGGTCTGACTAGGTGCAGGGGTTGTGTGGCTGACACCACTTGCACCAGTTGGAAGGGATGTGACTGGGATATTGACAGGCATTACCACCTCCTCCTCCATCCCTTCCAAAAGGTCCTGCCCATCAGGAGGACTAAACTCCAATTCAGCCTCCTCCATTGCCTCCAACAAAACTTCCCTCTCAGTGTCGCTGTCATCATATAGGAGCAGGAGGTGTATTGCTGCTGCTGCTGGGAGCTGGGGCAGAGGACTCCGTGGCACATTCCAAAGGCAACGAGAGCCACAACTGCCTCTGCGTCTTGTGAACTTATGGGGTGGCTGCCACGCCCAAAGAAGTGACGGATCAGACGGACGTCCCTGACACCCGCGCCCGCCTGTTCCTGGCTAGAGGAGCAGCCCAGTGTTGGCAGCGGTCCAGCACCGGAACCAACTCCCCTAGTACCAATACCATGATCATGGCTGCCTGCACGGCCACTCATGCTGCATATATATATATATATATATATATACAGTACAGACCAAAAGTTTGGACACACCTTCTCATTCAAAGAGTTTTCTTTATTTTCATGACTATGAAGGCATCAAAACTATGAATTAACACATGTGGAATTATATACATAACAAACTGTATATCCCAGCCCAATTTTTTTTTATTAAAAAGTGAATTTAGCCAAACTTTATTGAGTTGGGGAGGATGGGAAAAGGATGAAATGAAATATAACAACAACAACAAAAAAAACAGTTAAACTTAATTAAAATTTTATACACACACACAAAAGAGACGCAGACACTAACTAAATCACTAAAAAGATTATTTTTCTTTTTTTAACTAACAGAAGACAGAAAAACTAAGACTATAATTTATTTTTTGTTAACCCTTTAGGTGTTCCACAAGAATTTAAGGAATATGGAGATCAAATTTTTCAATTTCACTTTTTTAGCAGATTTTCCATTTTAATCCAATTTTTTCTTTACCACATCGAGGGTTAACTCTATCTATCGCACATTGTTCCGTTACAGGACGATCCTTTTCACAACTTTTTTATTAAGTGGGATTTCTTAAATCGCTTGGTTTCGATTTTATTACATGCTATCAATTTTATTACATGTTATCGATTTTAATATATGTTATCCATTATATGTCATTTTATGCCAGTTTCTGCCATTGTTGCATGTTTGATTGTTAATAAATTTGTGTGGTTCCAAGTATCAGTGAGTGCCCAGCAATTTTTTAACAAAACTCAATATTTATTACCCAGATTCTGCGGTTTACAGAAACACCCCACATGTGGTCATGAAGTGCTATATGGGCACACGGCAGGGCGCAGAAGAAAAGGAGCACCACATGGTTTTTGGAAGGCAGATTTTGCTGAACTGGTTTTTAGATATCATGTCCCATTTGAAGACCCCCTGATGCACCCTTACTGTAGAAACTCCCAAAAAGTGACCCCATTTTGGAAACTAGGGGATAAGGTGTCAGTTTTATTGGTACTATTTTTGAGTACATATGATTTTTTGATCATTCATTATAACACTTTATGGGGCAAGGTGACCAAAAAATTGGTTGTTTAGCACCGTTTTTCTAAATTTATTTTTACAGCGTTCATGTGACATTTTGATAGAGCAAATGGTTACAGATGTGGCTATACCTAATATGTATACTTTTTCTTATTTATTTAAGTTTTACAAAATAATTAAAGTAATGATGGCCACTCGTTTTTCTTTACTTAGCTGCTTTTTTCTTGACATAATACAAATTCTAACAGTCTATTCAGTAGGACTATCAGCTGTGTATCCACCTGACTTCTCCTCAATGCAACTGATGGTCCCAACCCCATTTATAAGGCAAGAAATCCCACTTATTAAACCTGACAGGGCACACCTGTGAAGTGAAAACCATTTCAGGGGACTACCTCTTGAAGCTCATCAAGAGAATGCCAAGAGTGTGCAAAGCAGTAATCAAAGCAAAATGTG
Organism: Bufo bufo; assembly: GCF_905171765.1. Classification (NCBI taxonomy): domain Eukaryota; kingdom Metazoa; phylum Chordata; class Amphibia; order Anura; family Bufonidae; genus Bufo; species Bufo bufo. The sequence goes on from NC_053392.1 coordinate 311,780,154, forward strand.
GCTACTTTGAAGAACCTAGAATATGATATATTTTCAGTTGTTTCACACTTGTTTGTTATGTATATGCACTCACCTAAAGAATTATTAGAAACACCATACTAATACGGTGTTGGACCCCCTTTTGCCTTCAGAACTGCCTTAATTCTACGTGGCCTTGATTTAACAAGGTGCTGATAGCATTCTTTAGAAATGTTGGCCGATATTGATAGGATAGCATCTTGCAGTTGATGGAGATTTGAGGGATGCACATCCAGGGCACCAAGCTCCCGTTCCACCACATCCCAAAGATGCTCTATTGGGTTGAGATCTGGTGACTGTGGGGGCCATTTTAATACAGTGAACTCATTGCCATGTTCAAGAAACCAATTTGAAATGATTCGAGCTTTGTGACATGGTGCATTATCCTGCTGGAAGTAGCCATCAAAGGATGGATACATGTTCTCATTCTGTTTACGCCAAATTCGGACTCTACCATTTGAATGTCTCAACAGAAATCGAGACAGACCAGGCAACATTTTTCCAGTCTTCAATAGTCCAATTTTGGTGAGCTCGTGCAAATTGTAGCCTCTTTTTCCTATTTGTAGTGGAGATGAGTGGTACCCGTTGCTGTCTTCTGCTGTTGTAGCCCATCCGCCTCAAGGTTGTGTGTGTTGTGGCTTCACAAATGCTTTGCTGCATACCTCGGTTGTAACGAGTGGTTATTTCAGTCAACGTTGCTCTTCTATCAGCTTGAATCAGTCGGCCCATTCTCCTCTGACCTCTAGCATCCACAAGGCATTTTTGCCCACAGGACTGCCGCATACTGGATGTTTTTCCCTTTTCACACCATTCTTTGTAAACCCTAGAAATGGTTGTGCGTGAAAATCCCAGTAACTGAGCAGATTGTGAAATACTCAGACCGGCCCGTCTGGCACCAACAACCATGCCACGCTCAAAATTGCTTAAATCACCTTTCTTTCCCATTCTGACATTCAGTTTGGAGTTCAGGAGATTTTCTTGACCAGGACCACACCCCTAAATACATTGAAGCAACTGCCATGTAATTGCTTGACTAGATAATTGCATTAATGAGAAATAGAACAGGTGTTCCTAATATTTCTTTAGGTGAGTGTAATTCCACATGTGTTAATTCATAGTTTTGATGCCTTCAGTGTGAATCTACAATTTTCATAGTCATGAAAATAAAGAAGGTGTGTCCAAAATTTTGGTCTGTACTGTATATATATATTACAGTATATACACACATTCATTACAAACATGCACACTTTTACAGCAGACATACAGTAGATGTAGATTTACAGTACATACACTGTACTAGCAGGCTGGCAAGCACATTGTAGCCTAATGTAGGACTGTTAAATAGTGATGGACGAACATCAGCCGGGACGGTTCGCTTTCGCGGCAGGCCCCATTGACTTTAATGGCAGGCGAACCTGATTTTGCAGCAACCAAATACTTACTAGAAGTGCACAAATAGTCCCACAACACGGAGAGTGACATACCAGAAGGGGGGGGGTCATTGGCAAAAATTCCCACATAAAATATGTATTTTAATCAGGGGCCATTTTTATGCTTCTTAAAGGGAAACTCTCAAAAATGTGACCTGCTGGAGCCTAAATTTTTTTTATTTTAGGCCACGGGAGTACAGGCCCCAAAAATTAGGCATTCACCTGACAGAAAAGAACTTGTAATTATGTGGCTAGAGGTACATTAGGCGGTTACTGGATAAAAATTATACTGCAGGCCAGTACAGGCCCTAAAAATTAGGCATTCACCTGACAGAAAAGAACTTGTGATGATGTGGCTGGAGGTACATTAGGTGGTCACTGGATACAAATTTTACTGTAGGCCAGTACAGGCCCCAAAAATTAGGCATTCACCTGACAGAAAAGAACTTCTGATTATGTGGCTGGAGGCTACAAATTTTACTGTAGGCCACTGGAGTACAGGCCCCAAAAAATAGGCATTCACCTGAAAGAAAAGAACATGCGATTATGTGGCTGGAGGCACATTAGGCGGTCACTGGATAAAAAATTTACTGTAGGCCAGTACAGGCCCCAAAATTTAGACATTCACTTGACAGAAAAGAACTTGCGATTATGTGGCTGGAGGTACATTAGGCGGTCAGTGGATAAAGATTTTACTGTAGGCCACTGGAGAAGAGCCCCAAAAATTTGGCATTAACCTGACAGAAAAGGCCTTTTATGTTGCTGTATATACATAAGAGAAGAAACATTCTTTGTTCTGAGTGATGGCGGATATGTGTGGGCTGGCATGAGGAATTTCAATTACACGTGGTCGTCATAGGTGTTTAATGCCGCCTAGATCCAGGCCTCATTCATTTTTAGAAATGTGAGGTAGTCCACACTGTCGTGAACTAGGTGAGTGTGCCTATCGGTCATGATCCCCCCCTGCTGCGCTGAACATCCTTTCAGACAGGACACCCGACGAGGGGCAAGCCAAGAGTCCCATGGCAAATTGTTCCAGCTCTGGCCACAGGTCAAGCCTGCACACCTAGTTGTCCAGGGGTTCCTCGCTTCTCATAGTGTCCGCATCAGCCCTTAACCCGATGTCATTGGACACCTGTCGGTCTATGCGTTCCCTGAGGGTGGATGCGGAGGGCGGCTGTCTATGGGTTGGCTGCAAGAATGATTTCATATCCGAAGTGACCAACACGTCTTCAAATTCTCCTCTTCTTGCAGGCGTGGTAGGATTGGTACCCGTACCTGTTTCGCTGTGGGTGGAAATTCCTCTGCCAGCGCCCGCAACAGCAGAATGCAGCATCTCTCGACGCAAGGCCTGGAAATGCTGCATTCTGTGACGCTGGTAAAATGTCCGCCATTGTGTTTGTACCGGCGGTCTAAGTACGTTGCCACCCATTACTGGTCCTTGCCCTTTATGCTTTTTATATGGGGGTCTCTCTTAAAACACTGGAGCATGAAGGCCCCCATTTGCATTAAATAGGAAGCGGTGGACCGCCCTGGCTCCTGCTCATCGCCCAGGAGAATGTCGTCCTCGGTCTCCTCCCCCAAGCCACTGACAACACCAGGGATCCCCTAAAAGTTTAAAGTCCCCCTCAAAGCCTGCTCTTCTTGATCCTCCTCCTCCTTCTCCTCCCCCCAGCCACCAACCTCCTCTGACTCCTCTTCAGATTCCTGCTGACTTGTCTCAGATGAAGTAGCCCCCCCTGGGAATTTATTCAGCTTTGGGACGTCCTCATCTTCCAGCTCCTGCTCTTCAATGGCTTTATCAATGACACAGCGCAATGCACGCTCCAGAAAGAAGACGTAAGGTACGATGTCACTGATGGTGCCCTGGCTGCGACTGACCAGTTAGCAGCCACTGGCATAGTGAAAAGAAACCAAGTTCGTACAGGTAGTCATTAATGGCACGTTGCTCCTGGAGCAGCCTATCAAGCATACACAAGGTGGAGTTCAAGCGCATCTGACTTCAGGTGGTGTCGCCGCTGAACTTTAGCAAGGCAAGCCATGGCCGTGTAAAATCCTCTAAAATGGCCAGAGATTTTCCTCGCCTGCCGCAAGACGTCCTGGACCCCGGGGTATTTGGCAACAAATCGCTGCACGACTAAGTTCAGGACGTGTGCCATGCACGGCACATTTGTCATTTTGCTCTGTTTCAGCACGCTCAGCAGATTGGCACCGTTGTTGCACACCACTTAACCAACTATCAAATTGAGCGGGCCTGTGACCGCAGAGCTGAAAGCAGTGCAGGACCAGTGTGGCTCTTGGCTTGCAGACACAACAGCCGCAGCACAGCATGGCAACGTCTCATCTGGGACGTCAAATAGGTTCTGGGGAGCTAGGGGGGTGCAGCGGAAGAGGCGGAAGCAGTGGAAATGGAGGAGTAAGCCTAGGAGGAGATGGAAGATGGAGTAGGAGGAGAAAAACAAGAGGCAGGCGTGCATGCAATCCTTGGCGGTAACACCAAATCCACAAGGGAGCCATGGGTTACATGCTTGATGGCCGTCAGAAGGTTCACCCAGTGGGCAGCAAAAGTTATGTACCTTCCCTGCCCGTGTTTAATAGACCACGTGTCTGTGGTCAGATGTATATTGGCACCGACACGGTGTGTCAGAGATATATTCACTTTCTGCTGAACGTGGCCATATAGCTCTTAGATGCCCTTCTGGGAGAAATATTTTGTTCCTGGGACCTTCCATTGCGGTGTGCCAATGGCCACTAATTTTCTAAAGGAATCCGAGTCCACCAGTTTATAAGGCAGTAGTTGGCGGGCTAGCAGTTCCGACAAGCCAGCAGTCAGCCTTTGGGCAAGAGGGTTATCCGGCGTCAACAACTTTTTATGCTCGAACATTTGGGCCACGGAAGCCTGCCTTCTGCCAGGTAACCACAACTACGGCACGGTGGAAGGTGGAGTGAAGAACAAATAGGAGGAGAAAGAAGAAGGAGAAGAGGCAGGACGTGGAGCGTCGGGAGTGTGGCTTTGTGGGTTCTGATGGTGTTGCTCCTACTGGGCTTGGTGATGGGAGGCCAGGTGCCTTCTTAAGGCGGTCGTCCCTAGGTGAGTGTTGGGCTTACCGCGACTTATGCATTGACAGCACAGGCTGAAGATGGCAACATTATTGTCAGCAGCGGACACGTTAAAAAAAGCCCACACTGCGGAGCCATGTGCCGGCGTCCTGGCTCGCTCGACATACATTTGCAGTCTGCTTTTTGCCTACTGTGCCTTGCGAGCTCTGCCTGCTTCTCCTCCGTCTCCTCCCTCTCTGCTGCTCCGTCTATCCCTCTAAACTCCCCTCCTCTTCCTCTCTTGTGGGCACCCACGTGACGTTCATAGACACGTCATAATCCACCACTGACATCTCGGAGTAGGCAGCAACAGCGGGGATCACCCTCCTTGGGCTCATCTCGGTACTGTCGTCAGACCGCTGGGTGGCGACCATTGATACCTCCTCTTTCTGATCCATTGCCAAGAATGGCTGCGCGCACCAGTAAGGTTTTGGAATGGATGGCAAAATATTTCCTCTGACTCGAGCGGAGGGGATATGGTGGTGGTGTATTTGGGGGTGCACAGAGCAGAGAGTGAGGAGTATGCAAATACAGAGGATGAGGAGGGTGCAGAAGCAGAAGGGTGAGTGAGCCACTCAACCAACTCTGGTGCGCCCTTTGAAGTAATCGCACGCATCTTCTCCAACTTCTCACTTCGGCTCCGGCCTGGTGCACCTGTCTGACCCCTACCACCCCTGAGAAACGACCTGCCTCTTCCACTGCCTGTCATTTTCAAAATGACCCTGTGCCTAAATTCCTAGAGAAGAGCAGTATTTGTGGAAGCAGGTATATCGCAGTGCTCAATCAGTATTCTGTGGAAAAAGGTATATTTAACGCCTTAATCAGTATTTTGTTGAAGCAGGTATATCAAACACCTTAATCAGTATTGTGGGGTTTTGCTCTGGTAGATAGGGCAAGCGAATGCAGTACAGAGGCAAAAGACAAGTTCTTAACGCAAAACTTCAGTGTTTATTCACACTTCAGTCAAATGCACAAAATAATGCATTGCTTTGCAGCCTTGGTGTTTACGTCACACACAATGGAAAGTGCATCTTGGTGTTACTTCACACAAATTGGAAAGTTCATATAAGACAAGTCACCTTGATGTCAGTTCTGCCTCCAGCAGTCCACGGCAGGCTTTAAGGGGTCTGTTTCCTCGGCCCATGGGTCTCAGCCCTCCAACCTGGCACCAAGCCTCAGATCCCAACACAGAGATCCTGCTGCTGAGTCCAGCTGCCTATTTAAGGACAGTCAGATGCTGCCAAAAACTCGGACCGGCAATTAAAATCCAGTCCGGTATTTGACCCCCACCTGGCTGAAAATCAACCCAGCAGCACACGCTGGGAGGAAAATACCTGTTTTCCCAGATCATTACCCTCACTGTGTCACAGTATTTTGTGGAAGCAGGTATATCGCAGCCCTCAAACAGTTTTTTGGGGGCCAACAGGTATATCAAACCAGTTGCAATTAGTTGTTCCAATAGCGTCTGTTCCTCTATATAGCTGCGGTATCGCAGCAGAACCGCACACAACTGCTGCACAATACAAATGCACTATAATATACTTTCTGTGTTAGAAAGTATATTATAAGTATATCACACCGCTCAGTATATCATACCTATCGATAGCACACCTATACCAGTCCTTAAAAAGACTTTTGTGGCCCTATTAGCTAGCATTTGATGTCCCTAACAGTCTGTCCCTGCTCCACAAAGCAACCTCTACCTACACTGGCAAAACATAGAATGTAAAATGGCTGCCAGATCGGGTTCTTTGATAGGGTGGGGGTGTGTCCATGTGCTGAAACGTCTCAATTGGCTGTCCTGTTCCACCTGATGGATGTGTCATGGGTCAAAGTTTGGCGCAATGCAAAAGAATATGGAGCCGGTGGACATCGCCATATGTTCGCATATTCGGCAAACTGCGAACGCTCAAAACGATCGCCGGGTAAACCGCAAGGCCATCTCTACTGTTAAATATGAAACTAAGTATTGATGCTATTTATATGCATCTTGAGTTTGCTGATCCATACAATAAAAGTACATCACATAAAGCAAATGATGTTCACATTCAGCTTACTTCTTGATTACCCTCTGTGATACTTTTTTCTTCTTTCCCACTGCAATCCTTAAAAAACGTAGATTAAACAGACAGAGTCAGGCGAGTGCGGCACACAGCACAACATATATCAACCGTCACTTTAGATCTACAGTTGAAATCTTTTCAATAATAAATTACCTCCAGCAGAGCCAGGAGCAATAAATCAAATAAGCATGTGCATTTCCTGAATAGCCATCAAACTATTTCCAGTTTAGAACACTGATCTTCCTTTACTCAATTATGACTGCAGCCCAGGAGATCTCCATTTTTATTAGCTATGGTGAATATATTTTCAGCATTCCATTGTAGAAAAACATGTACTGAACTTAAGAATTTCAGAACTAGAAGGGGGGATATATAATTTGCGTTGTATTTTTTTGTGTCAGTTTTAAGTCTGTCCAAACTTATGAAATGGCACACATTAATAATGAATTTGGTGCAAGTGCAATGTGGTTTACCCACCGTCAGTGGAAAATGCAAGGGTGTTTCTGACATGGAGATGCCACTTTTTTGTGATTTTTTTAAAAAGTCACACATCATAGATTAGGCAGAACGTTATCTATAAACCTGACCTACTTTTTACTCTAGTTTTGAAGTGGTGAAGCTCATCAAATGTAGCAAAATTACACTAAAAGTCAAAGAAAATGCACAAATGTCTCACACTTATGATATTTTAATGATGCATAACTGGTGGGACAGATTTCATAAATTTCCCCAGAATTCTTACCAACCTATTCTTTAATGGGATCTGGTTTCAGCACTGGACATATCTCCGTTTTCACCAAGGCAGCTCCTCCTGATATGAGCATTAGAGCATTTAATGCTCTAATGCTCTCCTTTGCCCTGCGCTGATTTGCGCACCATGGGAACTGCGCCCTCCATGGGGACTGCTAAGTGGAGGCTTCTGCATGTCAGTGAGCCTGGTGACATCACCAGCACTGAAGGGCGGACTGTAGCGCTGCCCTAGCCTGTAAAACGGCTAGGGCAGTGGTAAAGACCGCCCATCAGTGCCAGTGACGTCCCCGGCAACACTGCTAGGTGGAAGCCTCTGCCTAGCAGTGTGAAAGTATAAACAAACATTGGAATGCTCCAATGCTCATGTCAGAGGGGTTGGAGGGGTGAAAATGGGGATATGTGTGGGTTTAGCTCCTTTAGATGATGTGTTATTTCCAAAATTGAAAACATAAATTTCCAATATGTGCAGTGCTGGATAAATATATAACAAGGGATGTAAAACATAATAACAAGGTTTTATTCCTGCCCAAACCTTGATTGTACAGAAGTTTTTTTTTCTAACATGCTATATTTTTGAACTTGAACTTTCAACTATTTGACAAGTGTATTTAAATAAGTTACAGATACTTCAAATGTAATTAGTAAAACAATAAATAAATGCAACACCCAAATCACTCAATCCCCAATATGTAAAGATTAAAAGTTGTCCGGTCAGGACAAATTTATGTTAATATGGACTATTAGAGCTTATGTATTACAGAGGTCTAACGGACTACAAACCATATACAGCTGTTTCTGCTCTGATGCAATATGGCATTGCATTTCACAATTCAAAAGAGGGCATTTTTAAAATGGGAATATAAAAACACTAGTGCCTATGATAGAGCTGTCATACCATCTGTTAATTTGTTCATTGTATGCCATGTGGGCAGGTTGCCAGATACTGGTGGTGTGTCTCTAGGGCAATGAGTCTGTGTGGCAGTGCACACCTGCCTCTGTGTCGAGTGTGTTCTGGCCATGGATACTTGTGGTGCCCTATATTATGCCATGTGGGCTGGTTGCTGGATACTATTGGACATTTATCTAGGGCCATGTGACGGTGTGGCAGTGCATATTCACCTCTATGTTGTGCTTACTGGCTGGGGGTACTTTGCGGTGTGAACATGACCATTGGTATGTATCTCCTCTCTGTTCTGTTCAGGAAGGCAGGGGTTAATTGCCCTTGCGTGCTGTGTGTTCTGTTCCATGTAGAGGTTAATCCCTCTTTCTGTTTGTTTTCATCTACTGGTGCTTTGGGCTAATGAGCTCAGCTATATGTTCTGTCTGTGTATCCCACCCCTTGGCTGAGCAGCAGCAATAGTTCCCAGCAATAGTTCCTGTATCTGAGTCTGTAGTTCTGTTGCTCTGTTCCCTGTCCAGTCTGTATATCTGATCTATGTCCATTGTTATGTCTGACCTGTTCCTTTCCATGGAAAAATATATGCAAATAAGCACACATTACATTTGCTGGCATCAGAGAGGCTTAGCTTTCTTTTACTTTTGGAAGGAAAGCTAATTTGCATAGCTTTGGCTTTCTGGGAAATATATTCATATTAGCGCAGGCCTCTACATAAGCTTGACACATCCAGCGTCATGCTAAATGTAAGCCAGCTTCCTAGCTGGCTTACATTTAGATCATTTTCTACACCTAAAAACAAGTGTAGAAAATAATGAATGAGACTGGCCTGTCCCCTTCCCCACCCATGTCCTCGTTTGTTAGAAATGAAAGTTTTTGAAAAAATTTGGGATGATTTCTGAATCAATAAAAACCCATTCACTTATCTCTAATATGTATATTTACGCACACAGTGAATGCCGTAATGTCAAAACCCCTAAAAGCTTGTCAGAATTGTGGTATTTTTTCAATTTTACCCCTCAAAGTATGTTTTCCTGTTTTCCAGTACAAGTCATGGTTAATTAAATGGTGCAATTAAATAATGCATCTTGTCCCACAAAAAAGTAAGCCCTCATATGGCTATGTGAATGAAAAAAAAAAAAAAAGCTATGGCTATTGGAATGTGGGGAGAAAAAAAATAAAAAATGCAAAAATTGTCTCAGTCCTTAAGGGGTTAAAGTAAAACAGAAAATGATCAGCAGCAATACAGTATGGAATGTGAGGGACAGGAAGACTGCAACTATGCCTAATTGAGGCAGCGATAAGTAGCCACTCAGTAATGGCAGATTGTAGCACAAATCTATGCCAAAATTTCATTTGCTTGGGTGTGATGACGCCACCTGCTGCACTGAATATCTTTTCTCACAGTAAACTAGGGGCTGGACAAGACAGTACACTGTTAGCAAACTGCTCCATCATTCTTATCAAATTGAACCCGCTGGTGCTAGTGCTGCTCCCACTTCTATTTCTTGCCTTAGCAAAGACGGCAGGAGGCAGGTGGTTCAGCAGGAGATGGAGAGGAGCCTCCTGGTCAGGCACGCGGGGTGACCTTCAGCGTAGCATGATGCATTGCAGGCTCCATCTTTGCCTTGACTGTGAGAAAATGGAGGTATTGATTCAGTAATCCAGTACAAGAATGCTGCGCCCCTAAAGAATTTTACAATTTTAACCATGCGGAAAGTGAATACACATAACGTAAACTGACGATTAAGAGGCATTAGTAGCATGATTGCAGACTGCAATAGCAGCAGATGTACAGATAATGAAAATAGGCAGACAGGCAGCATACAGACAGCAACAGTGGCAAGATGGGGCACCGCCAGCAAGGCGAGGAGGGCAAAGTGTATACATCGGAATCCACAAGAGGAGTGTTAAAATCCTCCTGAATACAGGCTTGGCAAATTTAGACACAAGTGATGTTTTGGATACCCGTGGATCACAACTTGGTCATCACTCCCCCTGCGGGTCTGAAAACCCTCTCAGAGATGACAATGAGGACCTGGTAAGAAAGAAGATTATGCTGAGCCAGTTCAGGCCACTGTTCTAATCTATAGGCTACAAATATGCTCCCAAAGGGAACAAGAAAACATCATGCCCAATTTAGTATATCCAAACAATATCAAATTTATTAAGCAAAAATATCAAAAACACATGACTAGAGTTGAGCGGACACCTGGATGTTCATCTTCGACGAGTTCGGCCGAACTTCACAAAAAAGTTAGAGTTCGGGACCCGAACTTGACCCAAGCTTGACCCGAACCCCATTAAAGTCAATGGGGACCCGAACTTTGGAGCACTAAAATGGCTCTAAAAAAGTTATGGAAAGGGCTAGAGGGCTGAAAATTGCAGCACAATGTGGTTAAAAGCAAGGCAAGTGCTCTGCAAACAAATGTAGATAGGGAAATGACTTCAAATAACATAAAATACGTAAAAATAAAAAATAATACAATTAATCTAGGAGGATGAGGTCCATATGGAGTAGAAGGTTGAGGAAGCGGTGGATGTTGCGGTGTAGGTGGAAGTGGCGGTGAAGGAGGAGGAGGAGGTAGCCAACACTGGTTTTTGGTTTTGTTTTTAATTATTTTTTTTGTTTAAATTTGGGTAGACCCCAAAACATTGGGAAATATAAAAAAATAAAACAAAGAGAAAAGTGCGCTGGAGTACAAAAATGGCTGGGTGAGGCCGGTATACATGTCTATTCTGCATAAGGTATGGACAAGTCCTGTGGGATCCCTGCCTGGTTCATTTTAACGAACGTAAGCTTGTCCACATTGGCTGTGGACAGGCGGCTGCGCTTCTCTTTGATAACCCCCTCCTGCCATGCTAAACAAACATTCAGACAATACACTGGCTGCAGGGCAGGCCAGCACCTCCAAGGCGTAAAGGGCAAGCTCCGGCCATGTGCCCAATTTGGAGACCCAGAAGTTGAAGGGGGCAGACCCATAAATCAGTACGTGTAGGCATGTGCACACATACTGCTCCACCGTGTTGCACGTCCCCGTGATGTCCACGATCCAATTGGATATCTTCCCTATCAACTTTCGATGTTCTTTTATGCGCCTACCATGGTGATCACGGGTAACGGGGAATCAGAGTTCCATGCTCGAGAGGGAGCCTGAGAAAGGGATACCACATCCAAGGAAGGTCAATGGATGAAATGTGATTGAGAGGAAATGTGGGACAAGTTGTTAAAGTGGAAGGATCGAATGAAAGGAGGGGGCGCGCGTCAATTAAAGACGAATTTTTGAAATTTAAGTCCCTGTCACCTATGCAGAGCAAGGGTTTTTCATTGGCAAAAATGGGTTAATGTCAACCACCAATGGAACAGCCGATTTTTAAAAATTTCGGTCCCTGTCAACTATGCGAAGCAGGAGTTTATTCACGGCAAAACTGGGTTCATGTCACCCACCATTTGAACAGATGATTTTACAAAACTTAGTTCCCTGTCACATATGCAGAGCAAGGGTTTGCATACGGCTAAAAGGGTAAAATGTCACCTGAGAATGTGACAGATGATTTTTTTTTAATTTAGGACCCTGTCACTAGAGTTGAGCGAACACCTGGATGTTCGGGTTCGAGAAGTTCGGCCGAACTTCCCGGAAATGTTCGGGTTCGGGATCCGAACCCGATCCGAACTTCGTCCCGAACCCCATTGAAGTCAATGGGGACCCGAACTTTTGGGCACTAAAAAGGCTGTAAAACAGTCCAGGAAAGAGCTAGAAGGCTGCAAAAGGCAACAACATGTAGGTAAATCCCCTGCAAACAAACGTGGATAGAGAAATGAATTAAAATAAAAATAAAAAAAATGAACCAATATCAATTGGACAGAGGTCCCATAGCAGAGAATCTGGCTTCACGTCAGCAGAGAATCTGTCTCTTCATGCCATAGCAAAGAATCTGGCTTCACGTCAGCAGAGAATCTGTCTCTTCATGCCATAGCAGAGATTCTGGCTTCATGTCAGCGCAGAATCAGTCTTCATGTCATAGCAGAGAATCAGGCTTCACGTCACCCACCACTGGAACAGGCCACTGTCACACATTTAGGCCCAGGCACCTAGGCAGAGGAGAGAGGTCCCGTAACAGAGAATCTGGCCTTATGTCAGCGCAGAATCTGTATTCATGTCATAGCAGAGAATCAGGCTTCACGTCACCCACCACTGGAACAGGCCACTGTCACACATTTAGGCCCTGGCACCCAGACAGAGGAGAGGTTCATTCAACTTTGGGTTGCCCCGCAATATAATGGTAAAATGAAATTAAAAATAGTATTGAATGAGGAAGTGCCCTGGAGTAGAATAATATATTGTTAAGGGGAGGTAGTTAATATCTAATCTGCACAAGGGATGGACAGGTCCTGTGGGATCCATGCCTAGTTCATTTTTATGAACGTCAGCTTGTCCACATTGGCTGTAGACAGGCGGCTGCGTTTGTCTGTAATGACGCCCCCTGCCGTGCTGAATACACGTTCAGACAAAACGCTGGCCGCCGGGCAGGCCAGCACCTCCAAGGCATAAAAGGCTAGCTCTGGCCACGTGGACAATTTGGAGTCCCAGAAGTTGAATGGGGCCGAACCATCAGTCAGTACGTGGAGGGGTGTGCACAGGTACTGTTCCACCATGTTAGTGAAATGTTGCCTCCTGCTAACACGTTCCGTATCAGGTGGTGGTGCAGTTAGCTGTGGCGTGGTGACAAAACTTTTCCACATCTCTGCCATGCTAACCCTGCCCTCAGAGGAGCTGGCCGTGACACAGCTGCGTTGGCGACCTCTTGCTCCTCCTCTGCCTTCGCCTTGGGCTTCCACTGGCTTCCCTGTGACATTTGGGAATGCTCTCAGTAGCGCGTCTACCAACGTGCGCTTGTACTCGCGCATCTTCCTATCACGCTCCAGTGTAGGAAGTAAGGTGGGCACATTGTCTTTGTACCGGGGATCCAGCAGGGTGGCAACCCAGTATTCAGCACACGTTAAAATGTGGGCAACTCTGCTGTCGTTGCGCAGGCACTGCAGCATGTAGTCGCTCATGTGTGCCAGGCTGCCCAGAGGTAAGGACAAGCTGTCCTCTGTGGGAGGCGTATCGTCATCGTCCTGTGTTTCCCCCCAGCCACGCACCAGTGATGGGCCCGAGCTGCTTTGGGTGCCACCCCGCTGTGAACATGCTTCATCCTCATCCTCCTCCACCTCCTCCTCATCCTCGTCCTCCTCGTCCTCCAGTAGTGGGCCCTGTCTGGCCACATTTGTACCTGGCCTCTGGTGTTGCAAAAAACCTCCCTCTGAGTCACTTTGAAGAGACTGGCCTGAAAGTGCTAAAAATGACCCCTCTTCCTCCTCTTCCTCCTGGGCCACCTCCTCTTCCATCATCGCCCTAAGTGTTTTCTCAAGGAGACATAGAAGTGGTATTGTAACGCTGATAACAGCGTCATCGCCACTGGCCATGTTGGTGGAGTACTCGAAACAGCGCAACAGGGCACACAGGTCTCGCATGGAGGCCCAGTCATTGGTGGTGAAGTGTGTCTGATCCGCAGTGCGACTGACCCGTGCGTGCTGCAGCTGAAACTCCACTATGGCCTGCTGCTGCTCGCACAGTCTGTCCAGCATATGCAAGGTGGAGTTCCACCTGGTGGGTACGTCGCATATGAGGCGGTGAGCGGGAAGGCCGAAGTTACGCTGTAGCGCAGACAGGCGAGCAGCGGCAGGGTGTGAACGCCGGAAGCGCGAACAGACGGCCCGCACTTTATGCAGCAGCTCTGACATGTCGGGGTAGTTGCGAATGAACTTCTGCACCACCAAATTCAGCACATGCGCCAGGCAAGGGATGTGCGTCAAACCGGCTAGTCCCAGAGCTGCAACGAGATTTCGCCCATTATCGCACACCACCAGGCCGGGCTTGAGGCTCACCGGCAGCAACCACTCGTCGGTCTGTTGTTCTATACCCCGCCACAACTCCTGTGCGGTGTGGGGCCTGTCCCCCAAACATATGAGTTTCAGAATGGCCTGCTGACGTTTACCCCGTGCTGTGCTGAAGTTGGTGGTGAAGGTGTGTGGCTGACTGGATGAGCAGGTGGAAGAAGAGGAGGAGGAAGCTGAGTAGGAGGAGGAGGAGACAGGAGGCAAAGAATGTTGCCCTGCGATCCTTGGCGGCGGAAGGACGTGCGCCAAATAGCTCTCCGCCTGGGGCCCAGCCGCCACTACATTTACCCAGTGTGCAGTTAGGGAGATATAGCGTCCCTGGCGGTGCTTACTGGTCCACGTATCTGTGGTTAGGTGGACCTTGCCACAGATGGCGTTGCGCAGTGCACACTTGATTTTATCGGACACTTGTTTGTGCAGGGAAGGCACGGCTCTCTTGGAGAAGTAGTGGCGGCTGGGAACAACATACTGTGGGACAGCAAGTGACATGAGCTGTTTGAAGCTGTGTGTGTCCACCAGCCTAAATGACAGCATTTCATAGGCCAGTAGTTTAGAAATGCTGGCATTCAGGGCCAGGGATCGAGGGTGGCTAGGTGGGAATTTACGCTTTCTCTTAAATGTTTGTGAGATGGAGAGCTGAACGCTGCCGTGTGACATGGTTGAGATGCTTGGTGACGCAGGTGGTGGTGTTGGTGGTACATCCCATGTTTGCTGGGCGGCAGGTGCCAACGTTCCTCCAGAGGCGGAGGAAGAGGCCGAGGCGGCGGCAGCAGCAGAAGAGGCCGAGGCAGCAGCAGCAGAAGAGGTAGCAGGGGGAGCCTGAGTGACTTCTTTGTTTTTAAGGTGTTTACTCCACTGCAGTTCATGCTTTGCATGCAGGTGCCTGGTCATGCAGGTTGTGCTAAGGTTCAGAACATTAATGACTCGCTTCAGGCTCTGATAGCACAGCGTGCAAACCACTCGGGTCTTGTCATCAGCACATTGTTTGAAGAAGTGCCATGCCAGGGAACTCCTTGAAGCTGCCTTTGGGGTGCTCGGTCCCAGATGGCGGCGGTCAGTAGCAGGCGGAGTCTCTTGGCGGCGGGTGTTCTGATTTTGCCCACTGCTCCCTCTTTTGCTACGCTGTTGGCTCGGTCTCACCACTGCCTCTTCATCCGAACTGTGAAAGTCAGTGGCACGACCTTCATTTCATGTGGGGTCTAGGACCTCATCGTCCCCTGCATCGTCTTCCACCCAGTCTTGATCCCTGACCTCCTGTTCAGTCTGCACACTGCAGAAAGACGCAGCAGTTGGCACCTGTGTTTCGTCATCATCAGAGACGTGCTGAGGTGGTATTCCCATGTCCTCATCATCAGGAAAAATAAGTGGTTGTGCGTTAGTGCATTCTATCTCTTCCACCCCTGGGGAAGGGCTAGGTGGATGCCCTTGGGAAACCCTGGCAGCAGAGTCTTCAAACAGCATAAGAGACTGCTGCATAACTTGAGGCTCAGACAGTTTCCCTGATATGCATGGGGGTGATGTGACAGACCGATGGGCTTGGTTTTCATGCGCCATCTGTGCGCTTTCTGCAGAAGACTGTGTGGGAGATAATGTGAACGTGCTGGATCCACTGTCGGCCACCCAATTGACTAATGCCTGCACCTGCTCAGGCCTTACCATCCTTAGAACGGCATTGGGCCCCACCAAATATCGCTGTAAATTCTGCTGGCTACTGGGACCTGAGGTAGTTGGTTCACTAGGACGTGTGGCTGTGGCAGAATGGCCACGTCCTCTCCCAGCACCAGAGGGTCCACTAACACCACCACGACCATGTCCACGTCCGCGTCCCTTATTAGATGTTTTCCTCATTGTTCATTGTTTTGAGAATGGCAAATTTGGGAATGGTTTTTCAACCCTGAAAAAAAGTGTGCTTTTACGGTCACTACAAATAACTTGACCAGCTAAAACAGTACAGATTTGGTTAAATAGAGATGTGAGGCCTGGTTTTTTTTTGCGCTGTGTGACAGGTATAGGTTTAAATCACAGAATCAGATTTCTATCAGCACGCTAGCGTGTGTCTTAGGTTTTTCTGAATGACACTATCACTAGCTTCAATGTAAGATATTCTGTTTGGGATAGATTTCAAGTAGGCCTCAAATACCAGAAACTAGTTATTTTGAGAATGGCAAATTTGGGAATGGTTTTTCAACCCAGAAAAAAAAGTGTGCTTTTACGGTCACTACAAATAACTTGACCAGCTAAAACATTACAGATTTGGTTGAATAGAAATGTCAGGTCTATTTTTTAGGCGCTGGGTGACAGGATCAACTTGCCCCTGATGTAATATATGGCCAAAAAATAACCACACTGTTGATGGTTAAATGCACTTGGGTGACACAGGCTCAGCCTGCACCAGATGTAGTATATGGCCAAAGAATAATCAGACTGTCGATGGTTAAATGCACTTCGGTGACACAGGCTCAGCCTGCAGCTGATGTAGTATATGGCCAAAAAATAACCAGACTGTTGATGGTTAAATGCACTTCGGTGACACAGGCTCAGCCTGCAGCTGATGTAGGATATAGCACAAAATAACCACACTATCGATGGTTAAATACACTTGGTGATAGCTTGTGCTGGCGCACCACAAGTCACAAAATGGCCGCCGATCACCCCAGAAAAAAAGTGATCTAAAAACGCTCTGGGCAGCCTCAAAAAAGTGAGCAAATCAATAATAGCACTTCAATGATCCACAGCTGCAGATCGATCACAGAATGAAGTCTTTTGGAGGAGTTAATCTGCCTAATCTCGCCCTAACGTCGCAGCTGCAACCTCTCCCTATAATGATCATAGCAGAGTGACTTGCGGCGCTACGTGACTCCAGTTTAAATAGAGGCTGGGTCACATGCTGCACTGGCCAATCACAGCCATGCCAATAGTAGGCATGGCTGTGATGGCCTCTTGGGGCAAGTAGTATGACGCTTGTTGATTGGCTGCTTTGCAGCCTTTCAAAAAGCGCCAAGAAAGAGCCGAACACCGAACCCGGACTTTTACGAAAATGTTCGGGTTCGGGTCCGTGTCACGGACACCCCAAAATTCGGTACGAACCCGAACTATCCAGTTCGGGTTCGCTCATCCCTACCTGTCACCTATGCAGAGCAGGGGTTTATTCACGGCAAAAATTGAAAATTTCACCCAAGATTGTAACAGACTCTTTTGCACCCTTCTCCCTCTTTTGCTGTGCTGGTGGCTCTGTGCGTCCAGCGCCTCTTCATCCAATTTGCACACGTAACTCACATGACCTTGATTCCATGTGGGGTCTAGTACCTCATCATCCTCCGCATCATCTTCTACTCACTCTTTACCCCTGCCCTCCTTGTCGGTCTGCAGACTGCAGAAAGCCGTTGGCCCCTGTGTTTCATCATCATCATCTGAGACATGCTGCTGTGGTCCTTCCATGTACACATCCTGGAACATAAGTGGTTACGCATCGGTGCACTCAATCTCTTCCACTTCTGGGGCAGGGCTATGTGGATGGCCCTGGGAAACCCTGCTAGCAGAGTCATCAAAAAGCAGAAGAGACTGCTGCATGACTTAGGGCTCAGATTGCTTGGCTTATTTGTAAGGGGGTGAGGTGAAAGACTGATGGCCATGGGCTGCAGGTGCCAACTCTGATCTTTCAGCAGGAGACTGGGTGGGAGACAATGTGAAGGAATTGGAGACACTGTCAGCCACCCAATCTACTATCGCCTGTACTTGTTCTGGCCTCACCATTCGTAGAGCCGCATGCGGCCCTACTAAATAATGCTGAAGGTTCTGTCGCCTACTCGCACATGAGGAAGGTGTTTCACTTGTGCATGTAGCTGGCACAGATCGAGCACGTCCTCTCCCTGCAGCAGGAGCTCCACCAACACCAGCAGCACCACGGCCGGGGCCACATCCCTTATTTGACGCTCTTTGCGTTCACCCACTAAACTAACAGATGGTTTATGTCAGGCAACAATGTAACCGCCTATAGTCAACAATTAAGTTCACTGACAGTAAGGCAGTGCCGGTGTCATAAAGAGGAAACATTTCTTGAGATCACACAACAGTGTGATAGGCGAATTTTATACAATTACTTCACGGTCACAACATTTTTTAATTTGTCAACCAACAATGTAACAGCAATATTGACTGGTTGTATTGGACTGTCACAAATGCAGCAAAGGCCCCAAATGTAGTATCTAGGACAAAATGGGTGTTTTTTTTAAAACCAGAATATAACTGCAGTATTTAAAGCTTGTATTTCACTATCACAAATGCAGTGCAGGGTGCAAATGTACTTTTTAGGAAAAATAAATAAATAATTTGTCACCACAGAATCTAACAGATGAATTTACTTAGATTGTACTTTACAAAATAAAAATGTGAATATGTCACCCCCTGGGTCCCTGAATTCCACAGACAGATTCCCTATATTATTTTCCCTTCCCCTGGCACATATGCAGTGCAGGTGCACTTTAAAAATGGGTATATGTTGCCCACTGAACTAAAAGAACTGGGTTAAATTATTGTCCCTGGCACATATGCTGTGCTGGTGCACTGAACTTGCACAAAATGGCCGCTGACGTCCACCTAACTAACAGACGGATAAAACTTATTTTTCTGTGTCACTGTGCTCAGGGCAGGGTACAAAAATGTTGCACTGAACCCACAAAGCAAAATCGCTGTAGATCGCAGAGTTAATAACAACAAGTTGTGATGTGATATCAGATAGATTCTTTCCTATTCTCTCCCTCACTGCAGCAGCAGGATCTCCCTACACTAGTAAGAGCAGAGTGACGTGCAGCGCTGCGTGACTCCAGCTTATATAGAGGCTGGGTCACATGCTGCACTGGCCAATCACAGCCATGCCATTAGTGGGTATGGCTGTAATGCCTTCTAAGGGCACACAAGTTAAACACTTGTTGATTGGCTGCCCTGCAGCATTTAAAAAAGCGCCATTAAATCACTGAACACCGAACTCGAACCCAAACTTTTACTGAAATGTTCAGGTTCAGGTCCGGGGTCCAAAAATCCTAAAGTTCAGTACGAACCCGAACTTTACAGTTCAGGTTCGCTCAACCCTACACACGACTAAAAACATAAATGGGGTAAAAAACATCAGAAATGGGTAACAATGACCACAGTTACTGTTCCAAGACACTGGCCTCAGTACCCCTGATAAGAATGTATAGCATGTCAAAAAATCCCAGGGGGGAACCATGTGGTGGGATAAAATAACAATATCAGTTCACATAAATAGCCTGTAAATAGTTGTACAATAATATGAGAGGGTGGCATCCTTCTTAACCCTCAAATAATGTTATAGAATCAGGCTAAATAAATAAAAGGTATAATTAGAACTCCTACCCACAGGATCCACCTGTAGACCTGATCAAGGGAAGTGAACCCAAATATATATATCAGTTCAGGCCTAGTGGCAGATGTGGAGGGGGAGTTGGAGAGAGAAAGTGGAAGGAGCTGGAGTGAGGAGCAGGGGGAAGGAGAGGACCCCCTCCTCCCAGCTCTCTCTTGGGCTCCACGGCCCAGAGGAGCCAATTCATTTGTCTCAGTGTCAAGACAGGAAAACAGGCAAAGGTGAGACCTTATTCTGCCGTCTACTCTTCTGGAGTGCAAAGTGGACTTTATCATTTTCTATGTAAGAGACAATGGAAGGACAATAACCATTATTCTAAGCTTTTTGTACCAAGGTGAAGGTTTATCAGCTTCCGGCAACCTCACCATTACTTTTAAAGACTGACAGGCCATCTGTTGTAGCACTTGTGTGTAGAAGATAAGGACTTAAACCACTGTTACTGAGATTATAACAAGGCAAAGAGCTAAATACCAGTGAGTACATAATCTCCTACCATAGCCTGAGATATAGCCACATATACAGCCTGTTACCTAGCTTTACAGTGCGAAAAAATATGCGCATCATTAATTCACATAAATTCACAAGCGCAAATATATTGGAGCACTTTATCTGCATATAAAGCTATTCTAGTGTTCTGCTGTACCAACCACTATTTCGAGTCTCAGGAAACTTATACCAGCTTGAAATATGTAGCACAAGTGACCCACGCCGGTATTTCGCGCACATTACGTGAATAATAGATTGCCGATTTTTGCAATCAAGAATATAAACTTGAATTCACGAATATATGACGAATATTCTACAAAATATTTGCGAAGTATTGCGAATTCGAATATTGCCCCTGCTACTCATCACTACTGATGATTAGCTCCAACACAGCATGACAACGCTTGACTTAACAAGTGATAGGAAGCATGGGTAGTGTGAGTGACTCTGTGCCCTGCTGCTGTTAGGGATGAGACCATATTCATGAAGAAGGAGGTAGAGGCAGCAGCTAAGTGTCTGCTCTGGGAGCTTGCCCCATTATATGGTGGGATGGGTCAAAAGGACCTGGCCATGTTGCTGTGGTGTTGCCTTTTCACTGCCGCACAAAACATTGACCCAGTGGACCGTGAAACACATGTACTATGCCTGTCCATAACAACTTCTACTGGTGTCCACTGTGGAATGTAGCTTGATGCACAGCGATAATCGTAAAGAGTGGCCTGTATTCTCTGCCACGTGAGAGTACAAGGCTCTGCTACAATGGTACTACAGTGACTGCACCACCAGCAACGTGGCTAGGTGGGGGTTTAGCTTGTAGATAAGCTAATTGCTGGTAGAGAAAAGTTTTTTCATGGCCAAAAGTTCCATTATAGTTGTTTCACAATGGAGCTAATGACAAGGAGGAGTCTTAGTAGAAGAAGAGGAAGGTGATGACAAAGATTCTGTACTGCTTGGGGATATGGGTTGGCTACCACAAAAATTAACAGGAGAAGAACAGACTTGTTCTGGTTGGAAATGATGGCCATTTTTATTTTCCCAAAGGATCCGATGATGCCATCTCATGTAGTACAATAGACCTCTCATACCTATAATTGGGTTTGAATGACCACTGCTTATTTTAATCCTGCAGATCTTGCACACCTGGTTTTGTGTGCCCACCTTGGAGAAAAAGTGCCATATGGCAGTTGCTCATACAGAGCTCCAGGCATCCAAGCTGGGCTTGGCTCTGGCACCTTTTGGGCCTAACCCACCCATAGCCTCAGCAACATCACCAGATCCCGAAGCAGACATGACCCTGGCTGTTCTATGGCAGGTGCGTTGCCTCCACTTTTTATTTCTGCCACCACCCCTTCTCCACTGATATTGTCTCCTCCTCAGTACCCTGATTCGGCTCCCAGGTTCTGTCCAGCACACAATCGTCATCAGAGTCCTCCCCTTCCCTGCCTCTTTTATCAGACTATGAGTTTTTATGATGGGCTTCAGGGCCCCCCTCCCCTGCTCTGTGTTTTCCCCGACTGCCACTTTTGCTGCCCCCACATCAATGCCATAGCTACAGGTGCCACTGTTACCACCACCATCAACCAGGCTCCTCCCCAACCTCCTCCTTAGGGCAGCCCACATGGTGTCAGCTCTTACACAAGTTGTCAACAGGGTATGGTAGGGTTTTCTTGCCACTTCTTAGGAAAAAGGAAGGCACCCGCTACAGAAGACAGTGAAGACTGACAGGGCTCCATTGAAAGCCATCTTTCAGGTTGCAAGAAGGAGGAACAGGATTAATGCTGTGACCCTGGCTCCATGACACAGTGTTGGACTCTGAAGTCACTTCCATGTCATCCTGCTGCAACTGAGATGAGGAGTGAGCCATCCAATCCACAATCTCATCCTCTTTCTCCTCAACTGTAAGATTGTGCCTTTCTGAATCCAGCATTGACAACTGTGGCTTACTACCACTACATTTTGTGCATTTTATGGACTGCACATGGTCGGCACTATGATAGAAATGCCTATTCTTGTCCGTGGCTGCGGACAAGAATAGGACATGCTCTATTTTTTTGCGGGGAAGCAGAAAGGAAGTGCGGATGCGGACAACACACGGTGGTGCTGTCCGCATCTTTTGCGGCCTAATTGAAATGAATGGGTCCGCATCCCTTCCGGAAAATTGCGGAATGGATGCAGACCCATTATGCGGACGTGTGAATGGACCCTTATTTATGATCCGTGGTAGTAGAATCCATAACGGAATTCTTACATAACCCGAACCTGAACATTGTACGCCAAACTTGAAACACAAGTTCGCTCATCCCTAGTTAAGACCACATGGGTGAATAAAGTGTTTTTCTTTTTACAGATTTTTTGTGAGAGTGCTGCCATTTTTTTACATTTTTTATATTGTCCTGGATTTGTTGCCAGATCCATTGGCCTGCATCGCCATATTTATATTTTGCCTGATGTGCTGCCGTTGAGATATATATATATATATATATATATATATATATATATACACAGGGAGTGCAGAATTATTAGGCAAGTTGTATTTTTGAGGATTAATTTTATTATTGAACAACAACCATGTTCTCAATGAACCCAAAAAACTCATTAATATCAAAGCTGAATATTTTTGGAAGTAGTTTTTAGTTTGTTTTTAGTTTTAGCTATTTTAGGGGGATATCTGTGTGTGCAGGTGACTATTACTGTGCATAGTTATTAGGCAACTTAACAAAAAACAAATATATACCCATTTCAATTATTTATTTTTACCAGTGAAACCAATATAACATCTCAACATTCACAAATATACATTTCTGACATTCAAAAAGAAAACAAAAACAAATCAGTGACCAATATAGCCACCTTTCTTTGCAAGGACACTCAAAAGCCTGCCATCCATGGATTCTGTCAGTGTTTTGATCTGTTCACAATCAACATTGCGTGCAGCAGCAACCACAGCCTCCCAGACACTGTTCAGAGAGGTGTACTGTTTTCCCTCCTTGTAAATCTCACATTTGATGATGGACCACAGGTTCTCAATGGGGTTCGGATCAGGTGAACAAGGAGGCCATGTCATTAGATTTTCTTCTTTTATACCCTTTCTTGCCAGCCACGCTGTGGAGTACTTGGACGCGTGTGATGGAGCATTGTCCTGCATGAAAATCATGTTTTTCTTGAAGGATGCAGACTTCTTCCTGTACCACTGCTTGAAGAAGGTGTCTTCCAGAAACTGGCAGTAGGACTGGGAGTTGAGCTTGACTCCATCCTCAACCCGAAAAGGCCC
Source organism: Bufo bufo (assembly GCF_905171765.1). Taxonomy (NCBI): domain Eukaryota; kingdom Metazoa; phylum Chordata; class Amphibia; order Anura; family Bufonidae; genus Bufo; species Bufo bufo. The sequence goes on from NC_053392.1 coordinate 311,803,490, forward strand.
CACAAGCTCATCTTTGATGATACCAGCCCAAACCAGTACTCCACCTCCACCTTGCTGGCGTCTGAGTCGGACTGGAGCTCTCTGCCCTTTACCAATCCAGCCACGGGCCCATCCATCTGGCCCATCAAGACTCACTCTCATTTCATCAGTCCATAAAACCTTTGAAAAAATCAGTCTTGAGATATTTCTTGGCCCAGTCTTGACGTTTCAGCTTGTGTGTCTTGTTCAGTGGTGGTCGTCTTTCAGCCTTTCTTACCTTGGCCATGTCTCTGAGTATTGCACACCTTGTGCTTTTGGGCACTCCAGTGATGTTGCAGCTCTGAAATATGGCCAAACTGGTGGCAAGTGGCATCTTGGCAGCTGCACGCTTGACTTTTCTCAGTTCATGGGCAGTTATTTTGCGCCTTGGTTTTTCCACAAGCTTCTTGCGACCCTGTTGACTATTTTGAATGAAACGCTTGATTGTTCGATGATAACGCTTCAGAAGCTTTGCAATTTTAAGAGTGCTGCATCCCTCTGCAAGATATCTCACTATTTTTGACTTTTCTGAGCCTGTCAAGTCCTTCTTTTGACCCATTTTGCCAAAGGAAAGGAAGTTGCCTAATAATTATGCACACCTAATATAGGGTGTTGATGTCATTAGACCACACCCCTTCTCATTACAGAGATGCACATCACCTAATATGCTTAATTGGTAGTAGGCTTTCGAGCCTATACAGCTTGGAGTAAGACAACATGCATAAATTCTGCACGCAGTGTATATATATATATATATATATATACACATATACATACACACTGTATATATATTGTGAGGATTCGCTCTGGTTGATAGGATAAGCAGATGCAGAACAGAGGCAAAAAAAACAGTTTGTAAAACAAAACTTCAGTGTTTATTCACACATGAGAAAAAAAACAAAGCAACATTCACAGTCTTAGTGTTCGTTCACAGAAATGAAAGTCCAAAGCACAAAAACAGTCACCTTGTTAGCAGGTTCGTTCAGCGTCCACAACAGGCTTTAGGGGGCCTGTTTCCCGCATACGTCTCTCAACCCTCTAGAGACGGCACCATGCCTCAGATCCCAACACAGAGACTTTAATTCTGAGCCCAGCTGCCTATTTAAAGGACAGCCAGGTGCTGCCAAAACCTGGACCGGCACTTAAACTCCGCTCCGGTATTTGATTTCACCTGGCTGGAAATCAGCCCAGCCGCCCCTGTTGGGAGGAAAATACCTGCCTTCCCAAACAAAACCCCTTGCTATGTCACATACCCCCCCCCCCCCCCCCTTGTACCTGGGACAGGGCATCTGCGTTTCCCTGTAAACGGCCTGCCCTGTGTTCCACTGTAAAAACTTAAAGTTTTGCAAGGACAAGAACCATCTGGTGACCCTAGAATTCCTCTCTTTGGCCTGGCTCATCGACTTGAGAGGGGAGTGGTCGGTCACCAGACGAACTTTCTCCCCAACAGATAATAGCAGAGAGACTCGAGTGCCCACTTGATGGCCAGGCACTCTCTCTCCACTATACTGTACCGGGTCTCTGCTAGAGTAAGCTTACGACTGAGGAAGACAATGGGATGCTCCTCCCTGTTAACTTCCTGAGACAGTACAGCACTGAGGCCTACTTCGGAGGCATCGGTCTGTACTATAAACTCCCTTTTTGAAGTCGGGCGTCACCAAAACCGGGGACCCACACAGGCCCGACTTCAAAGCGGAGGAAGCTTTCTCCGCCTGGTCATTCCAGCGAACCATTACGAACTTCCGTCCCTTCAAGAGCCCTGTCAATGAAGCTGCTAAAGTGGCAAAATGGGTAACAAACCTCATATAATAGCCCACCATTCCCAGGAATGACTTTACTTGCCTAGAGGTGACAGGTCGGGGCCAATTCCTTATCGCCTCTATTTTGTTTACTTGGGGTTTGATGACTGCACACCCAATGACATAACCTAGGTATTGGTTTCCTCTAACCCTATCGCACATTTTTTTGGGTTAGTTGTTAGATCAGCCTTTCGAAGGGAGTCCACTATTGCCTGTACTTTGGGCAGGTTACTTTCCCAGTCGCTACTGTGAATGACAATATCATCCAGGTAAGCCGAGGTGTACCACCGATGTGGACGAAGCGCAATGTCCATTAGATGTTGGAAAGTGGCAGGGGCGCCATGCAGACCGAAGGGTAACACCTTATATTGGTACAGCCCCTCTGGTGTAATGAAGGCAGTTTTCTCTTTGGCAGCCTCCGTCAAGGGCACCTGCCAGTACCCTTTGGTGAGGTCCAAAACAGAAAAATACTGGGCTTGACCTAACCTTTCAACAAGCTCATCCACCCGAGGCATGGGATATGCATAGAATTTAGATATTTCGTTCAGCTTACGAAAATCGTTACAAAACCGTAACGTCCCGTCCGGCTTGGGTATTAAGACTATAGGACTGGCCCACTAACTTTTAGACTCCTCAATGATGTCTAGCCGCAGCATGAGCTGCACTTCCTCCGAGATGGCTTGTCGCCAAGCCTTGGGTACCCGGTATGGCTTTAACTGGACTTTTGCCTGAGGCTCATGTCATGCTCGATTGCGGAAGTGCGTCCAGGGAGGTCCGAGAACACATCCGTGTTCCGACTAATAAACTCCCTGGTCTCCTGAGCCTGTTTAGAGGATAGGCTGTCATAAATTTTTACTGTGGCAACCGCTTCCCTTGCATCAGACATAGGAGCCGGAATCTCTTCCCCTAGAGGTCATCAGTAAAGGTCTCCCTATCTTTCCAAGGTTTAAGTAAATTAACATGGTAAACCTGCTCCGGCTTCCACCGCCCTGGCTGGTGTACCTTGTTATTTACCTCTCCAACTTTCTCGAGAACCTCGTAGGGCCCCTGCCATCTAGCCAGGAACTTACTGTCCACGGTCGGTTCCAGAACCAAAACCCGATCACCCGGGTTATAGATCCGGACCCGAGCCTGCCGATTATAGATCCGACTCTGGGCTTGCTGAGCGGCCTCCATATGCTCCCTGATAAGAGGCAAAATGGTCTTTATCCGATGTTGCAGCTTGATAACATACTCCAAGACAATTTTATGCAGAGTGGGTTGCTGTTCCCACGCCTCTTTGGCCACGTACAACAGACAACGAGGATGTCTGCCATAAAGCAATTCAATGGGTGAAAACCCAGTAGAAGCCTGGGGTACCTCTCGCACAGCGAACATGAGATAGGGCAGAAGAAGGTCCATATCCTTCCCATCTTTAGACACCACCAGTTTTAACAGTTTTTAGAGTTTTGTTACACCTTTCAACCATACCGTCCGTTTGCAGATGGTACACGGACATCCGTAACTGTTTGATATGCAGCAACTTAGAGTTCCCTCATGACCTAGGAGATAAAAGGGGTCCCCTGGTCAGTCAGAACCTCTTTAGGTAGCCCCACTCGGGAGAACATCTCCATTATCTCCTTAGCTATAAGCTTCACCGATGTATGTCGCAGTAGCACCGCCTCCGGGTACCGAGTGGCGTAGTCCAGGACGACCAAAATGTGCTGGTGTCCTCTAGCGGACTTTGGTACTGGGCCTACGAGGTCCATAGTGATTCGCTCAAACGTCACCTCGATGATCCGGAGAGGTACCAAAGGACTGTGAAAAAGGTGCTGGGGGATAGTTGCCTGGCAGGTTGGGCAAGACTTACAGAATTCCTCCACCTCCCTAAACACACTGGGCCAGTAAAACCGTTGTAGTATCTGGTCCTGCATTCCCAGATGACCCCCGAGAACATGTTGGTGGGCTAACTCTAACACGAGTTTGCGATAAGCCTGGGGTACCACCAACTGTTTAATGGATTCACCACACAGCTGGTTTACATGGTCCATCCATTGATGAACCACAAAACGAGGGGACACCGACTCTGCCCCTGGTTGTTGTGGTTCACCATCTACTATTACTACATTTTCCCAGGCTCGGGATAGGGTTGGGTCCCGGTGTTGGGCGGTACCAAAATTATCCCCGGAGACATTGAGGTCTGCCAGCTCAGGACCCGGTGGCAAGTCCTCCATGTCTCCCACCATCACACTTAGTGGGGTTGTCTCCCCCTCTTCCACCTAAGTGGCGGTCACACCTACTGCTGTCCCAGGACTCAGGTTCCCAGGGTTCTGGTCTCCCCCAGAGCCAGGCCACTCTGCTAGGGTTACCCCTGTCTAATGGGTATCAGTCACTCTCGTAGTAGGCCACAGTGCCGGGAAGCCCAGGAAGTCTCTCCCTATTATAAGTTCATAGTATAGATTGGTGGCGACAGCCACCTCATGGGTCCACCTGCTGGCAACTGTGGATAGGGACACCATAGCAGTGGGGTAGTCTTTTAAGTCTCCATGAATACACATGACTTTCCGGCTAGCAGGGTCACCAGACTCCCTGAGTCCAACAGAGCCTCTGCTGGAGTGTCTCCCACCTCCACCTGGCACAGGTGATTTAGCTGCACACAGCTTCCTAGCATATAACGACTGACGGAAGCCATAGTTCGTGTCCATGGGTTCCACCTGATGTGGAACCGCCAACAGACTATGGGTTCCACCTGACGCCGACACCGCCAACAGACTATCGTAGTTGGGTCCACAGGGGGTACATCCCGGGCAGGGTCTGGGGTGGAGAGGTACGGGATTTGACTACCCCCCTCCCCATAGATTCCGGGTAGCTTCATAGCGCTCCACCATGTCAACCATCTCGAGAGCATTACCTGGAGAGACCTGGACGATCCATTGCTGGAGAGGGGGTGACAAATACCTGCCTTCCCAAACAAAACCCCTTGCAATGTCACAATATACACTCACCTAAAGAATTATTAGGAACACCTGTTCTATTTCTCATTAATGCAATTATCTAGTCAAACAATCACATGGCAGTTGCTTCAATGCATTTAGGGGTGTGGTCCTGGTCAAGACAATCTCCTGAACTCCAAACTGAATGTCGGAATGGGAAAGAAAGGTGATTTAAGCAATTTTGAGCATGGCATGGCTGTTGGTGCCAGACGGGCCGGTCTGAGTATTTCACAATCTGCTCAGTTACTGGGATTTTCACGCACAACCATTTCTAGGGTTTACAAAGAATGGTGTGAAAAGGGAAAAACATCCAGTATGTGGCAGTCCTGTGGGCAAAAATGCCTTGTGGATGCTAGAGGTCAGAGGAGAATGGGCCGACTGATTCAAGCTGATAGAAGAGCAACGTTGACTGAAATAACCACTCGTTACAACCGAGGTATGCAGCAAAGCATTTGTGAAGCCACAACACGCACAACCTTGAGGCGGATGGGCTACAACAGCAGAAGACCCCACCGGGTACCACTCATCTCCACTACAAATAGGAAAAAGAGGCTACAATTTGCACGAGCTCACCAAAATTGGACTGTTGAAGACTGGAAAAATGTTGCCTGGTCTGATGAGTCTCGATTTCTGTTGAGATATTCAAATGGTAGAGTCCGAATTTGGTGTAAACAGAATGAGAACTACTGAGAACCTCTGATGGCTACTTCCAGCAGGATAATGCACCATGTCACAAAGCTCGAATCATTTCAAATTGGTTTCTTGAACATGACAATGAGTTCACTGTACTAAAATGGCCCAAACAGTCACCAGATCTCAACCCAATAGAGCATCTTTGGGATGTGGTGGAACGGGAGCTTCGTGCCCTGGATGTGCATCCCTCAAATCTCCATCAACTGCAAGATGCTATCCTATCAATATGGGCCAACATTTCTAAAGAATGCTATCAGCACCTTGTTGAATCAATGCCACGTAGAATTAAGGCAGTTCTGAAGGCAAAAGGGGCCCAACACCGTATTAGTATGGTGTTCCTAATAATTCTTTAGGTGAGTGTATATATATATATATACACATTTTGGTGAAGGAACTGCAAGACATTTTTCATGATTGCAGCCGAATTATAAATCTTCTACAGGGAAAAACATTTTTCTCTGACTCTATGCCAACTACTCATTGGCTTACCTTAAGACAAATTTTTTATCAAGAATTGTGGGGCAATTTTGGCTGTAAATGGCACATCTTAGGCCCCACACCCAGAAAATAGTGTAGAAACTAGGGATAAGCGGACCCATGGATGTTCGGGTTCGCCGGGTTCGGCCGAACTTCAGGTCAAAGTTCGGGTTCGGGACCCGAACTTGACCCGAACTCGAACCTGAACCCGAACCCCATTGAAGTCAAGGGGGACCTGAACTTTGGGCACTAAAATGGCTGTAAAATAGTCATAGTAAGAGCTAAAGGGCTTCAAAAGGAATCAAAATGATGGTAAGATCAGGACAGTTGCCCTGCAAACAAATGTGGCTAGGGAAATGACTCTAAATAACATAGAATATAAAAATATAAAAATATATAATCTTGAACTAGGAGGCGGAAGTCAAAGTGGACGTGGCGGTGTAGATGGAAGCGGCGATGGAGGAGGAGGAGGTAGATAACACTGTTTTTGTTGTTTTTTTTTTCTTTTTATTTCTTAATAAAAAAAATTTTTTTTAGAAATTTGAGAATAAGATCCCAAAAATACCCCCTTGGGAAATAGAAAAGAGAATGCAAAGAGAAAGTGTGCTGGAGTTTAAAAATGTCTGGGTGCGACCGGTATACTTGTCTACTCAGCACAAGGTACGGACAAATCCTGTGGGATCCATGCCTGGTTCATTTTAATGAACGTGAGCTTGTCCATGTTGGGTGTGGATATGCAGCTGCGCTTGTCTGTGATTACTCCCCCTGCAGTGTTAACCCCTTCACGCAACATCACGTACATGTACGTGGGGGAATGTGGTGCCTAACCGCATCCCCACGTGCATGTACGTGATCGGCTTTCTCTGTCAGCGCAGGGAGCGAAGCGCTGAAGGTTCAGTGAAGCTGGCGTGCTGGGGTTGCTAGGCAACCAGAGACTCCGGCGGGAACTGCATCGGAGCTCTGACCCGCCCGCGATCGCTGTAATTGGTCCAATACTGCAGAGGGACCAATCGCAGTGCATCGGGGCAGGTAAGGGGGGGTTAGTGAGGGACTATGTGCTTCTCCTTCTCAGATTGTCTCAATTCCTGTCAGGGAAGCGATCAGAGAAGGAGAGAGTGTGAAAAGCTGCTGTGAAAAGCTGCTGTAGATACCTACCAGATCGAATTAACCCCTTTTGTGCCGAAAAGCTGCTTCTGTGCCCCAGTCAGTGACACAGATCAGTTCTGTGCCTCATCAACAGCCTGTCATCTGTCATCTGTAGTCAGTTCAGTGCCTCATCCCCTGCTTCGTACATAATTAACCCCTAATTAACCCCTTCAGTACCGATTTGTCACTCTCCTGTGCCTGATTTGCCCCAGTCAGTGAGATTAGTCCTGTCCAGTCCTCTCATCATCACCTCATCCAGACACCTGTCACTACTGTCCGTCCGTTAAGACAACTGTCTGCCCGTCAAGACACCTGTCACTCCAGCCTGTCCGTCCATTAAGACAACTGTCTGCCCGTCAAGACACCTGTCACTCCAGCCTGTCCGTCCGTTAAGATAACTGTCTGCCCGTCAAGACACCTGTCACTCCAGCCTGTCCGTCCATTAAGACAACTGTCTGCCCGTCAAGACACCTGTCACTCCAGCCTGTCCGTCCGTTAAGATAACTGTCTGCCCGTCAAGACACCTGTCACTCCAGCCTGTACGTCCGTTAAGATAACTGTCTGCCCGTCAAGACACCTGTCACTCCAGCCTGTCCGTCCATCAAGACACCTGTCAGTCCAGACTGTTCGTCCGTCAAGACACCTGTGACTCCAGTTTGTCTGTTCAATAAAGACACCTGTCACACTAGCCTGTCTGTCAATCAAGACACCTGTGACTCCAGTCTGTCCGTCAATCAAGACACCTGTCACTAAAGTTTGTCCGTTCAATAAAGACACCTGTCACTCCAGCCTGTCCGTCCATCAAGACACCTGTGACTCCAGTTTGTCCGTTCAATAAAGACACCTGTCACACTAGCCTGTCTGTCCGTCAAGTCACCTGTCACACACTCCCAAGTTACATAAAAAATAAAAAAAAATAACCGTCAATAGGTGTGCCATCCTCCTGTGTGTATATACTCGTGTCCTGTGCTTGAGTGGCACCATTCTGTAAAATATAAGTCTCTTATGCCCCATATGGCTTTGTGCCACCTAATACTGTAAAATAATACATTAATTAACCCCTTTTCTGCCCCAGTAAAGATATTGGCACTACTCTGTGCCCCATACTAGACCCCTGGCTCATCGCCAGCCATCTGTGCTACCTGTGACACCTGTCAATAATTTCCAAGTGACTCGGGGAGTTTTTATCCTATCCTAAAGGATATATAGTATTTTAGTCTGCTGTTCTATTTTCTTTTTTAAATATATAAAAAAAAGAAAAAAAAAATCTACGTTAGTTTACAGTTTAAAATGACTAAACGGCTTTTCACTGCCGAAGAGGCATATGCCGTACTTTTTGAGGACACTGACTCCAACAGTGGAGATGAAGTGACATTTTTAGTTTCATCTTCCTCAGATGATTTATCTAATGATGAACCCCCTCGTAGGCGTCCTAGGGGTAGTGCGCAGTCGCAGCCCTGTACAAGTGACTCTTCATGGATCCCCGCAGATAACTATGTGCCCCAGGTGCCTGAATTTACAGCCACTCCAGGCATCAATGTAGATACAACAGGTTTCAGTGAAATTAATTTTTTCCAATTATTCTTCACTGATGACCTAATTAACTTGATGGTGGAACAAACAAATATATATGCAGAGCAATTTATTGCCTCCCATCCAGACAGTTATCTCTCAAGGCCTCGCAAATGGACCCCTACTAACACGACTGAAATGCAAAGTTTTGGGGACTTCTCCTAAGCATGGGCATTATAAAAAAAACAACAATACGTTCGTATTGGAACAAAGATATTTTATATCACACCCCTCTTCACTGTCTTGCCATGCCCCGGGCCCGTTTCGAAACTCTTCTAAGATTCCTACACTTCAGCAATAATAATGAATGCCAACCCCCAAGCGACCCCAGTTATGACAGACTCTTTAGAATTAGGCCAGTGGTTGACCACTACAATTCCAAATTTGGTCAAGTATATAACCCCCAAAAATGTCTCTCAGTGGATGAATCATTGGTCCACTTCAAAGGCCGATTACATTTCCGCCAGTACCTGCCCAATAAAAGGGCTCGGTATGGTGTGAAGTTGTATAAGGCCTGTGAAAGTGTATCTGGGTATACACTGCGCTTTCGTATTTATGAGGGAAAAGATTCCAAAATTGAGCTACCCGATTGTCCCCCGGTTCTGGGTATAAGTGGGAAGATAGTATGGGATTAAGTCCACCCCCAGCTGGACCACGGATACCATCTGTATTTGGACAACTTTTACAATAATGTCCCTCTCCTGAAGTGCCTTGCTGCCAGAGGCATAGGCACATGTGGCACAATTAGAAGAAATCAAAAAGTGCTCCCTAAATCCTTTATAGATCAGACAGTGCGTCGTGGGGAAAGCAGGGCTGTTTGCTCAGAAAATTTGATGCTGCTAAAATACAAGGACAAACGGGATGTCCTTGTGTTGACTACCCTCCATGGAGATCAGTCCACCCCAGTCCGAGGAACCACAGAGCAGAACATCAAGCCTGTGTGTATCCAGGATTACAACAAGTTCATGGGTGGAGTGGATCTTTCAGACCAGGTACTACAGCCCTACAGTGCCTTAAGAAAATCTAAGGTGTGGTGCAAAAAATTAGCTGTTTACCTAACCCAAATGTCACTATATAATGCCTTTGTCATCCACAGAACAGCTGGTCATGGGGGGACCTTCTTGGAATTTCAGGAAAAAATAATTAAAAAATTGACTTTTGGCGTTCAGGAAGGAGCGGGCAGTTTTTCATCCAGCAGTGCTTCTGGGGTATCAAGAATAATACGTGGGCAGCATTTCCCTGGAGTATTTCCCCCCACAGAAAAAAAAACAAAAAAATGTGTCGAGTTTGCTCGGTTAAAGGGATTAGGAAAGACACCACTCACTACTGTCAGACCTGCCACTCTAAACCGGGCCTATGCATTGGAGAGTGCTTTCAAGTTTATCACACCTGCACTGGTATCCATTAAGTCCATTTCACTAATTTCTTAATTAATCCATGGCAAGACATTTTCAGTTGAGCATTTTTCCATTTGGCAATCCAATAATAGCTCCCCCCAAAAAAATAAAAAAATAAAATAAAATCCTTAAAAATTCCCATTATACTCCTAGATAAATACATTAAAAGGTGTCATTTTATTAAATGAGGCAATTCTTCAATTTCATTTTATGGTCTGGCACCCCTAGATTCTGCAGTTTTCACTGTTGGGGTGAGTGTCTTCAAATGCGACATGGTGCCTGAAAATTATTCCAGCAAAATCTGCCTTCCAAAAGCCACACGGTGTTCCTCCCATTCTGAGCCCCGCTGTGTGCTTATACAGCACTTTACAACCACATATGGGGTGTTGACGTACTCAGAAGAAAATGGGTAACAGAATATGGGGTGCATTTTCTCCTGATACCCCTTTTTAAAATGACAAATTTGGGCCTAAAGCGACATATTCTTGTAAAATATGACTTTTTTTTTTTCACTGCCAAGTCTTTCTAAATTCCATGAAACGGCTATTGGGCCAAAGTGCTCAGTGCACCCCTTGAAAAATTCCTTGGGGGGTTTATTTTCCATAATGGGGTCACTGTTTTTTTTTTCATTGTTGGGGTGCCTCAGGGTAACAGAATATGGGGTGCATTTTCTCCTGATACCCCTTGTTAAAATTACAAATTTTGGCCTAAAGTGAGATATTCTTGTAAAATATGAAATTTTTCATTTTCACTGCCAAGTCTTTCTAAATTCTATGAAACGGCTATTGGGCCAAAGTGCTCAGTGCACCCCTTGAAAAATTCCTTTGGGGGTGTATTTTCCATAATGGGGTCACTTTTGGGGTTTTCTCACTGTTGGGGTGCCTCAGGGTGTCTTCAAATGCGACATGGTGCTTGTAAATTATTCCAGCCAAATCTGCCTTCCAAAAGCCACACGGTGTTCCTCTCATTCTGAGCCCCGCTGTGCCCCCATATAGCACTTTATGACCACATATGGGGTGTTTCTGTAAACTTAAGAATCAGGGTAACAAATATTAAGGTTTATTTTGCTGTTAACCCATGCTGAATTGCAGGAGAAATGGATCTAAATGGAAAAATCTGCAAAAAAAGTAAAAAAATTTAAATTCACCTCAATTTTCCATGAATTCTGGTGGAACACTTAAAGGGTTAACAACGTTTGTAAAATTAGTTTTGAATACCTTGAGGGGTGTAGTTTTTTAAATGGGGTCATTTTTGGGTGGTTTCTATTATTATAAGCCTCACAAAGTGACTTCAGACATGAACTGTTCCTTAAAAAGTGGGTTTTGGAAATGTTCTGAAAATTTTTTAATTTTGCTTCTAAACTTCTAAGCCTTCTAACATCCCAAAAAAATAAAATAACATTTACAAAATGATGCAAACATAAAGTAGACATATGGTAAAAGTAAAGTAATAACTATTTTGTAAGTTAACACTGTCTGTCAGAGAACCAGAGAAATTCAAATTTAGAAAATTGCAAATGTTTCCAAATTTTCTGTAAATTTTGGCATTTTTTATAAATAAAGGTGAAACCTATTGACTCATATTTACCACTAACATGAAGTACAATATGTCACGAGAAAACAGTCTCAGAATCGCTTATATAAGTAAAAGCATTCCAGAGTTATTACCACATAAAGTGAAACATGTCAGATTTGCAAAATGTGGCTTAGTCCTTATAGTGAAAACTAGCTTGGTCTTGAAGGGGTTAAACACACGTTCAGACAATACATTTGCTGCAAGGCAGGCCAGCACCTCTAAGGCGTAAAGGGCAACCTCAGGCCATATGCCCAATTTGGAGATCCAGATGTTGAATGGGGCAGACCCATCAGTCAGTATGTGTAGGCATGTGCACACATACTGCTCCACCATGTTGCTGAAATGCTGTCTCCTGCTAAGACGTTCCATATCAGCTGGTGGTGATGGTTGTTGTGGCGTGCTAACAAAACATTTCGGCCATGCTAACCCTCCCTTCTGAGTTGCTTGCGGTGCCCCAGCTGCGTTGGCGACTTCTTCCTCCTCCTCCTCTGCCTTTGCATTGTGCTTCCACTGAGCCCCTGCTGTCAGGTGTGAATGCCATCAGAAGCATGTCTACCAGTGTGCACTTGTACTCAAGCATCTTCCGATCACACTTCAGTGACGGAATGTTGGAGGTCGTTACGCAAGCACTGTAGCATGTAGTCGCTCATGTGTCAGGCTGCCCAGAGGCAACGACAAGCTGTCCTCTGTATCCCCGTCAGCCATGCTCCATTGATGCCCATAAGCTGCTTTGGGTGCCACCCTGCTGTGAACACGATTCCTCATCATCATTCTCCTCCTCCTTCTCATCCTGAAGAACTGTTCCCTGGCTGTACAGTTGTGTACCTGGCCTCTGTTGTTGCATGAACCCACCCTCCGAGCCACTTATGAATGACTGGCCTGATAACTGTGGAAATGATCCCGCTTACTCCTCCTCATCCTCTTGTGCCACATCCTTTTCCATCATTGCCCGAAGTGTTATTTCAAGGAGACATAGAAGTGGGATAGTAACACTGAGGACTGCATCATCGGCACTTGCCAAACAGCACAACACGGCACAAACGTCCCGCTTGGAGGCCCACTCGTTGGTGGTGAAGTGGTGCTGTTGCGCAGAGTGACTCACCCGTGCGTGCTGCAGCTGAAACTCCACTGTCGCCTGCTGGTGCTGGCACAGTCTCTCCAGCATGTGCAAGATAGAGTTCCACCTTGTGGGTACGTCGCATTTGAGGCGGTGAGCGGGAAGGCCAAAGTTATGCTGCAGTGCAGACAGGTGAGCAGCAGCAGGGTGAGAACGCCGAAAGCACGCACACTTTCTGCAGCATCTCTGACATATCAGGGTAAATTTTTTAGGGACCTCTGCACCACCAAATTCAGCACATGCGCCAGGCAAGGGATGTGTGTAAAACGGGCTAGCCCCAGAGCTGCTACGAGATTTCGCCCGTTATCGCACACCACCAGGCCGGGTTTGAGGCTCAGCGGCACCAACCACTCATCGGTCTGTTTTTCCATACACGTCCACAGCTCCTGTGCGGTGTGGGTTTTTCCCCCCAAACAGATGAGTTTCAGAACAGCCTGCTGTTGTTTACCCCTGGCTGTGCTGAAGTTGGTGGTGCAGGTGTTACGCTGACCAGATGATGAGGCATTAGAGGAGGAAGCGGAGGAGGAGGCAGCAGGAGGCAAAAAGAAACGTCCTGCAATACTCTGTGACTTTAGGACATGTGCCAAACTGCTATCCGCCTCAGGCCCAGCCGCCACCGCATTTACCGAGTGTGCAGTTAGGGAGATATAACATCCCTGCCCGTGCTTACTGGTCCATGTATCAGTAGCTAAGTGGACCTTGCCACAGATGGCGTTGCGCAGTGCACACCTGATTTTGTCTGCCACTTGGTTGTGCAGGGCAGGGATGGCTCACCTGGAAAAGAAATGGTGGCTGGGAACCACATACTGTGGGACAGCCACCGCCATAAGGTTTTTAAAAGTCTCTGTCTCCACCAGACGGAATGACAGAATTTCAAAGGCCAGGAATTTTGAAATGCTGGCATTCAGGGCCAGGGATAGTGGGTGGGTAGGGTGCTTCCTCTTTCTCTCCATGGGACAGTGTGGACATGCTGGGTGACAGTGGTGGAGGTGGTGGTTTTGCTGCCATATCCTCTGTGTGCGGTGTGGCAAGTGCCACTGTCACTCCAGAGGAGGAGGAAGAGGCCGAGAATGCCGCAAAAGAGAAAGCAAGAGGAGCCTGAGATCTTTTTAGGTGTGTACCCCACTGCAGCTCGTGCTTTGCATTTAAATGCCTGGTCATGAAGGTGGTGCTCAGGTATAGAACATTTATGCCTCGATTAAGGCTATGATTGCACTCGCGTCTTGTTGTCAGCACATTGTCTGAAGAACCGCCACGCCATGTAACTCCTTGAAGCTGGCTTTGGTGTGCTCAGTCCCTGGGTGCGGTGGTCAGTAGCAGGCATACTGGCTAGGGGACGGCCACTCTGCTTTACACCCTGCTCCCTCTTTTGCTTTGCGGCTGGTGCTGTGTGACCACCACCTCTTCCTCTGAACTGCACACATCACTCGCATGACCTTGATTCCATGTGGGGTCTAGGATCTCATCATCCTCCACATCATCTTCCACCCAGCAGTTGGCACCTGTGTTTCGTCATCATCATCATAGACGTGCTGCGGTGGTTCTCCCATGTCCACATCCTAAAACATAAGTGGTTGGTAGGGTTGAGCAAACCCAAACTGTAAAGGATTTTTGGACTCCAGACCCGAACATTTCCGTAAAAGTTTGGGTTTGAGTTCGGTGTTCAGCGCTTTCTTGGCGCTTTTTGAAAGGCTGCAGAGCAGCCAATCAACAAGCGGTTAACTGTCTGACCTTAGAAGCCATCACAGCCATGCCTACTAATGGCATGGCTGTGATTGGCCAGAGCAGCATTTGACCCAGGCTCTATATAAGCTTGAGTCACGTAGCGCTGCACGTCACTCTGCTGTTACAAGTGTAGGGAGAGGATGCTGCTGGACTGGTGATTTCAGGGAGAGAATAGGAGAGAATCTTACTCAGCAATCTACATAGAAATAGTTGTGTGGGTGCAGGGGACAATCGTTTTACCCTGCCCTGAGCCCATTGACCAAAAAAACAACAACTTTTATCCGTCTGTTAGTTAGGTGGGCGGCGGCGGCGGCCATTTTATGCAAGCTCAGTGCACCAGCACTGCATCTGAGCTTTTGGGACATTGTAAATCACCTTTTTTTTTGGCAATATGCAACATCTGGATTAGTCAGTGTGCAATTTAAGCTAGAAATACAGCCATCATTTTCTGGGGTTTTAAAAACACACTTTTTTGCAAAAAAAACTGTCGTTTCCTGATCTGCAAGTGTTAAATTCAAGTTTAATATATACAGCTTTCATATTCTGTTACCAAAAAAACACTTTTTGGGAAATCTACAACATCTGGATTAGTCAGTGTGCAATTTAAGCTAGAAATACACCCATCATTTTCAGGGGTTTTAAAAACACACTTTTTTGCAAAAAAACATTATTTTCCTGATTTGCAAGTGTTAAATTCAAGTTTAATATATAAAGCTTTCATATTCTGTTACCAAAAAAATACTTTTTGGGCAATCTACAACTTATGGATTAGTCAATGTGCAATTTAAGCTAGAAATAAACCCATCATTTTCTGGGGATTTAAAAACAAACTTTGTTGCCCAAAAAGAAATTATTTTCCTGATCTGCAAGTGTTAAATTCAAGTTTAATATATACAGCTTTCATATTCTGTTACCAAAAACCACTTTTTTTGGCAATCTACAACATCTGGATTAGTCAGTGTGCAATTTAAGCTAGAAATACACCCATCATTTTCAGGGGTTTTAAAAACACAGTTTTTTGCAAAAAATTGTATTTTCAGACCTTGCAGCATCAGCACGTGTAAAATTACAGGCTTATATACTGCTGTCAAATTCAGTTGTTAAACAAACACTCGTTTGGGCAAAAAAAATGTAGTTGGCAACCTTTGATGCAGATGTCATTGTGAGATACACCCTTAATACATTTGGGTTAGATTCAGAGATTTGAAATACTGCCATTTGGTGCACCAATATAGAATTCAGGCCTACAGTGGTTCAGGCCGTGTGAGATAAACCCTGTATATACAGGGCTTATATTATTTCATTAATAAAACACCCTTTTTGGGGCAAATTACACAATATTTCAGGCCTTGCAGCATAAGCATGTTTGAAATTCCTGGGTTATATACTGCTGCCATATTGAGTTATTGAACAAACAGCCGTTTGGGCAAAAGAAGTTGCTGAATATGTCATTGTGAGAGATTTGAAATACCGCCATTTGGTGCACCAATATTGAATTCAGGCCTACACTGATTCAGGCCGTGTGAGATACACCCTCTACATACAGGGGGTTGATTCAGGCATTTGAAATACAGCCATTTGAAATACAGGCATTTGAAATACAGCCATTTTGGGCAAAGAAATCTTTAATTCAGGCCTACACTGATTCAGGCCGTGTGAGATACACCCTCTACATACAGGGGTTTGATTCAGGCACGAGTGGTTTGCACGCTGTGCAATCAGAGCCTGAAGCGAGGCATAAATGTTCTCAACCTGAGCACAACCTGCATGACCAGGCATTTAAGTGCAAAGCACGAGCTGCAGTGGAGTAGACACCTCAAAAACCAAGAAAGGCCTCTGGCTCCTCCTGCTTCCTCTTCTGCTGCAGTCTCAGCCTCTTCATCCACCTCTGGAGTGACAGGGCCACCTGCCACCCCGCAAACAGAGGATCTGCCAGCAACACCAACACCTGGGTCACCAAGCATCTCCACAATGTCCCACGGAAGCGTTCAGCTCTCCATCTCCCAAACACTGGAGAGTAAGAGGAAGTACCCCCCTACCCACCCGTGATCCCTAGCCCTGAATGCCAACATTTCTAAATTACTAGCCTTTGAAATGCTGTCATTCCGTCTGGTGGAGACGGATAGTTTTAAAGGCTTTATGGCGGTGGCTGTCCCACAGTACGTCGTGCCCAGCCGCCACTACTTTTCAAGGCAAGCCATCCCTTTCCTGCACAACCAAGTAGGGGACAAAATCAGGTGTGCACTGCGCAACGCCATCTGTGGCAAGGTGCACCTGACTACGGATACCTGGACCAGTAAGCACAGTCAGGGCCATTATATCTCCATAACAGCACACTGGCTAAATGCAGTAGCGGCTGGGCCTGAGGCGGATAGCAGTTTGGCACATGTCCTTCCACCACCAAGGAATGCAGGGCGCTTTAGTTTGCCTCCTGTTGCTTCCTCCTCCTACTCTGCTTCCTCATCCTCTACCAGCTCCTCATCCGGTCAGCGTAACACCTTCACCACCAACTTCAGCACAGCCAGGGGTAAACAACAGCAGGCAGTTTTAAAATTTATCTGTTTGGGGAACAAACCCCACACCGCGCAGGAGCTGTGGACGTGCCTTGAACAATAGACCGATGAGTGGTTTGTGCCAGTCAGCCTCAAGCCCGGCCTGGTGGTATGCGATAATGGGCGAAATCTCGTAGCAGCTCTGGGACTAGCCGGTTTGACGCACATCCCTTGCCTGGCGCATGTGCTGAATTTGGTGGTGCAGAGATTCCTTAAAAATTATCCCGATATATCAGAGCTGCTGCATGAAGTGCGGGCCGTCAGTGCGTGTGTTCGGCGTTCTCACCCTGCTGCTGCTCGCCTGTCAGCGCTGTAGCGTAACTTCAGCCTTCCCGCTCACCGCCTCATATGCGACGTGCCCACAAGGTGGAACTCCACCTTGCACATTCTGGCCAGACTGTGCGAGCAGCAGCAGGCGATAGTGGAGTTTTAGCTGCAGCACGCACGGGTGAGTCGTTCGGCGGAACAGCACCACTTCACCACGATTGACTGGGCCTTCATGCGAGACCTGTGTTCCTTGTTGCGCTGTTTTGAGTACTCCACCAACATGGCCAGTGCCGATAACGCCGTTCTCAGCGTTACTATCCCACTTCTATGCCTCCTTGAAAAAACGCTCTAGGCGATGATGGAAGAAGATGTGGCACAGGAGGAGGAGGAGGAAGAGGGATCATTTCATAGGGTTTCCGGCCAGTCATTCGGGTGAAATTCACCAATTTTTGGGTATATAGTACCACTGCTATACCTAGTAGGCCGGTTAAAAAAATAATAATAATTTACATTTTAGGGTTAAATTCACCAATTTTGGTGTGTATAGTACCACTGCTATACCTAGTAGACAGGTTAAAAAAATAAAAAAATTGTCAGTTACATTTTCTGGTGAAATTCACCAATTTTTGGGTGTGATGTACCACTGCTATACCTAGTAGACAGGTTAAAAAATCAATAATCAGTTACATTTTCCGGTGAAATTCACCAATTTTTGGGTGTGATGTACCACTGCTATACCTAGTAGACAGGTTTAAAAAAAAATTGTCAGTTACATTTTTTGGTGATATTCACCAATTTTTGGGTGTAATATGCCCTCCTCTACCTAGTTGACAGCTTAATAAATTTCAATAGTTTTTCTGTTACATTTTTGGGTTGACATTATACAATTTTAGATGTGAATAAACACCTGCTATGCATAGGTGACAGGGAATACAATCTTATATATTATTCAGTAATTAATGCACGCCACATCCTTTAATTCAATGCTTAAACTTTGAAAAGTTGTCACACTTTTATGCTTTAATAATTTCTCCCATATTTCAACTCTATAATTTTAAATTTGAAAAAATAAATCCTCCCTTGGATGTGGTCTCTCTTTCTCACGCTCCCTCTCTGGCCTGGAATCCTGAATCCCAGCCACCCGTGATCACCATGGTAGGCGCATAAAAGAACATCAAAAGTTGATAGAGCAGATATCAAATTGGATCGTGAACATAACGGGGACGTGCGACATGGTGAGGCAGTAAATGTGCACATGCCTACACGAACTGACTGACAGGGGTCAGCCCCTGCAACTTCTGGGTCTCCAAATTGGGCACATGGCCTGAGCTTGCCCTTTACCCCTTGGAGCCAGTGTATTGTCTGATCGTATGTTTAGCATGACTGGAGGGGGTTATCACAGGTTATATTTCCCAATGTTTTGGGGTGTACCCTAATTTTAAAAATAAAATTTTAAACAAAAAAGCAGTGTAGGCTACCTCCTCCTCCTCCACCGCAGCTTCCACCTACACCGCCACATCCACCGCCTCCTCAACCTCCTACTCCATATGGGCCTCGTCCTCCTAGATCAAGATTATTATTTTTTATTTTTACCTATGTTATTTAAAGTCATTTCCCTATCCAGATTTGTTTGCAGAGCACTTGCCATGCTCTTAACCACATTTTGATGCCATTTGCAGCCCTCCAGTCCTTTCCAATACATTTTTACAGCCATTTTAGTGCTCAAAAGTTTGGGTCCCCAATGGGATTTGGGTTCGGGGTCAAGTTCGGGTCCCGAACTCGAAGTTTTTTCTCAAGTTCGGCCAAACCCGTCGAAATGTTCTTCAATTATATAAATGTTAAAATGTAATGAGGGGGGAGTCGCAGAGAGCGACGAGGAGAAAGCAAAACTGTTAAATATTTTTTTCTCCAGTGTATTAACTGAGGAAAATAAACTGTGAGATGACATGCAGAATGTAAAAATAAATTCCCCATTAAAAGTGTCCTGTCTGACCCAGGAAGAAGTACATCAGCGACTTAAAAAGATTAAAATAGACAAATTGCCGGGATCGGATGGCATACACCCCCGTATCCTAAGGGAATTAAGTAATGTCATAGCCAGACCCTTATTTCTGATATTTGCGGACTCTATACTGACAGGGAATGTTCCACAGGATTGGCGCATGGCAAATGTGGTGCCAATATTCAAAAAGGGTCCAAAAACAGAGCCTGGAAACTATAGGCCGGTAAGTTTAACATCTGTTGTGGGTAAACTGTTTGAAGGTTTTCTGTGAGATGCTATCTTAGAGCATCTCAACGTAAATAAGCAAATAACGCCATATCAGCATGGCTTCGTGAGGGATCGGTCATGCCAAACTAATTTAATCAGTTTCTATGAGGAGGTAAGTTCTAGACTTGACAGTGGCGAATCAATGGATGTCGTATATCTGGACTTCTCCAAAGCATTTGACACTGTACCACGTAAAAGGTTAGTATTTAAAATGAGAATGCTCGGACTGGGAGAAAATGTCTGTATGTGTAAGTAACTGGCTCAATGATAAAAAACAGAGGGTGGTTATTAACGGTACACACTCAGATTGGGTCACTGTCATTAGTGGGGTACCTCAGGGGTCAGTATTGGGCCCTATTCTCTTCAATTTATTTATTAATGATCTCGTAGAAGGCTTGCATAGTAAAGTATCAATTTTCGCAGATGACACTAAACTGTGTAAAGTAATTTACACTGAAGAGGACAGTATACTACTACAGAGGGATCTGGATAGATTGGATGCTTGGGCAGATAAGTGGCAGATGAGGTTTAACACTGACAAATGTAAAGTTATGCACATGGGAAGGAATAATGCAAGTCACCCGTACATACTAAACGATAAAACACTCAGTAACACTGACATGGAAAAGGATCTAGGAATTTTAATAAACAGCAAACTAAGCTGCAAAAACCAGTGTCAGGCAGCTGCTGCCAAGGCCAATAAGATAATGGGTTGCATCAGAAGGGGCATAGATGCCCGTGATAAGAACATAGTCCTACCACTTTACAAATTGCTAGTCAGACCACACATGGAGTACTGTGTACAGTTCTGGGCTCCTGTAAACAAGGCAGACATAGCAGAGCTGGAGTAGGTCCAGAGGAGGGCAACTAAAATAATAACTGGTATGGGGCAACTACAGTACCCTGAAAGATTATCAAAATTATGGTTATTCACTTTAGAAAAAAGACGACTGAGGGGAGATCTAATTAATATGTATAAATATATCTGGGGTCAGTATAGAGATCTATCCCATCATCTATTTATCCCCACGACTGTGACTGTGACGAGGGGACATCCTCTGCATCTGGAGGAAAGAAGGTTTGTGCACAAACATAGAAAAGGATTCTTTACGGTAAGAGCAGTGAGACTATGGAAAGCTCTGCCTGAGGAGGTGGTGATGGTGAGTACAATAAAGGAATTCAAAAGGGGCCTGGATGTATTTCTGGAGCGTAATAATATTACAGGCTATGGCTACTAGAGAGGGGTCGTTGATCCAGGGAGTTATACTGATTGCCTGATTGGAGTCGGGAAGGGAATTTTTATTCCCCTAAAGTGGGGGAAATTGGCTTCTACCTCACAGGGTTTTTTTTTTGCCTTCCTCTGGATCAACTTGCAGGATAACAGGCCGAACTGGATGGACAAATGTCTTTTTTCGGCCTTATGTACTATGTTACTATGTTACTAACCTGAACATCCAGATGTCCGCTCAACTCTAGTGGTTGGGCATCAGTGCACTCAATCTCTTTCAATTCTGGGGCAGGGCTAGGTTAATGGCCCATGGAAACCCCACCAGCAGAGTCATCAAAAAGCATAAGAGACTGCTGCATGACTTGGGGCTCAGACTGCTTGGCTGATTTGCAAGGGGGTGAGGTGAAAGACAGATGCCCATGGGCTGCAGGTGCCAACTCTGCGGTTTCAGCAGGGGAGCGGGTGGGAGACAATGTGAAGAAACTGAAGGCACTGTCAGCCATCCAATCTACTACCGCCTGTACTTGTTCAAGCCTCACCATTCGTACATCGGTATTCGGGCGTACAAAATGACACTGAACGTCCCGTAGCCTATGTGCACCTGTGGACGGTGTTTCATTATTAGCATGTAGCTGGCACAGATCGACCACATCCTTTCCCTGCAACAGGAGCTCCACCAGCACCAGCAGCACCACGACCAGGGCCATGTCCCTTATTTGATGCTCTCCTCATTCTTTGAGATCACCCACCGAACCAACAGACAGATTAACTATATTCATTTCCCTGTCATGTATGCAGTGCAGGTGTACCTCACACCAAAAATGGGAATATGTCACCCACAGAACTAGCAGACGGATTAACTATATTAATTTCCCTGTCACTTATGCAGTGCACTTGTATCTTACACCAAAAATGGGTATATGTTACCGGCCAAACTAACAGTCAGATTAACTATATTAATTTCACTGTCACGTATAAAGTGCACGTGTATCTCACACCAAAAATGGGTATATGTTACCGGCCAAACTAACAGACGGATTAGCTATTATATTTTTGTGTCAGGGGTACAAAGATGGTGAATTGCACCCACAAAAAATCACTATAGGTCACCCAAAGAATTAACAGCCAGATTAATTATTATATTTCTGTGTCAGGGGTACAAAGCTGGTGTATTGCACCCACAAAAAATCATTATAGGTCACCCACAAAACAAATAGCCAGATTCCTAACCCTCTCCCTCGCTTCAGCTGCCTGTTGCCTGTCCCTGCCCTACTGAGAGCTCGGGTTCGAGAAGTTCCGAACCCGACCCGAACTTCGTCCCGAACCCGAACCACATTGAAGTCAATGGGGACACAAACTTTTTGGCACTAAAAAGGCTGTAAAACAGCCAGGAAAGGGCTAGAGGGCTGCAAAAGGCAGCAAAGTGTAGTTAAATCCCCTGCAAACAAATGTGGATAAGGAAATGAATTAAAATAAAAATAAAATAAGTAAAAATTAACCAATATCAATTGGAGAGAGGTCCCATAGCAGAGAATCAGGCTTCATGTCATAGCAGAGAATCAGGCTTCACGTCACCCACCACTGTAACAGTCCATTGTCAGATATTTAGGCCCAGGCACCCAGGCAGAGGAGAGAGGTCCCATAACAGAGAATCAGGCTTCATGTCAGCAGAGAATCAGTCTTCATGTCATAGCAGAGAATCAGGCTTCATGTCACCCACCACTGGAACAGGCCATTGTCAGATATTTTTAGGCCCCAGCACCCAGACAGAGGAGAGAGGTCCCATAGCAGAGAATCAGGCTTCATGTCATAGCAGAGAATCAAGCTTCATGTCACCCACCACTGGAACAGGCCATTGTCAGATATTTTTAGGCCCCTGCACCCAGACAGAGGAGAGAGGTCCCATAGCAGAGAATCAGGCTTCATGTCACCCAACACTGGAACAGGCCACTGTCAGATATTTTTAGGCCCCGACACCCAGACAGAGGAGAGGTTCATTCAACTTTGGGTTGCCCCGCAATATAATGGTAAAATGAAAATAAAAAAAGGATTGAATGAGGAAGTGCCCTGCAGTACAATAATATATGGTTAAGGGGAGGTAGTTATAAATGTCTAATCTGCACAAGGGATGGACAGGTCCTGTGGGATCCATGCCTGGTTCATTTTTATGAACGTCAGCTTGTCCACATTGTCTGTAATGACGCCCCCTGCCGTGCTGAATACACGTTCAGACAAAACGCTGGCCACCGGGCAGGCCAGCACCTCCAAGGCATAAAAGGCTAGCTCTGGCCACGTGGACAATTTGGAGACCCAGAAGTTGAATGGGGCCGAACCATCAGTCAGTACGTGGAGGGGTGTGCACACGTACTGTTCCACCATGTTAGTGAAATGTTGCCTCCTGCTAACACGTTCCGTATCAGGTGGTGGTGCAGTTAGCTGTGGTGTGTTGACAAAACTTTTCCACATCTCTGCCATGCTAACCCTGCCCTCAGAGGAGCTGGCCGTGACACAGCTGCGTTGGCGACCTCTTGCTCCTCCTCTGCCTTCGCCTTGGGCTTCCACTTGTTCCCCTGTGACATTTGGGAATGCTCTCAGTAGCGCGTCTATCAATGTGCGCTTGTACTCGCGCATCACATTGTCTTTGTACCGGGGATCCAGCAGGGTGGCAACCCAGTAGTCCGCACACGTTAAAATGTGGGCAACTCTGCTGTCATTGCGCAGGCACTGCAGCATGTGGTCGCTCATGTGTGCCAGGCTGCCCAGAGGTAAGGACAAGCTGTCCTCTGTGGGAGGCGTATCGTCATCGTCCTGCGTTTCCCCCCAGCCACGCACCAGTGATGGGCCCGAGCTGCGTTGGGTGCCACCCCGCTGTGAACATGCTTCATCCTCATCCTCCTCCACCTCCTCCTCATCCTCGTCCTCCTCGTCCTCCAGTAGTGGGCCCTGTCTGGCCACATTTGTACCTGACCTCTGCTGTTGCAAAAAACCTCCCTCTGAGTCACTTCGAAGAGACTAGCCTGAAAGTGCTAAAAATGACCCCTCTTCCTCCTCCCCCTCCTCCTGGGCCATCTCCTCTTCCATCATCGCCCTAAGTGTTTTCTCAAGGAGACATAGAAGTGGTATTGTAACGCTTATAACGGCGTCATCGCCACTGGCCATGTTGGTGGAGTACTCGAAACAGCGCAACAGGGCACACAGGTCTTGCATGGAGGCCCAGTCATTGGTGGTGAAGTGATGCTGTTCCACAGTGCAACTGACCCGTGCGTGCTGCAGCTGAAACTCCACTATGGCCTGCTGCTGCTCGCACAGTCTGTCCAGCATGTGCAAGGTGGAGTTCCACCTGGTGGGCATGTCGCATATGAGGCGGTGAGCGGGAAGGCCGAAGTTACGCTGTAGCGCAGACAGGCGAGCAGCGGCAGGATGAGAACGCCGGAAGCGCGAACAGACGGCCCGCACTTTATGCAGCAGCTCTGACATGTCGGGGTAGTTGTGAATGAACTTCTGCACCACTAAATTCAGCACATGCGCCAGGCAAGGGATGTGCGTCAAACCGGCTAGTCCCAGAGCTGCAACGAGATTTCGCCCATTATCGCACACCACCAGGCCAGGCTTGAGGCTCACCGGCAGCAACCACTCGTCGGTCTGTTGTTCTATACCCCACCACAACTCCTGTGCGGTGTGGGTCCTGTCCCCCAAACATATGAGTTTCAGAATGCCTGCTGACGTTTTCCCCGGGCTGTGCTGAAGTTGGTGGTGAAGGTGTGTGGCTGACTGGATGAGCAGGTGGGAGAAGAGGAGGAGGAAGCCGAGTAGGAGGAGGAGGCAAAGAATGTTGCCCTGCGATCCTTGGTGGCGGAAGGACGTGCGCCAAACAGCTCTTCGCCTGGGGCCCAGCCGCCACTACATTTACCCAGTGTGCAGTTAGGGAGATATAGCGTCCCTGGCCGTGCTTACTGGTCCACGTATCTGTGGTTAGGTGGACCTTGCCACAGATGGCATTGCGCAGTGCACACTTGATTTTATCGGATACTTGGTTGTGCAGGGAAGGCACGGCTCTCTTGGAGAAGTAGTGGCGGCTGGGAACAACATACTGTGGGACAGCAAGCAACATGAGCTGTTTGAAGCTGTCTGTGTCCACCAGCCTGAATGACAGCATTTCATAGGTCAGAAGTTTAGAAATGCTGGCATTCAGGGCCAGGGATCGAGGGTGGCTAGGTGGGAATTTACGCTTTCTCTCACATGTTTGTGAGATGGAGAGCTGAACGCTGCTGTGTGACATGGTTGAGATACTTGGTGACGGAGGTGGTGGTGGTGTTGGTGGTACATCCTCTGTTTGCTGGGCAGCAGGTGCCAACGTTCCTCCAGAGGCGGAGGAAGAGGCCGAGGCGGCAGCAGCAGAAGAGGTAGCAGGGGGAGCCTGAGTGACTTCCTTGTTTTTAAGGTGTTTACTCCACTGCAGTTCATGCTTTGCATGCAGGTGCCTGGTCATGCAGGTTGTGCTAAGGTTCAGAACGTTAATGCCTCGCTTCAGGCTCTGATGGCACAGCGTGCAAACCACTCGGGTCTTGTCATCAGCACATTGTTTGAAGAAGTGCCATGCCAGGGAACTCCTTGAAGCTGCCTTTGGGGTGCTCGGTCCCAGATGGCGGCGGTCAGTAGCAGGCGGAGTCTTTTGGCTGCGGGTGTTCTGATTTTGCCCACTGCTCCCTCTTTTGCTACGCTGTTGGCTCGGTCTTACCACTGCCTCTTCCTCCGAACTGTGAAAGTTAGTGGCACGACCTACATTCCATGTGGGGTCTAGGACCTCATCGTCCCCTACATCGTCTTCATCCCTGACCTCCTGTTCAGTCTGCACACTGCAGAAAGACGCAGCAGTTGGCACCTGTGTTTCGTCATCATCAGAGACGTGCTGAGGTTGTATTCCCATGTCCTCATCATCAGGAAACATAAGTGGTTGTGAGTCAGTGCATTCTATGTCTTCCACCGCTGGGGAAGGGCTAGGTGGATGCCCTTGGAAACCCTGCCGGCAGAGTCTTCAAACAGCATAAGAGACTGCTGCATAACTTGAGGCTCAGACAGTTTCCCTGATATGCATGGGGGTGATGTGACAGACTGATGGGCTTGGTTTTCATGCGCCATCTGTGCGCTTTCTGCAGAAGACTGGGAGGGAGATAATGTGAACGTGCTGGATCCACTGTCGGCCACCCAATTGACTAATGCCTGTACCTGCTTAGGCCTTACCATCCTTAGAACGGCATTGGGCCCCACCAAATATCGCTGTAAATTCTGGCGGCTACTGGGACCTGAGGTAGTTGGTTCACTAGGACGTGTGGCTGTGTTAGAACGGCCACGTCCTCTCCCAGCACCAGAGGGTCCACTAACACCACCACGACCATGTCCGCGTCTGCGTCCCTTACTAGATGTTTTCCTCATTGTTACTGTTCACCACAATAAGAAAAAAATTATTTGGCCCAATGTATTGAATTAAAATTCAGGCCTTTTTTTTACAGACACCTAACACTATCTGACTATCTATTTAGGTACCGTATTACACTAATACAGGCACAGCAGTAACGACAGATTTAGCTGAATATAAATTGTAGGCCTAGTATTTAGGCGCTGGATGACAGGTATACGTTTACGGACAGAATTAGACTTGGAAATGCACGGTAGCGTGTGTGTGAAGTAATTGAGAATGACCCTATCCGCACCTTCAATCTAATATACCCTTTTATGGATAGATTGAAAGTAGGCCTGATACAGCAGAAACCACTGATTTAGGGAATTGCTAAGATGGGAATTGTATTCAACCCAGAACAAAAACTGTGCTTTGGCGGACACTAAATAAATTAACCAGCCTCAGCAATAAATATAGATTTAGCTGAATATAAATTTTAGGCCTATTATTTAGGCGCTGGGTGACAGGTATACGTTTACGGACAGAATTATTTAAACTTGGAAATGCACGGTAGCGTGTGAAGTTATTGAGGATGACACTATCCGCACCTTCAATCTAATATACCCTTTTATGGATAGATTTAACCTTGGCCTGATAGTAATTCCCTAAATTTGTGGTTTCTGCTCTAAGTTGGGAATTGTATTTCAACCCAGAACAAAAACTGTGCTTTGGCAGACACTAAATAGATTGACCAGCCACAGCAGTATCAACAGATTTAGCTGAATATAAATTTAAGGCCTATTGTTTAGGCGCTGGGTGACAGGTATTCGTTTACGGACAGAATTAGACTTGGAAATGCACGGTAGCGTGTGAAGTTATTGAGGATGACACTATCCGCACCTTAAATCTAATATACCCTTTTATGGATCAATTTAAACTTGGCCTGATACAGCAGAAAAAATATATTTAGGGGATTGCTAAGTTGGGAATTGTATTCAACCCAAAACAAAAACTGTGCTTTGGCGGACACTAAATAAATTGACCAGCCTCAGCAATAAACATAGATTTAGCTGAATATAAATTTTAGGCCTATTATTTAGGCGCTGGGTGACAGGTATACGTTTATGGACAGAATTATTTAAACTTGGAAATGCACGGTAGCGTGTGAAGTTATTGAGGATGACACTATCCGCACCTTAAATCTAATATACCCTTTTATGGATCAATTTAAACTTGGCCTGATACAGCAGAAAAAATATATTTAGGGGATTGCTAAGTTGGGAATTGTATTCAACCCAGAACAAAAACTGTGCTTTGGCGGACACTAAATAAATTGACCAGCCTCAGCAATAATCATAGATTTAGCTGAATATAAATTTTAGGCCTATTATTTAGGCGCTGGGTGACAGGTATACGTTTACGGACAGAATTATTTAAACTTGGAAATGCACGGTAGCGTGTGAAGTTATTGAGGATGACACTATCCGCACCTTCAATCTAATATACCCTTTTATGGATCAATTTAAACTTGGCCTGATACAGCAGAAAAAATATGTTTAGGGGATTGCTAAGTTGGGAATTGTATTCAACCCAGAACAAAAACTGTGGTTCGGCAGACAGCAGACAGTATTACAATTGGCTAGCCACAGCTGAAACACCAGATTTAGGGTACTGCTATTTTGGCCAATTGTATTTTACCCCTCAATAAAATAGCAAGCACAGCCAAGCCCCTGATGTAGGATATAGCAAAAAAATAACCACACTATTGATGGTTAAATTGACTTGGTGGCAGCTTGTGCTGGCGTACCACAAGACACAAAATGGCCGCCGATCACCCAAGAAAAAAGTGACATAAAAACGCTCTGGGCAGCCTAAAAACAGTGAGCAATTAAATAGCAGCAGTTCAATGATCCACAGCTGTAGATCGATCACTGAATTAAGTGTTTTTGCTGAGTAAATCCCTGCTTATTCTCTCCCTAACAGAAGCAGCTGCAACCTCTCTCCCTACACTGATCATAGCAGAGTGGCGTGCGGCGCTACGTGACTCCAGCTTAAATAGAGGCTGGGTCACATGCTGTACTGGCCAATCACAGCCATGCCAATAGTAGGCATGGCTGTGATGGCCTCTTGGGGCAAGTAGTATGACACTTGTTGATTGGCTGCTTTGCAGCCTTTCAAAAAGCGCCAAGAAAGCGCCGAACACCGAACCCGAACCCAGACTTTTACGAAAATGTACAGGTTCGGGTCCGTGTCACGGACACCCCAAAATTCGGTACGAACCCGAACTATACAGTTCGGGTTCGCTCATCCCTAATGGTGACTGCCCCTGTGAAATCACCAGCAGGGGGCGCTGTGCTGGCCTGTAAGACTGAGCCATGCCAGTGTATAGCAGGGTAATCTAGGACATTTCCCCTAAGTGCAACCACACAGTACTAATGCCCAACTTGTGGCCCCTCACAGTAGTTATGCCCACCTTTGTTCCTGTCACAGTAATTATGCCTAGATATGTGCCCCCTCATAGTAGTTATGCCAAATATGTGTCCCCTTACAGTAGTTATGCCCAGATATGTTCCCCCTCAGAGTGGTTATGCCAGATTATGTGTCCCCTCACTGTAGTTATGCCAGATTATTTGTCCCCTCACAGTAGTAATGCCAGATTATGTGCCCCCTCACAGTAGTAATGCCAGACTATGTGCCCCTCACCTAGTAACGCCAGATTATGTGCCCCTCACAGTAGTAATGCCAGATTATGTGCCCCTCACAGTAGTTATGGCAGATTATGTGCCCCTTTACAGTATTTATGCCCAGTTATGTGCCCCCTCAAAGTAGATATGCCCAGATATGTGCCCCCTCAGAGTGGTTATGCCAGATTATGTGTCCCCTCACAGTAGTAATGCCAGATTATGTGCCCCTTCACAGTATTTATGCCCGGTTATGTGCCCCCTCAAAGTAAATATGCCCAGATATGTGTCCCCTCAGAGTGGTTATGCCAGATTATGTGCCCCTCACACTAGATATGCCCACATATGTGCCCCTCACATTGGTTATGCCAGATTACATGCCCCATCACAGTAGTTATGCCTTCATATGTGCCCCCTCATAGTTATGCATTTATATGTGCCCCCCTCACAGTAGTTATGCCACATTAGGTGCCCCCTCAAATTAGTTATGGCAGATTAGGTGCCCCTCAGTAGAGATGCCAACTTTTGTGCTCCCTCACTCTAGTTGTGCCCATCAAACACCTCCCCCCCCTGCCCCCAGTCTGCAGCGTTAGAAAAAAAAATACACATACTTACCTTCTTCCCTGATGAGGAGGCAGATTGTCGGGCTTTCAGCTCTCCTCCCACAGCCAGCAGCGCGATCTGGGGCCAGCAGGGGGAGCTCCTGAGCTCTGAAGATCAGTGAAGCAGGGAGCAGAGAGGTTTCCCTGCTTCACTATGGAAACATAACTGCCTGGCCGGGTGTGAGTGAGTGTGCGCTCCCCCCCCTCTTCCTTGACCCTCCGGCCCCCCCACCCCCATATTATACATGTAATGGAGGCATGGAGCGCTCTGATAGGGCCCAAAATTGCCACTGTACTTCATGCCAGGCCCCATCAGAGTGCTCCATTACATGTGAGTACAGAGGGGCCCCTGCCAGTGGCCTGGGGGGGTCCACAGGCGGCCGGGCCCCCTGGAGTGCCGGGCCTGGTCGCAACTGCGACCACTGCGACCCTGGTATGTACGCCACTGATTACTAGGCATGGCTGTGATGGCTTCTAAGTGCCCATAGCTTAAAAGCTTGTTGATTGGCTGCCCTGCAGCCTTTCAAAAGCTTTATTAAATGCCCGAACATCGAACGCGAACCCAAACTTTTCCGGCAAATTTAGGGTTCGGGTCCGGGTACCCGAACTCGCAAAGTTCGGTACGGACCCGAACTTTACAGTACGGGTTCACTCAACACTAGTAAATAGTTCTAATTTGCACCACTTTGAAGATAGATTGGTAAATCTGGGCCAATGTACCTAAAAAAAAGTACACTGTATATTAGCTCAGGTACACAA
Source organism: Bufo bufo (assembly GCF_905171765.1). Lineage (NCBI taxonomy): Eukaryota > Metazoa > Chordata > Amphibia > Anura > Bufonidae > Bufo > Bufo bufo. Next base: position 311,833,737 of record NC_053392.1, read on the forward strand.
CTTTGAAACATAGAATTTTTGCCAGCCAATTTGATTTGGACAGAGTCCAATAAAATAACATCTGGCATTCTGGAGACAAATGACAACCTGTGACGACTACATTACCACTGTATCATATATTATTGAGTAAAGCTCTACTGAAAATACTGTACATGCCTTTTTCATAATCTACATTTGCCATTCCCCTTAACTAAGCAGAGTCCTCAACCAGATGTTATTTCACAAGATAGAAGGAATAAAAGTGCTATCGGACTTTGCAGTAGCAGTAATCAGTTTCCTTGGTACACCATGATTAGTTTGTTCCATAAGCATAAAGTGTCACAGAGATTGAAAAACTAAAATTTATTTGGGCTGTCAGAGACTTAGGAATGTGATGTATAGATGCAGGAAATCTGCTTTATTTTTTCCAACTTTCAAAAAGATATTGAAGTATATATCAGAAAAAAGTATATGCCTAGAGGTGCCTTGTCTGCTTTATAAACTGCATGTCTGAATCAGGACCCTTGTTATCGTTTGCTCTTGCAGTCTTATCAAAGCAGTTTGTCACAATTTATCAATTTCATAGTTATCAGTCATGAACCTGAAAATATATCTCTGTAGTGGACTTGACAAGTATGTAGTATTTCAAAGATTTTAGGCTTATGTGTGGAGACAAGTTGTTGAAGGCAAATAAGCGCAACAGTATATCTGTTTTGTAGATAAGTGGCAGACAGTGAAAAATAGGCATGTGCCTACTGAAGAAAGATGTCTTCCATCAATGGAGAGATTGAGATAGGAGCGAAGGAATGCAGTGAGAACAAGACCAATGCATTAAAATCAAGACCTTATATCGATACAGTAATTTGTTAGGGTGATAACATACTGTTGGTTAATTCACTTTTGTTCAGCTAATCTTTCCTTGCCTCTTGTTTTCTGTAGCTTATAAATTCAACAGTTGGCTAAATTGATTTTGTTATTTTTATGAACAGTTATTTGTTCCCCTCGGATAAATTGTTTCAGCTACTTTCCAAAGATGCAAATTACTACATTCAGGTGCAATTTTTGCTGCTATTGAAAGGAACAGGGGTTAAATGGCATCTATTAGCAGATTTGTACCTATGACACTGGCTGACCTGTTACATGTGCGCTTGGCAGCTGAAAACATCTGTGTTGGTCCCATGTTCATATGTGGCCGCATTGCTCAGAAAAATGATATTTAAATATATGTAAATGAGCCACTAGGAGCAACAGGTGCATTGTCATTAAACATTGAGGCTCTCCTCTCTCTGAAACTGCCGAGCCCTCTCCACTTTGACAGGGCCAGCAATAACATTTTCATGGTCTGGCACACTCAATCAAATGGTCATACCAAATGCGTGTAGAGGATTTGATTTTTTTTTCCATAAAATTTATTTTTTTATGTGTTTTCCTAAATTGGAGATTTTTTTTATTTAATAAAACTTTATTTGAATTTTATTTTTTACTATTTACTAGTCACACAAGAGGATTTTAACAAATGATCTCTTGATTGCTTTGATAATACACTGTACTGCTTATGCAAGTATTTTGGACCTTGAGGACAATGATTTTTGGTTTGTTTTTGCATCACTGCATTCTAAGCGCCATTACTTTTAAATTTTCCCATTGACACAGACATATGCTTGAGTTTTGTATATTAATTCTGTTCTATAATAGCACCATTCTGAGGTGCATATAATGTATTAAAAAACTTGTATTATATTTTGTTTTGGGGTAAGAAAAAACCTAAAAACTTTTGCACAATAAAGCCTTAAAAAGAATAGATTTTTTGTCATATTTATTTTTGCTATCAACAGAGTCATGTGTAGGCTTTTGTTGTGTGGGATGTGCGGTGGCAAGAGTTTCCATTTTGGGTTATATATGATTTTTAGATCCTTTTTCTCTAATTTTTTTGAGAGCAAGATGAACAAAAACTGTAATTCTTCCATTGGTTTTTTTGTTTTTTTTGGCCACAAACATTTGTTTTATAATGTCTTGAATGTGGCATCTAAGAAGATACATAGCACAGGTTGAGTTAGATTTGATCTCTGCCATGGCAGCCAAGTGTCAGGTGTAATGCTCAGCTAGCTTACACCTGCTCTGGATGGCCCCTAAGCTTGCACCACTGCCTTTTCACACATTTTAGGCATTTTAAGCTAACTCCTTAGTGCCAGTGCTGTAAATGTATGTTGTATGTCACCAAAGGACAATGCATCAATTTGTGAGTCTGCAAAAAATGAAACCTACCAGACATGCTATGCTCTTTCCTATGCCTTTAGCCACCTCATGGCTGGTGTACAGAAGCAAAAAATGGGATGCCTACTTAATAAAATTGTGGCACATTAACCCTTTAACGCCCAGCGCCGTACATGTCCGGGTCTTTAAAGATGGCGCCCGCTCCTGAGCGCTGCGGGAGCCATAGCGGCAGGTGGCCGCCTGCTTCTTATAGCAGACACCCGCGCCTCATGTCCGCAACCAGCAGTAATGCCGATCGCGGACATTTAACTTCTCAGATGCCATGGTCAATCCTGACCATGGCATCTGAGCGCGCTGAAAACTGAAAGCGCTCGCTTCCGGTTATGCTCCGGCCCCCCTCGTGTGGCGATCGTAGGAGCGTGTGTGCAGCAGCCCCAGTCTTTGTGAATGACAGGAGGCTGCTGCATAGTATTTCCTATAGAGCCCTTGCCTGTAATAGGAGTCTATTGCATTGGAGTCTATGATAATAGCAATCTAATGATTGCATGTTATAGTTCTCTATGGGAACTGAAAAAAAATAAAAAAAATAAAACGATTAAATCACCCACCATTTCCCAAAATAAAAATAAAAGAACTAAACAAATACATATCTGGGGGGCTTGATGTGCGAAAATGCCCATAGTATAAAAATATATTCCCCATAGTGCAAATAGCAAAAAAAAAAAAAAAGCGTCCAAATAGCCGATTCGCTGTTTTTGGTCACTTCATTCTTTCCAAAAAAATTAAAAAGTGATCAAAAAGTCATACACACCCCAGAATGGTATCAATGAAAAGTTCAAATCCCCCCCCAAAAAATGAGACCCTATACATCTCCGTACACATAATTACAATAAAGTTATAGGTGTCGAAATATGGTGACAATTAAAGAAAACAGATTTTTTCCCACTTTTTAATTTTTTTATCACTATCCAAAAACAAGAAAAACTATACATATAAGGAATCGCCTGAATCATACTGAAAAGTAACCGGTCAGTTTTATTGTACATTGAATGTTGTAAATAAAAAACACGGAAAACTGTGGTGGAATAACTTTTTTTTTTTGCAATTTCACCCCATTTGGAATTTTTTCCCGCTTCCCACTACATCATATGCAATACTAAATGGTGGCATTGGAAAGTACAACTTGTCCCGCAGAAATCAAGCCCTCATATGGATATGTGAACAGAAAAATAAAAAAGTTATGGCTCTGGGAAGGCAAAACGAAAATAAAAAATAAAAAATAAAAAAACTCCGGGCCTGAAAGGGTTAAACAAACATACACATAAAAACTTTCGCCCATATTTATCAAAATTGTGACATTTTCTCTAATGTACCGTATAAGCCAAAGCTAGATTAATTTATTGAGGCATATAGGGCAGATTTATGATATGATGTTAAATTCCCTTGTAACAAAATGTGGAGTAGAGATATATTTTTTTCTAATATTTTTTTAAATGTCTAAATCTTGACAAAACAGCAAGCCAGGAACACTTTTCACTTTTTTTAACCCTTTCATGACCGGGCCAAAAAAAAGGCCTGAATGTCCAGGCAACTTTTTGTGATTTTGTGCACGTGGTGGTTTAGTGACCGTAGCTTTTTAATTTGTTTGAAAACCAAAATAAATTTAGCAATTTTTTTTAATTTGACACTTAGGACTTTATATTAGAATGTTTTTTTAGAGTTTTTTTTTTGTATAATTTAGAAGAAAACGGCTAATTATTATAAAAAAAAGTATATTTTTTAATTATAGCTTTTTATTTGTTAAATATTTCTTAAATATTCTTTTTCATATATAACATATATAGGTTTTAGAGAACAGGACAACTATGGTGACAGTTTCTGTTAGCGACTGCAATTTTTGTAATTTTGTATTTTATTTTTTTTACTTATATTTAAATTTCTTTTCGGCACATAATATGTCCCCCCCGGAAGTCATTAAAAGACCTCTGGAGAATACTGACCTTTTTTATTAACTTTTTTTTTATTAACTTTTTTTTTCACTGTTTTCACTGTCACTGGGGCATTCATAGAAGCCCCAGTTACAGGGGAAAACAGCCCACCGTGGGGGCATGACACACAGGCAGAGCTGATCAGGGTCTCCTTAGAACCTGCAGCTCTGCTCCTGCCCCTGCTCCAGACACCCTCGGTGGTCACGTGATCGCCGGGACTAAAAGAGGAAGCGGCCCTGCAGCTTCCTGCTCTCTCCACCATGTGCTCATTCAACACTCTGCTGCAGGCACAGGAGAAGGCAATAGCGGTAATAAACAGCTCCTGTCTTATCCTCAGGGTCCCTGCTGTGTCTGTCAGCCGGGACCCGACCTGTTCCTGCTAGACTGCAGGAGCAGGAGCTTTAATCCCTGCCTGCACATGTATATACGTGCTTTCTGCACGGGGCATGTGCAGATTGGAATGTTTGGTATATACACAGTGGGCAGTCGGGAAGGGGTCAAAAACCGATGGGAAGGGCACAAATAGCCCTAAATTCTTGCACAAATGGTTAATAAATATGTCACACAATTTTGAAGTAAAAAAAAAAAAGATATGTGCAAATGCATCAATAAATATGTGTGATAGTATATTTGTTGTGAATATTCAGATCCATGTTTTTTTTTTATGTTTTAATTCTTCAAGTCTGTGACATGCCTTGTCTACCATAGATTTCACATCGATTGCGGGATCACACTAGGAGTGAAAAATCCCTGATTCTGCTGCACATTTTTAGGCTTGCTTATTTTTATGCCGTATATAAATTTAACCTCAAAAACATAATAATTTTGGTGCACATCTTGTAATTTGGGAGTTCTGGGTAAAAAGAAAGAAAGAAAGAGAAAGAAAGAAAGAGAAAGAAAGAAAGAGAAAGAAAGAAAGAAAGAGAAAGAAAGAGAAAGAAAGAAAGAAAGAAAGAGAAAGAAAGAGAAAGAAAGAAAGAAAGAAAGAAAGAGAAAGAAAGAAAAAGAAAGAAAGAAAGAAAGAAAGAGAAAGAAAGAGAAAGAAAGAAAGAAAGAAAGAGAAAGAAAGAAAAAGAAAGAAAGAAAGAAAGAAAGAAAAAGAAAGAAAGAAAGAGAAAGAAAGAAAAAGAAAGAAAGAAAGAAAGAAAGAAAGAAAGAAAGAAAGAAAGAAAGAAAGAAAGAAAAGAAAGAAATTGCGAGTTCTGTCACAGTTCCAGATTTGAGGTGAACACGTTCAGCTGTTCTCTATTAACAACAATTCTATAACAAAAACCACTCAAGTAAATGTTAAGTGGACTACCCGTCTTGTAGCCAGTCTCATTCACTCATTATTAAAGAGATTTTAAGAAGTTAACATGCGCAACGTTGAATATTCAAGATGTTAAGGCAATTTATAATGCTTCTGATATTTAAAAAATAAATTAATGAGAAAACCATATTGCGTATTTTCACTTCCATACTGTGGATACTATTAGCTGATTATAAATGGATGTTAGCATAATTATTACGTGTAGTGTGCTATTGACAGGAAAGGAGTAAAAGGTCAATTCCAATTCTATTCCTGAAGTATTTATTAAGCCACACTGTGAGCTCATTTCTAAGATCTATTACAGAAGCAATAAACCTTAAAGTTCAATGATGCATATGAAGCGACCTGCAAAGCTTACACTCTTTATAATAGACAGAATGAGTAGATTATCAAGGTCTTCCTTGTATTTGATGTGCTAGTATAGGAATCAAAATAATAAAAATAATATACTAAATAATATTTTTTTGTTGCAGTAATATATAAGAAAGTGTATTTGAATTCTGTATGAAATGCTTTCATGTTAAAATACTTTATGAAATATGACAGGTGTTTGTGTAATATGGAGATAAGCCAAACAAGTGGGGAATATCATTATAAATTTATAATCAACTAAGATTTTTCCATTTAAAGAAATTTTCTTAAAAATAAAACAACCAACCTGTCTTTTCTCTGCACTTTGTTTCAGATGAACAACTGGAACCATATGAGATAAACTGGGTGCTAAGGATACATTACTTTAAACTACAACTTTTTGCATAAGGCAGTCAGGAAGAAAATTCCTTGCAACAACTTTGTATCCCGTTACTCCAATCTTCATGCAAAAAGATGTTGAGGAGCAATGAAACTTGGCAGTTTTCGGCCCACATTTTCTCTTGGAGAAACTATTGTAGAGTGTTGCAATGTGATCAGCCATCTGATGAGACAAGACTTTCAGTTGTTTAGTACCTTTTTATTGGTTTACTTAATACATATTTCAAAACCTATATACTGACCTATTAAGGCCACACGGAATTATACAATACCTACATAGACCTAGTGTATAGTCAGGTTATTAAACTACAAACAACCGTCTTACTAGCAAAAGAGTCTTTATTAAATACACATACATAAAAACATATACGATGAAGTCCCCACCATTCAGTGGGACAGCAATAAATAAAAGAGGGACAACTGGGATTAGACTAAGTAATTATATGTGTAAAGGGTAAGCATAGCAAAAATATCTTCCAACTAGTCACATACAAATTATATGGTTAGAATACTTGATCCAAAAGAGGAAAAAATAAATAAAAATAATATATATACAGTATATATACACACACAGGAGATAATGGGTCTCCACTACCGAATACACAACATTATATTACCATTTGTGATTACACAATGATAGACTGGATTTTACATTTTTTGTGTAGCCTGTAGTGGAGACCCATTATCTCCTGTATATATATTTTTTATTTCTTCCTTCTTTGGATCAAGTATTCTAACCATGTAATTTGTATCTGACTAGTTGGAAGATATTTTTGCTATGCTTACCCTTGCATATATACACTTAGTCGTATCCCAGTTGTCCCTCTTTTATTTATTGCTGTCCCACTGAATGGTGGGGACTCCATTGTACAGTCAGGTCCATAAATATTGGGACATCAACACAATTGTATCATTTTTGGCTCTATACACCACCAAAATGGATTTGAAATTAAATGAACAAGATGTGCTTTAACTGCAGACTGTCAGCTTTAATTTGAGGGTATTTACATTTAAATCAGCTGAACGGTGTAGGAATTACAACAGTTTGCATATGTGCCTCCCACTTGTTAAGGGACCAAAAGGAATGAGACAATTGGCTTCTCAGCTGTTCCATGGCCAGGTGTGCGTTATTCCCTCATTATCCCAATTACAATGAGCAGATAAAATGTCCAGAGTTAATTTCAAGTGTGCTATTTGCATTTGGAATCTGTTGCTGTCAACTCTCAAGATGAGATCCAAAGAGCTGTCACTATCAGTAAAGCAAGCCATCATTAGGCTGAAAAAAACAAAACAAACCCATCAGAGAGATAGCAAAAACATTAGGCATGGCCAAAACAACTGTTTGGAACATTCTTAAAAAGAAAGGAATGCATGGGTGAGCTCAGCAACACCAAAAGACCCGGAAGACTACAGTAAGCAACTGTGGTGGATGACCGAAGAATTCTTTCCCTGGTGAAGAAAACACCCTTCACAACAGTTGGCCAGATCAAGAACACTCTCCAGGAGGTAGGTGTATGTGTGTCAAAGTCAACAATCAAGAGAAGTCTTCACCAGAGTGAATACAGAGGGTTTACCATAAGATGTAAATCATTGGTGAGCCTCAAAAACAGGAAGGTCAGATTAGAGTTTGCCAAACGACATCTAAAAAAGCCTTCACAGTTCTGGAACAACATCCTATGGACAAATGAGACCAAGATCAACTTGTACCAGTGATGGGAAGAGAAGAGTATGGAGAAGGAAAGGAACTGCTCATGATCCTAAGCATACCACCTCATCAGTGAAGCATGGTGGTGGTAGTGTCATGGCGTAGGCATGTATGGAGGCCAATGGAACTGGTTCTCTTGTATTTATTGATAATGTGACTGCTGACAAAAGCAGTGTTTCGGGCAATATTATCTGCTCATATTCAGCCAAATGCTTCAGAACTCATTGGACGGCGCTTCACAGTGCAGATGGACAATGACCCAAAGCGTACTGCAAAAGCAACCAAAGAGTTTTTTAAGGGAAAGAAGTGGAATGTTATGCAATAGCCAAGTCAATCACCTGACCTGAATTTGATTGAGCATGCATTTCACTTGCTGAAGACAAAACTGAAGGGAAAATGCCCCAAGAACAAGCAGGAACTGAAGACAGTTGCAGTAGAGGCCTGGCAGAGCATCACCAGGGATGAAACCCAGCGTCTGGTGATGTCTATGCGTTCCAGACTTCAGGCTGTAATTGACTGCAAAGGATTTGCAACCAAGAATTAAAAAGTGAAAGTTTAAGTTATGATTAGTATTATGTCCCATTACTTTTGGTACCTTAACAAGTGGGAGGCACATATGCAAACTGTTGCAATTCCTACACCTTTCACCTGATTTGGATGTAAATACCCTCAAATTAAAGCTGCCAGTCTGCAGTTACAGCAGATCTTGTTTGTTTTATTTCAAATCCATTGTGGTGGTGTATACAGCCAAAAATGTTAGAATTGTGTCGATGTCCCAATATTTATGGACCTGACTGCATATGTTTTTATGTATTTGAATTTAATAAAGACTCTTTTGCTAATAAGATGGTTGTTTGTAGTTTAATGGCTATACACTATGTCTATGTAGGTACTGTATTTAATACAGATTTCAGATGCAAATTTCAAGGAAGCTTAGGTTTTCCTCAATGCCTGTGGGAGAGACCTCAGCTATATCAAAATTGTGTATCCATAATCTACTGCAATTCTCAGATAACCATATTTTCCTATTCCAAACAAAATTCTTGAAAACAATATGAAAAATATTATCCTGTTGTAAGGTTTACAAATCACTTCAGTCATAAGATTATAGTAAAAAAATAAAAAATTGTTCAAGAAAATCAAGAAAGTCCAAAATGCATAGTTAACATTTGAAAACTGGTCTAGAACTGATGAGAAACTCATGACTCTTCAGGTTATATTTTGTTATCCCCTATCCCCATAGAAATGAATTGAGCAGCTGAGAGCATGCCTGACCAGATGCTCCATTCATTTCGGGGGGCTCCACAAGGTAATGGGCCCTCGTTCTTAGGATTAGTGAGGGTTCCAGTGGTATGACCCCCACCAATCTAATAGTTATCCCCTAGCCTATCAGAATGCTTCTTTAAGTTTAACCTTTCTTGATCAATTACACATTAGTTCTTAGATTAAAAGGGTTCTCCAGGCTTTTAATATAGGTCATCAATATCAGTTTGGCAGGGGTACGACACCCGTCACCCCCGCTGATCAGCTGTATGAGGATACGGCGCACGCAGTGTGCATGTGCCGTCTCCTGTCCCTCTTCCTGCTGCTGCTAAGTCTACAGAAAAGCAGCAGCGAGCAGGCAGAGAGAAGGGAGGCGGCACATGTACACTGCACGAGTATGTACACTGTGCGGCCTCAATACCATTTTCTATTAGATAAGCATCTAGCTCTTTTTAAATTCTGACACAGTATCTGCCCTGACTACTTGGGGTAGGACATTCCATAGTTTGACTACTCTAACTGTAAGAAACCCCTTCCTGAATTTCAGTATAAATCTCCTGTCTTCCACAAGTAATGAATGTCATCTTGTTATGAAATCCCATTCTTAATCCATAAGCATTGATACAGAGTTGGTCCCCACTTTTTTCCCAAATTCATCCAGAAGAGCCTTTTTGAGGTCAGACACTGATGTTGGACAAGAGGGCCTTGGTCGCAATCTCCATTCTAGTTTATTTCAAAGGTACTCAATAGGGTTAAGGTCAGTGCATTGTGTGGGCTAGTTAAGTTTTCCTACACCAAGCTGACCCAAACATGCCTTGAACCTATAGACCTTGCTTAGTGCATTGGGGGACAATCAAGATGGAACAAAAAAAAGGTCCTTCCCCAAACTGTTCACAAAGCTGGAAGCATACAATTGTCTAAAATGCCTTGGCATGCTGAAACAGTATGATTTATCTTCACTGGAACTAAGGGACCTATGCCGAACCCTGATAAACAACCCGATAGCATTATGCCTCTTTCACCAAACTGTACAGTTGGCGCAATACAGTAAGGCTGGCATTCACCAAACCTAGATTCATCCATCAGACTGCTAAATAAAGAATTTGATTATTCACTCCATAGAGTCATTTTCACTGCTCCAAATTCCAGGAGCGGCATGTTTTGCTCCACTCTAACTGAAGCTTGGCATTGTGCTTGGTGATGTAAGGCTTGTCTGCATCTTCTTGGCCTTGGTGACTACAACACAGAGTTGGTGGCTTCCTTTCACTGTTGCTGTAGTTGCTAAATGTTTCAACTTTGCAATCATACCACATGCAGTTGATTGTGGGATGTCTAGGAGGGAAGAAATTTTGTGAACTGGCTTTTTGCAACAATGGAATAATATTACAGTACTACTCCCCAATTCAGTATATTGTTTTCTTAGAATTTTCGTTTACAAATGTTTTCAAAGGCAGTTTGCATTGCTAGGTGCTGGATTTTATACTCATGTGACAATGGGACTGAATTCACTTATTGAGAGGTGTGTCCCCATAATTTTGTCCATATAGTGTACCAGTAGCAAGCACAGTCTCTGCTGCAGTATTGCAGTGATGCCCATAACCCTGACAACAAACTGTAATCAAATAAACATTTGGGGAAGGAGAAGATGAGAAAGAGGCACTTAACCAAATGACAGTCAGTGTCAGAACTACATAGCACTGTCAACATTGTACAGGACAGTGCTCCTAGCTGCTCACAACAGGATGTCCGACCCCAGTAGATCAGCTCAAGGATGGGCAAACTGCGTCTCTAAAGCTGTTGTAAAACTACAACTCCCAGTATGCCAAGCTGGAAAGCCACAGTATGCCCATCCCTGGCCTAGCTGGACAACCCTTTTCAGTTGGTCATTAGCTAGTGGTGCTTGGGGATTAGTTTTAGCATGTTCACTATCACTAAAGAAGTTTAGAATAAGAACCTTAACAGAATTAAAATATTGTGCAAAATATATTTTAACCCTTTCAGTACCGAGCCACTTTTCACCTTAAATCCCAGACCGATTTTTGCAAATCTGACATGTGTCACTTTATGTAGTAATAACTTAGGAATGCTTTAAATTATCCAAGCCATTCTTAGACTGTTTTCTCGTGACACATTGTACTTCATGACAGTGGTAAGTTTGAGTCGATATTTCCCACCTTTATTAATAAAATAATCAAAAATTTACCACACATTTTTGATTTTTTTTTTCTGTTTACGGGCAATTTTTTGCGTTCCGTATACGGTCAGTATATGGAACCATTCATTTCAATGGTTTGGCAAAAAAAAAAGGAATTTTTTGCCGTATGCATTCCATTTCCGTATTTCCGTTTTTCCGTTCCGTTGACAGATAGAACATGTCCTATTATTGCCCGCAAATCACGTTCTGTGGCTCAATTCAAGTCAATGGGTCTGCAAAAAATACATAACACATACGGAATGTAGTCTGTATGTCTTCCGTATCCGTTTCGTTTTTGCGGAACCATCTATTAAAAATGTTATGCCCAGCCCAATTTTTTCTATGTAATCACTGTATACTGTATATGCCATACGGAAAAACGGAACAGAAAAATGGAACGGAACCGGAAACACTACTGAAAAAAAACCTGAAAAACGGATCCGTGAAAAACGGACCCCAAAACACTGAAAAAGCCATACGGTCATGTGCAGGAGGCCTAAGACAGATAGTAATACCTCATAAAATTGTTATCAGTCAACATTCCCCACATGTCTGCTTTATGTTAGCATCATTTTGTAAACGTCATTTAAATTTTTTAGGACCTTACAAGGCTTAGAATTTTAGAAGTAATTTTTCACATTTTCAACATTTCCAAAACCAATTTTTTAAGCACCTATTCAATTAAAAAATAATTTTGAGGGGCTTACATAATGGAACCCACCCATAAATGACCCCATTTTAGAAACTACACCCCTCAAATTATTCAAAACTGATGTTACAAACTTTGTTAACCCTTGATGTGTTCCAAAAAATTAAAGGAAAATGGAGGTTAAATTTCTAAATTTCATGTTATTGGTAGATTTTTTATGCTAATCAATTTTTTTCTTGCAACACAGCAAGGGTTAACAGCAAATTAAAGTATAATATATACAGTACAGACCAAAAGTTTGGACGCACCTTCTCATTCAAAGAGTTTTCTTTATTTTCATGACTATGAAAATTGTAGATTCACACCTAGAATATGAATATGACATATTCTAGAATATGACATATTTTCAGTTGTTTCACACTTGTTTGTTATGTATATAATTCCACATGTGTTAATTCATAGTTTTGATGCCTTCATAGTCATGAAAATAAAGAAAACTCTTTGAATGAGAAGGTGTGTCCAAACTTTTGGTCTGTACTGTATATATATATATATATATATATATATATATATATATACATACATACATACATACATACATATGCTCTGATCCTGCAGTTACAGAAATACCCCATATGTGGTGGTAAACTGCTCTATGGTAACATGGCAGTGGTCAGAAGGAAATGAGCGCCCTATGGATTTTGGAGGCAGATTTTGCTTGAATGGTTTTTAGTCACCATTTTGTATTTGAAGAGACCCTGACGTACCCCTACAGTGGAAACCCTCAAAAAGTGACCCCAATTTGGAAACTATACCCCTTAAAGAATATATTAAGGGGGGTACTGAGCACTTTGACCCCCTAAGCATTTTACAGGATTTGGAAACACTTGGCTGTGAAAATGAAAAGTTTCTTCCAACAAAATGTTGCTTTAGCCCAAAATTTTTCATTTTCACAAGGGGTAACAGGAGATAAAGCGCCCCATTTTCTCCTGAATATGGCAACACCTTATATGTAGTGGTAAACTGCTGTGGGGGAACATGGCAGGATTCAGAACGGAAGGAGCTCCATATGGCTTTTGCAACACAGATTTTGATAGATTGGTTTATAGGTGCCATTGGTTTTAATTTGTTGAGTGTTTGTCTTATGTGGGAGTAAATTTTTTGTGGGATAAGGTGACATTTTTACTTGTACTATTTTGGGGTACATAAGACTTTTTGATCACTTGCTATTACACTGTTTGTGTAAGTTTCTGTAAGTTGCTGTTTTGTCAGTTTCTAAGGTAGGGACAAATTTTTTGCAGGATCAGATGACGGTTTGATTGGTATCATTTTGGCGTACATGACACTTTTTAATCGCTTCGGGTTTCACTTTTACGCTTTGGCATAGTTTAAAAAAAATATGTTTTAAAGCATTTACCTGAGATGGCATATCATGTTATATTATTAAAGAGCAGGTTGTTACGGATGCGGCGTTACCCAATGTGTCTATTATTTTAATTTTTGTTAAGTTTTACACAGTAAAAGTATATTTGAACAGAATAAAATCGTGTTTTTGTGTTGCCACTTTCTGAGAGACAAATTTTCCTATTTATGTCTTAGGTAGGTGCGAGATGATGGTTTGAGTGGCACCATTTTGGGCTATATACGCCTTTTTGATCGCTTGGTACTGCACTTTTTGTGAGGGAAGGTGACCAGAAAATGGCTATTTTGGAATGGTTTTTATTAATTTTTTACGGCGTTCACTTGACAGGGTATATCATATAATATTTTTATAGAGCCGGTCTATACGGACGCAGTGATACCTAATATCTACTTATATCTATAATTCCCTATTTTTTTTTATTATTTTTATTTTATTTTGGTAAAAGGATGCTTTTTTTAAAAATTTTATTGTGTAAAACTTATTTTTTTTAAACTTTTTTTTACGTTATTTTTTTGTCCTACTCTGGGACTTCAACTTTTGGGGGTCTGATCCCGTGCACAATGCATTACATATCTGTACTGTTATGCATTGGCTGTAAGTGTATTACCAGTGTAATACACTTGCAGCCTGCTTTCTGTGAGATCCAGAGGGCTGGATATCACAAGCTAACAGGGAAGGCAGCCATGATGCCTAAGGAAGGCATCGGGCTGCCTTCCCAGCCATTGGGTCACCCTCACAGCAGCACAGGGACCCGATGGACACCTGGGACCCGTCAGGATATCGCACATGCCGCTGAAGCATACAGCAATGGTCCAGCTATCAGTGACTGCCAGACCCCTGCAGCTAATCAGGCGGGCACAGGAGCTGTACGGCGCTGGGATTTCAGACACACTTCCCACTTCCTATGGGTTAAATAATGTATAAAAATAAATACAAGCAAAAATAAAAATCCAAAATAGTCAACACATATAAAAACTTTGGTAACAAAGTCTTACAGAGAAGTCTGAAATATAAAATGTTTATAGACAGTGTTATGTCAAATTATTTATTAAAATGCAAATCCAGTGTAAGTTTTTAAAAAAGTGGTCATCGAGTTTTGTTTTGTGAAAATGTAAAAGCTACCCTATCCTCATGCAGTACACTTAAATATTTGTCAATTTTAATTGGCGAAAGCAACAACAGATTGACTTTACAAGGCAAGTAGAAAAGAAACATCAAGTTTTCCAATTTCATTTGATAGAGAGCTAGCAAACAGAGAAACTATTGCACACTATTGATTTTCCAACTGTGCACATTGTTTATTTATTTGTAAATCAGGATTACTGGACCCATTAGCTGTTATTATTTCTATCTGTGCAGATTTGTCCATCACATAATCTTTTTATTATGTCCTCAAGATATATGCTCCTCTGGCAGCTGGGTTAAGCTACTGATTCCAGATGAAATTAAAGATCAAGAAGCTTTATAATCTTAAAACAGCATTAACATGTTGCCTTTTATTTTCTATCAGCAGCAGGAATGAGGATACATTTGATAAATGTAGATAAGTGGAACAAATAAAATATGGTAACTATTACTGATCCATTACGCATTAGCAACCATTGAAATGCTATCATGGCATAAAAGGACAAATCTCATAGTTTAGAATTCATTAGCTTTTCAATTTTCAGTTTGTGATTTTGTAATTAAATATTTTCCTTTGGCTGATTAGACAGTCAATGGAACCTTTGAATTGGTTGCTAAAGTAGTAATTTGGTATGAAGTTTAAATGTAATGAGGAGGCTAACTTAACGCACCAAGCTTCAATGTGGTTTACATAGGAGGAAAAGTTGTCAAGAGGTGAACACCTGTAAAAAGTTTTCATCCATTAAACAAAAACTATATTTCTTAAAATGGGAAACATGTTGAAGAACAAAGGCCAGTTACATGGATAGGTTTTTCAAAATATGATAAACAAACAGAAAATCATACCTGATGATTGAAAAGACATTTCCAATGTACTGCAACTTTGTTCCTGGTCACGTGAGCACTTTTGGTGTTCACTAGTGATCACTCACCATCCAGCAATCCCTATTGTAGATGTAAATGTCCCTATAAGACGCATTCATAATTTCTAATTAGACTGCTGATAATAATGGATAGTGGGTATTGGATGATTGATTTAAAAACAAATATATACTGATTTCAGTTACTGCAAATGTCAAATACTGCAAAGTAATCACAAATATAAACCCAGAGTGTAAGTGAGACCATATTTTACAACACCAAAATAAATTTCTTAAATGAACCTGTTAAAGATGTACCCAGTCAGCTTTTGCCTCAACGTATTCTGAAAGCCATCACTTTTTTGTTTTTCTGCTGACAGAATTAAAGGGGTTTTCTGGGATTTTACTACTGATGACCTATCCTCAGGATTAGGGCTCATGCACACGACAGTATGGCTTTTTCAGTGTTTTGCGGTCCGCTTTTTGTTTCCGTAGGTGTTTCCGTTTCCTTTCCGTTTTTCCATATGCCATATACAGTATACCGTAATTACATAGAAAAAATTGGGCTGGGCATAACATTTTCAATAGATGGTTCAGCAAAAACGGAACGGATACGGAAGACATACGGATGCATTTCCGTATGTGTTCTGTTTTTTTTGCGGACCCATTGACTTGAATAGAGCCCAGCACTGTGATTTGCGGACAAGAATAGGACATGTTCTATCTTTTCACGGTACGGTAATACGGAAATACTGAAACGGAATGCACACGGAGACACTTTTTGCTGAACCATTGAAATTAATAGTTCAGTATATGTACCGCATACTGAACTCAAAAAACGGCCAGTATACTGAACGCAAAATACTGTCGTGTGCATGAGCCCTTAGTCATCAGTATCTGATTGGTTGGGGTCTGACACCTGGGACCCCCACCAATCAGCTCTTTGAGAATGTACAGATGTAGCAGGGGTAACACACACACTCTTAATGCAAATTTCTTAACTCATCGCTTTATCTTGAAACAAAAGCCATTGAAAAGCAATTGCTTAATGCATTTAGTTTCATTTAGTTTAGATAACATGTCTCACAAAGCATGTGTGTTAACCCTGCTACATCCGAATAGCGCCAAGCTTGGTAAACTGCGAGAAGGCAGCGGCAATCACAGGGGCGCTGGTGACTTCTCAAACAGCTGATCGGGGGGCTCGGACCTCCACCCATCAGATACTGATGACCTAGTACAATCACGGAAAACCCCTTTAATGCAGCCATTATAATACAGAGTATGAACAGCGTGCCACATAAATGGCATAGATGTGCTAGCTTCACAGCTTACCGAGCTTGGGCTGTTTATGTGGCAGCTGCTATATTTGTTATTTTCTGTGGGATCAGTAGTATTTTTTTTAGGCTAGTTTTACATCTGCAGCAGGGAACTCTAACAGGCTGTTCTGGTAGAGAACAGCACTGCCAGAATTCTCCGGATCCACCATTGCTGGATACTACCGCCTACCCGCTGGACTCCATTGAATATCTCCAGCTGATTCCTGGCAATATCTGCTGGACCTGCCAGCCAGAACAACCAGCCGCAGATGTGAAAGAAGCCTAAGATGTACAATTTAAAGAGAAATATACTGTCACAGTATGGTTCACTGACACGGGTTGCCAAGTTGCTGATGTTTGTGCCCTGGCGTACTGGCTGCAGTGGATTCCGTGCAGGCTGGTTGCCAGGGCCGAAGTGTAGTAATGGCAATCTGTGTGTTTACTGTCTCTTCCTTGCTTCCCCTTCCCTGTCTCCTAGTTCATGTGGGGTTAATGGTTTTATTTGGGTGTGTCTGCTAGGTGGTCAGATGACCTCATCACCCTGCTCTTTATATACACGTCATGTGTTCTAAAGAGGTTAAACACACTGGGCCAGTAAAACCGTTGTAGTTTCCGGTCCTGTGTTTTCTGTATTCCCAGATGACCCCCGAGAACATGCTGGTGGGCTAACATGAGTTTGCGATAAGCCTGGGGCACCACCAACTGTTCAATGGATTCACCTCGCACCTATTCACCAGATACAACATATCCTGATGAACCACACAACGGGGGAACACCGACCCTGCCCCTGGTTGTTGTGGTTCACCATCTATTATTAGTACATTTTCCCAGGCTCGAGATAAGGTTGGATCCCGGTGTTGTGCAGTACCAAAATTATCCCTGGAGACATTGAGGTCTGCAAGCTCAGGCCCCAGCGGCAAGTGCTCCATGTCACCCACCATTACACTAAGCTGGGTTGTTTCCCCCTCTTCCACTGAAGTGGCGTTCACCCCTACCACTGGCCCTTCGGACTCAGGTTCCCAGAGTTCGGGCCTCCCCCCTGAGCCGGGCGACTCTTCTAGGGTTACCCCTGTCACATGGGTATCAGTCACTCTCGTAGCCGGCCACAGTGCCGGGAAGCCTGAGAAGTCTCTCCCTATTATAAGTTCATAGTGAAGGTTGGTTGCGAAACAGCCACCAAGTGGGTCCACCTGCCGGAAACTGTGGACAGAGACACCATAGCAGTGGGGTAGTCTTTTAAGTCTCCATGTATACACATGACTCCGACCTTACGGCCGGTGTACTCAGCGGAGCGCACCAAGGTCACCAGACTCCCTGAGTATAACAGAGCCTCCGCTGGAGTGTCTCCCACCTCCACCTGGCACAGGTGGTTTAGAGACGCAGGATCACCCACGGCACACAGTTTCCTGGCATACAATGATTGTTGGAAGCCATAGTTCGTGTCCATGGGTTCTCCCTGCTGTGGACAGTCCGCTCGAACATGGCCAGGCTCCAGACACAGCCAGCAGATTATTGGAGCGGGTTCCACAGGAGTTACATCCCGGGCAGGTTTGGTGGGCACCAGTCACCGGGTCCGGGGTGCAGGGATACGGGATTTGAGTGCCCCCCCAAAATAACCCCCCTGTAAGTTCTGGGTAGCCTCATAGCGCTCTACCAGGTCGACCATCTCCAGCACATTACCTAGAGACACCTGGCCAATCCATTGCGGTGGCAGAGCCCTCCAGAACCTTTCTGTTAACAACCGGTCCAGCATAGAAGTGGGGCTCAGCACGTCAGGTTGTAGCCAATTTTGCAACAGGTTGAGCAGGTCATAATACTGGGGTCTCACGGGCTCCGCCGGGTTGAACCCCCACTGATGCACCCGCCGGGCCCTGACCAGCACATTCACCCCCAGTCTGGCCAAAATCTCCCCCTTTACCTTTGGGTAGTCGGCCGCTTGATTGTCCGGCAAATCGAAATACACCCCATGAGATTCTGATTCCAGGAAAGGAGCAACGACCTCAGCCCACTGGTCCTGGGGCAGCCTTTCCCTGGTGGCCACTTTCTCATACATCGCCAGGTAGGTCTCAATGCCATCTTAGGGATCGCTGCACGGACTGCTTTCCGGGCATCATGGACGCTTGGGGTTGCTCCTGCTGTTTGCAAAGCCATAATGTGTTGTAGCAGCAACTGGTTGGTCTCTTGCTGCTGCTTGTTAGCCTCTTGCTTCTGCATGTTGGTCTCTCGGTGCTGCAAATTAGTCTCCATGAGGGCCTTCGCAACAGCCTCCATTTTGTTGTGAGCCACAGGTTTGAATTTAGCTGGTTTAATAAATGACATACAACTGTGCCCAAAAATGCAAACCAAAAATACTTTGGTGTTCACGCCAGCCGCACTGCGCTTGCCCGCTCCAAGCCACCAATTGTAGGGATTTGCTCTGGTAGGCAGGGTAAGCGGACGCAACACAGAGGCGAGATAACAGTTGAAAAATAAAAGTTCAGTGTTTATTCACACCAAGACAAGCAGAAAAGGAAAAACTACACTTTACAGGGTCTTGGTGTTAATTCACACAGTACCTGAGTGGGACTAATGGTGACAAAAGTCTCACCGATATTTCAAGATTCAAAGCTGCCAGTGGCCCACAGTGTGAAGTGTGGGGAAATATCCTTTTAAAATATAGCTTTTATAAGATATGCGATAAAATATACACCATAGGATGCATCAACAATACAAAACATATATAAGGGGTTTCTGTGATAGATGCCCCACTGCTGGTAAAGCTAAGGTAAGCAATGAAACTGCTGCGCCTGAGTGGACGCAAGCAGTCTTACCTAAAGCAAAGGCAAGTATTAAACCGGCCGCGCCCTGTGGACGCAATCAGTCTCACCTGACCAACAACAATACAAGACATAAAATAAAGGGGTTCCAGGATAGATACCCCACAGCTGATTGATACAGTGGTAAGTATAGAACACTGCTGCACCAGTGTGGACGCGAGCAGTCTTACCTGACCAACCAGGTGACCAGGATCGGCATGACGGGGAATGATGCTGTGATGGAACTGGGTGTAGAACAGAGATGCAGTCACGGGAGTGTGAATACTGTGCCCTAATTAGCCCTATACACTTGGTAGGAAGGGGGCTGCTCCCATACTGCCTGTCTACACAGAGCACCCGTCCTGAAAAGGACGACCCCGTCAGGATACCTGTCCCTAGTTATGGACCTGATCACTAGTCTAGCAACAATAATTATAACTACAGACCTCCCGACGTGGCACGTTTCTGTCGCGTCGACTCCTCTGAGGAGTCGATACGACAGAAACGTGCCACGTCGGGAGGTCTGTAGTTATAATTATTGTTGCTAGACTAGTGATCAGGTCCATAACTAGGGACAGGTATCCTGACTGGGTCGTCCTTTTCAGGACGGGTGCTCTGTGTAGACAGGCAGTATGGGAGCAGCCCCCTTCCTACCAAGTGTATAGGGCTAATTAGGGCACAGTATTCACACTCCCGTGACTGCATCTCTGTTCTACACCCAGTTCCATCACAGCATCATTCCCCGTCATGCCGATCCTGGTCACCTGGTTGGTCAGGTAAGACTGCTCGCGTCCACACTGGCGCAGCAGTGTTCTATACTTACCACTGTATCAATCAGCTGTGGGGTATCTATCCTGGAACCCCTTTATTTTAATGTCTTGTATTGTTGTTGGTCAGGTGAGACTGATTGCGTCCACAGGGCGCGGCCGGTTTAATACTTGCCTTTGCTTTAGGTAAGACTGCGTGCGTCCACTCAGGCGCAGCAGTTTCATTGCTTACCTTAGCTTTACCAGCAGTGGGGCATCTATCACAGAAACCCCTTATATATGTTTTGTATTGTTGATGCATCCTATGGTGTATATTTTATCGCATATCTTATAAAAGCTATATTTTAAAAGGATATTTCCCCACACTTCACACTGTGGGCCACTGGCAGCTGTTAATTCACACAGCAAGATTCCAGAAATGACTTGGCAGTCCACAGCAGGCTGCTCTCGTGCAGCTCTCAGCCTGACAGCGTGGCGGGTCTCCTCAGCTCCCAAAACACAGAGATTCCACAGATCCAGTATCACTTGGAGAATCCCACCACCCCCAGCTGAGCTGCTGGCTGGGTTTTGTGGAGGTGGCAGCAGCAGCATGAGGATACCACAGAGTGGTGGAGTGGCAGCGGCATGAGGAGACTACAGACTGGTGATTTGGCAGCCGCATGAGGAGACCACATAGTGGTGAAGTGGCAGCAGCATGAGGAAACCACAGAGTGGCACAATGACATAGTGTGGAGGTGGCAGCAGCAGCATGAGGAGGCCACAGACTGTCACAATGACAGAATGTGGAAGTGGCAGCAACAGCATGAGTAGACCAAAGAGTAGCCCAGAGACAGAGTTGTGAGTTGGCAGCAGCATGAGGAGGCCACAGAGTGGACCAGAGACAGAGTTGTGAGTTGGCAGCAGCATGAGGAGGCCACAGAGTGGCAAGGTGACATAGTGTGGAGGTGGCAGCAGCATGACATAGTGTGGAGGTTGCAACAGCAGCATGAGGAGACCACAGAATGGCAAGGTGACATAGTGTGGAGGTGGCAGCAGCATGAAGAGAACACAGAGTGGCACAATAACATAGTGTAGAGGTGGCAGCAGCAGCATGAGGAGACCTGAGTGGTGAGGTGGCAGAAGCATCAGGAGACCACAGAGTGACTCGATGACAGAGTGGGGAGGTGGCAGCAGCAGCACGAGGAGACCAAGGAGTGGCCCAGAGACAGAGTTGTGACTTGGCAGCAGCATGAGGAGGCCACAGACTGACAAGGTGACAGAATGTGGAGGTGGCAGCAGCAGCATGAGGAGACCACAGAGTGGCAAGGTGACATAGTATGGAGGAAGCAGTGGCAGCAGCAATTGGAGACAACAGAGTGGCACAATGACATAGTGTGGAGGTAGCAACAGCAGCATGACAAGACCTGAGTGGTGAAGTGGCAGCAGCATCAGGAGACCACAGAGTGACCCGTTGACAGAGTGGGGAGGTGGGTGGCAATAACAGTACCCACTGATGATGGTGGGTGCAAGAAGGAGCACTTGGAATCAGATGTGTAGCATCAGGTGGGTGGCAGCATCAGAATAGTGTGGATTGCGAATATTCTAATCGCAAATTTTTATTGTGAATATTGGCACTTTGAGAATTCGCGAATATCTAAAATATAGTGCTATAATTTTGTAATAAATTTTTCATCATGGTCCCTCACTGCTTCTTGCTTGTGGGCCAATGAGAAGGCTGCAATATTTTTGACTTTAGGAGTAGTGTTGATCGCACATTTTCGTATCGCTAATTTTTATCGCTAATTTTCCCATTGCCGATATTCGCAATCAAGAAAATAATGACTGGAGATCAAATAATCGCGAAATATTGCTAATTCAAATATTGCCCCTGCCGTTTATCACTGCATCAGAATAGTAGCTGAGGCAAGTACCCTGAAGAAGCCAGTCTCTTTTGTCAAGGTTTGGGTGAGGCAGCATGGATGATCTAATCTAAAGCATCAGGCATTGGTGGGTGGAAATCCTGGCTAACCCACGCCTGATTCATCTTGACAAAGGTCAGTCTCTCCACATTTTGGGTGGACAGGCGAGTTCTCCTTGGGATAACTATGGCCCCGCCGCACTAAACACCTGCTCTGATGCCACAGTACTGGGCAGGCAGAACAGATTTTCCAGGGCAAACTCAGCAAGTTGCAGCCACAAATCCAGTTTGGCTGCCCAGTAGTCCAGCAGATCTTCAATGTGGGGTGGCAGGGTGCTGTCCAAGTATGCCACCACCTGCTGGTTCAGGTTCTGCTCCAGGTCTAACTGCTGCTGGTGAGTAGTTTCTTCACTAGGTGGGTAAAGAAAGCTGCTCATAAGCGACTCTAGTCTCAAGCTGCTGCTAATGGCGCTGATACTGCTCCTACCCCCCCGCTCCACCCCGCCACAGCAGCTATGGCAGTGAAACGAGAGCACAGAGGCCCCCCCGGTCAGACCTGCGAGAGGATGGACGATGTCGCAGATAGGCAGTGGCCAAGTGACTACATACGATGTCTCTATAGTAGTTCAGTTTGTCCTCAGTCTCAGCGGATGTAAAAAAGGCCCCCATTTTGGACCGGTAGCAAAGGGTCCAACAAGGTGAATGCCAGAAGTTATCCCTCTGCTGAATGGTGACAATTTGGCTGTCACTACCCAAGCAATTGAGCATGCAGCGGGCCATTTATGCAAGTGACTTGGAGGGACTCCCTGCCTCCATCTCCACTGCATACTGCCACGGTGTGCCTGGGTCATCTGCCTTGTCTTCCTCATCTCCCTCTAGCTTCTCTGGCTGCTCCTGCTCCTCCTCTCCTTTCACCTGTGTCGAAAAAACACCCATTTCGCTACACATTGCTTGTGCTCCAATGTCCTCCTCCGCCTCCAGTTTAGCCCCCACAGGGCTCATGTGGCCATGACATGTAGGCGCCACGTCTCCAGTCCCCTGACCAGCCATATTTAGCAGCATCTGTTCCAGGACATGAAGCAGTGGAATGATGTTGTTCATTCCCGTAGTCCTGGCGACTGACAAATAACGTGGCATCCTTAAAGAGCCTGAGAAAACGTCAGGTAACACGCATGAGCTGTGTAAGATGTTCTTGTGGTGCTTGCGGTCTGCACTGGCATCCTCCATTGTACGCATTTTTTGCTGGGGATTGCCGTTGTCTGCGGACCGCATGTGAAGGAATTACTCCCCCGGTTATAGACACGCCACAGTGTCTAGGTTTGGAGCATTTTCACCCGTTTAGGCCACTTTTTTCAGTGAGAATTTGTGCAAGTGACCTCGGAGGGACTCCCTGCCTCCATCTCCACTGCATACTGCCACGGTGTGTCTGGGTCCTCTACCTCGTCTTCCTCATCGAACTGTAGCTCCTCTGGATGCTCCTGCTCCTCCTTTCATGTCAACTGTGTAGAAAAATCAACCATTTCACACATTTCACATTGCTTGTTCTCCAATGTCCTCCTCCTCCTCCAGTTCAGCCCACACAGGGCTCATGTGGCCATGAGATCTAGGCACCACATCTCCAGTCCCCTGACCAGCCATATTTAGCAGCATCTGTTCCAGGACATGAAGCAGTGGAATGATGTTGTTCATCCCGTGGTCCTGGCGACTGACAAATAACGTGGCATCCTCAAAGGCCCTGAGCAAATGGCAGGTGTCACGCATGAGCTGCCACTGGCTGACATCGAAGTTACACAGGGGAGTACTCCTGTCCGCTTGGATCATCAAGAAATCGTTTATGGCCTTTCTCTGTTCATATAGTCAGTCCAACATATGGAGGGTGGAATTCCAACTAGTGGAAACGTTGCATATCAGCCTATGTGCGGGGATGCTGTTCTGCCGCTGCAGCTCAAGGAGAGTGAGCTTGGCAGTGTACGAGTGGCTAAAGTGCATGAAAAGTTTCCTGCCCATTTTTATGATGTCTTGCAGATAGGTGGAAGACTTTAGGAACTGCTTGACCAGATTGAACAAATGTACCATGCAGGGCGCATGGCTCAGCCATCCTTGATGCAGCACCGACACCATGTCCTTCCCATTGTCGGTCACCATGGTTCCAATTTTGAGTTGTCATGGAGAAAGCCTGGATTTGATTTCTTGATGAAGGACACGGAGCAGTTCCTCCCCTGTGTGACTCCGTTTGCCCAGGCAAACAAGGAGCAGAACAGCATGACACTGCCATGCCTTGCACATGTGGTATACTGGAGGGGCACTGTCAATTGTCCCTGCAGTGGAGGCTGAGGACACGGTGGAGGACGAGGAGGCAGAGGCGGACACTGTCGCAGGACCAACGGCGTGAGAACGAGGAGGTGGAAGTAGCGTCACCTGGCCAAGTTGCTGGTGTGGCTGTGAAGGAACCACATTTACCCAGTGGGCCGTAAAGGACATATATTGTCCTAGACCGTAGTTATAGCTACTGACCAATTTTCCCAAAAAAGGCTGTATCACAAACAAATTTCACCACTTAATGGCTAATCGACGCAATTTCTCAGTCCCTACAGAAGAAAGTCAACATTCACCGACCAATTTTCCCAAAAAACGCTGTATCACCAAAAAATTTCACCACTGAATGGCTAATCATCAACGCAATTACTCAGTCCCTACAGAAGAAAGTCTACATTCAACGACCAATTTTCCCAAAAAAGGCTGTATCACAAAAAAAAATCACCACTGAATGGCTAATCGACGCAATTTCTAAGTCCCTACAGAAGAAAATCTACATTCACCGACCAATTTTCCCCAAAAACGCTGTTTGACAAAAAAAATCACCACTGAATGGCTAATCAACGCAATTACTTAGTCCCTACAGAAGAACATATTGAGATCACCTTGTTGCTTGGTAGGTGGGCTTAGATGTGTTTTGATCAAAACATACTGACCAAGTGTCTCAGATTTTATCAAGAAAGTGAGGGCTTAGTCCATATATTATGCGTTATGCTTGATTCTATTATTATAGTGCATTATTCTCTGTGATTATGTATATGTAGCCATGTACACCTGCAGCATTCATTATCATATCGTGCAGGATGTTCTATAAATTTTTTGTGATTTGTTTAACTTGTCTTGAAGGAGTGGAACCTTCATTTGTGAATACGCTCCTATTTGGGAGTACTATCCATGTGCACTTTTGCCCCACCTATCTAATAGGCGACCTTGATTATGGTGATACATATACAGTACAGACCAAAAGTTTGGACACACCTTCTCATTCAAAGAGTTTTCTTTATTTTCATGACTATGAAAATTGTAGATTCACACTGAAGGCATCAAAACTATGAATTAACACATGTGGAATTATATACATAACAAACAAGTGTGAAACAACTGAAAATATGTAATATTCTAGGTTCTTCAAAGTAGCCACCTTTTGCTTTGATTACTGCTTTGCACACTCTTGGCATTCTCTTCATGAGCTTCAAGAGGTAGTCCCCTGAAATGGTTTTCACTTCACAGGTGTGAACTATCAGGATTAATAAGTGGGATTTCTTGCCTTATAAATGGGGTTGGGACCATTAGTGGCGTTGAGTAGAAGTCAGGTGGATACACAGCTGATAGTCCTACTGAATAGACTGTTAGAATTTGTATTATGGCAAGAAAAAAGCAGCTAAATAAAGAAAAACGAATGGCCATCATTACTTTAAGAAATGAAGGTCAGTCAGTCAGCCGAAAAATTGGGAAAACTTTGAAAGTAAGGGCTATTTGACCATGAAGGAGAGTGATGGGGTGCTGCGCCAGATGACCTGGCCTCCACAGTCACCAGACCTGAACCCAATCGAGATGGTTTGGGGTGAGCTGGACCGCAGAGTGAAGGCAAAAGGGCCAACAAGTGCTAAGCATCTCTGGGAACTCCTTCAAGACTGTTGGAAGACCATTTCAGGGGACTACCTCTTGAAGCTCATCAAGAGAATGCCAAGAGTGTGCAAAGCAGTAATCAAAGAAAAAGGTGGCTACTTTGAAGAACCTAGAATATGACATATTTTCAGTTGTTTCACAATTGTTTGTTATGTATATAATTCCACATGTGTTAATTCATAGTTTTGATGCCTTCATAGTCATGAAAATAAAGAAAAAACTCTTTGAATGAGAAGGTGTGTCCAAACTTTTGGTCTGTACTGTAGGTGTGTGTGCTCCTCCTCCCACTGGTCGCTATTGCACATGGAGGTAACTAGGAGCAACACACTATATGTGTGGGGTCTGCGCTTCTGAACATAAATGAATAATGGCATAGGCAGGTTTAGTGTAGGAGCCGCCTGAACTGAGACCACCTTGTCGCTTGGTAGGTGGGCTTAGATGTGTTTTGATCAAAACGTATTGACCAAGTGTCAAGTTTATCAAGAGAGTGAGGGCTTAGACCATATGTTATGCTTGCATCTATTATAGTGCATTATTTTCTGTGATCCCTACAGAAGAAAGTCTAAATTCACCGACCAATTTTCTCCAAAAAGGCTGTTTCACAAAAAAATTTTACCACTAAATGGCAAAGTGACGCAATTACTCAGTCCCTACAGAAGAAAGTCTACATTCACCGACCTATTTTCCTAAAAAACGCTGTATCACAAACAAATTTCACCACTGAATGGCTAATCGAGGAATTGTTAATCCCTACGGAAGATGCTCTACAAATCACCCATCAATTTTCCCCCCAAAAAAGCTGTTTCACAAAGTAATTTCACCACTGAATGGCTAATCGACGCAATTAATCAGTCCCTACAGAGGAAAGTCTACATTCACCGACCAATTTTCCCCAAAAAAGGCTGTATTACAAACAAATTTCACCACTGAATGACAATGTAAATTCACAGCAAAACGGCTAATAACACATACTTATTTTTGCTATTAATACAGCGCAACAATGTCTGTATGACAATGTAAATTCACCGCAGAACAGCTAATAACACGTACAGTACTTATTTTTTCCATTAAAACACCCCAACAATTGCTGTATAACAATGTCGGTACCCTGCAGGCTGACTAATAAGACGTATTCTTTTCCTATTAATACACCCCCAAAAAATGAATATAACACTCACACTTCACCGCAGAATGGCTAATAGGACATACATATCTATCCTATTAATACACCCCATAAATGGCTGTAGTACAATGGGACTTCACAGCTGAACGGCAAATGGTATATATATTTTTTGCCACTAATACTTGCCAAAAAGGGCTGTAATTTTCTCATTTTAACACACAACGGCTAATAAGCCCTTTTTCTTTTCCCCCACTAATACACGCCAAAAAGGGCTGTAATTTTCTCACTTCACCACATAATGGAAAATACTTTTTTTGTGCCACTAATACACGCAAAAAAGGGCTTTAGAACAGATAACTGCCTTGCTGAACGGCAAATAAAATACATATATTTTTTGCCATTAATACACGACAAAAAGGGCTTTAGAACATACAGTATAACTGCACCGCTGAGCGCCAAATAATATATATTTTTTTGCCACTGATACACGTCAAAAAAGGCTTTAGCACATACAACTGCAACGCTGAAGGGCAAATATATTTTTTGCCACTAATACACGCCAAAAAGGGCTGTAATTTTCTCACTTCACCACACAACGGCTAATAAGGCCTTTTTTCCCCACTAATACAAGCCAAAAAATGCTTTAGAACATATAACTGCACAAGGGCAAATAAGACATAGAAGTATTCCCTTGTAATAAACCCTGTAATGACTGTATCAAGCAGCACTTGCACCCTAATAACAAGAATGGTTTGCTGGAATTACAGAGCTGTATAATTGCCATTTGGATCCACAGTCAGTGCAGCAAGGTGTAATAGGACTGTTCCTATTACCCAGGCTGTAAACTCCCATTCTGAACCCTGTTCTTCTTCAATACTGTGGAATGATTCATCCCTATCCTTTTCCTTAACTTCTATACAGCAAAATAAAAGTTTTAATGTCTTTTCTACCACTGTCCCTAGCACCTGCTGACGTTTCTCCCTGCACTAAGTACATGGGAAAATGGCAGAATCCAAGATGGCTGAGACTATTTATAGGGCTGTGACATCACAGGTCTGGCTGGCTGCTGATTGGATGCATGTATGGTATTGTAGGTGATCCCTCATTCACAGAGTTCTTTACTCCATGTTCTAACACGTGCAGCAGCCATTTTAGGAAAAAATGTAATTCGTTACCACAAGCATGAAGAAATTCGGATTTGATGCGAATCAAATTTTTCCTGAAATTCAGATTGAATTCCACTTTGTCAACTTCGATTCGCTCATCTCTAATTGGCACCCTGGCCACGCTTCACCCTCACCCACAGATTCGGCAAATGGCCATGTTCACCTCCTCCGGCGGCTTTTCAAAAAACTGCCACACCGCCGACTAGTTGATTTTACCCCCAACTATAGATGAGTGAATTTTGAAAAAATTAGATTCGCCCGTTCACAAATTTTGTGGGAAAAATTTGGTTTGATGCGAATAAATTTGCGGTGAATTACGTTAAAAAACGGCTATTTCCTGGCAGCAGAGAGCTTTTATAGTGATGTAGAATACCGTCCCTTGCAGTAAAACGCATAGGGAGTCTGCTGTGGCAGAAATAATACTGTGAGTCCGTATGTCAGGCGTCGCACTTAGAATCACTGCACACTTCACTTATTTGGGCAGTCACGGGTCCAAAACTGACCAAATAAATTAAGCATGACCTCAGCCTTACAGGTCGATGTTACACCGTCGTCAGCTGATTCCACATAGATGTCTACAGAACCTGTTCAATTAAACGCTTATACAAGTAAAGCCCCCTGACAGATGGAGAGGGTGTCAGCAGTAAGTATGTTTTGATGTCACTGATTATTTTGCCCTTCCTCTGATCCGTCAGAACAATAACCCACAAAAAACGGATCCTGTCTGTGGAGCATCCGCCTTCACTCGGTCAGCATTTGGTCAGTAATCCATCAGTATTACTAATGCAAAAAAAAAAAAAAACAGGAGTGGATCCAAAACAGAGATGACACGTGAACGGAATAGTTGCATGTCTTCTGTGTTTTGTACCCTCTCCTGCTTTTAACTACCAAATCATAAGCCAATTCTGATGGGATCATACAGGCCTTACAGCTGCTACACAGACAGGATCCGTTGTGCATCTCTTCAGAAGAAGGGATAAATAAATGATCATGTCAGCCAAGCCAAGAAGTCTGTAGGTGGTGGCAGTATCAGCAGGCTAAGAGTGGCACAATGACAGAGTTTGAAGGTGGCGGCAGCATCAGGAAGCCACAGAGTGGCACAATGACAGAGTCTGGATGTGGCGTCAGCATCAGGAGACCACAGAGTGGCACAATGACAGAGTCTGAAGGTGGCAGCAGCATCAGGAAGCCACAGGGTAGCACAATGACAGAGTTTGAAGGTGGCGGCAGCATCAGGAAGCCACAGAGTGCACAATGACAGAGTCTGGAAGTGGCGGCAGCATCAGGAGGCCACAGAGTGGCACAATGACAAAGTGTGGAGGTGGCAGCAGCACGAGGAGGCCACAGAGTGTCATAATGACAGAGTCTGAAGGTGGCGGCAGCATCAGGAAGCCACAGAGTAGCAGAATGACAGAGTCTGGAGGCGGCGGCAGCATTAGGAGGCCACAGAGTGGCACAATGACAGAGTCTGGAGCTGGCAGCAGCATAAGGAGTCCACAGAGTGGCCTAATGACAGAGTCTGAAGGTGGCGGGAGCATTAGGAGGCCACAGAGTGGCATAATGACAGAGTGTGGAGGTGGCAGCAGCATGAGGAGGCCACAGAGTGGCCCAATGACAGAGTTTGAAGGTGGCAGCAGCATCAGGAGGCCGCAGAGTGGCACAATGACAGAGTCTGGAGGTGGCAGCAGCATGAGGAGACCACAGAGTGGCCCAATGACAGATTACGAAGGTGGCTGCAGAATCAGGATGCTACAGAGTGGCATAATGACAGAGTCTGTAGGTGGCTGCAGCATCAGGAGGCCACATAGTGGCACAATGACATAGTGTGGAGATGACAGCAGCATTAGGAGGCCACAGAGTGGCACAATGACAGAGTCTGAAGGTGGCGGCAGCATCAGGAAGCCACAGAGTGGCACAATGACAGAGTCTGGAGGTGGCGGCAGCATTAGGAGGCCACAGAGTGGCACAATGACAGAGTCTGAAGGTGGCGGCAGCATCAGGAGGGCACAGAGTGGCATAATGACAGGGTGTGGAGATGGCAGCAGCATGAGGAGGCCACAGAGTGGCCCAATGACAGTCTGAAGCTGGCAGCAGCATCAGGAGGCCACAGAGTGGCATAATGACAGAGTCTGGAGGTGGCAGCAGCATGAGGAGACCACAGAGTGGCCCAATGACAGATTATGAAGGTGGCTGCAGAATCAGGATGCCACAGAGTGGCACAATGACAGACTCTGTAGGTGGCTGCAGCATCAGGAGGCCACATAGTGGCACAATGACAGGGTATGAAGGTGGCGGCAGCATGAGGAGGCCACAGAGTGGCGCAATGACTGAGTGTGGAGGTGGCAGCAGCATGAGGAGGCGACAGAGTGGCACAATGACAGGGTATGAAGGTGGCGGCAGCATGAGGAGGCCACAGAGTGGCACAATGACAGGGTGTGGAGGTGGCAGCAGCATAAGAAGGCCACAGAGTGGCACAATGACAGAGCCTGGAGGTGGTGGCAGAATCAGGAGGCCACAGAGTGGCACAGTAACAGTGTGGAGGTGGGTGGCAATACCAGCTCCCGATAAAGATGGTGGGTGAAAGAAGGAGCACTTGGCATCAGATGTGTGGCATCAGGCGGGTGGCAGCATCACAATAGTAGCTGAGGCAGGTAGCCAGAAGAAACCGGTCTTTTTTGTCAAAGTGTGGCACCATGTATGATCTAGTCTGATGCAGACATTGGCAGGTGGAATTCCTGGCTGATCCACACCTGATTCATCTTGACAAAGGTCCTTTCTCTGGCCCCCCCCCCCCCCCTCCACAATACTTTTTAAAAAAATTG
The DNA here is from genome assembly GCF_905171765.1 of Bufo bufo. NCBI lineage: Eukaryota > Metazoa > Chordata > Amphibia > Anura > Bufonidae > Bufo > Bufo bufo. Next base: position 311,865,027 of record NC_053392.1, read on the forward strand.
CACCCCCCTCACAGTAGTATTGGCCTCATTGTACAACCTTCACAGTAGTTTTTTTACAGAAGTGTGCCCTCTCACAGTAGTTATGCCCACATTGTGCCCTCCTCACAGTAGTTATGCCCTCTCTGTGCCCCTTTCACAGTTGTAATGTCATCTTTATGCCCCCTTCACAGTAATAATCCCCATTGTGCCCCCTTCACAGTAATAATACCTATTGTGCCCCCTTCATAGTAATAATCCCCATTATGTCCCCGTCATAGTAATAATCCCCATTGTGCCCCCTTTATAGTAATAATGCCCACTGTGCCCACTTCATAGTAATAATGCACATTGTGCCCCCTTCACAGCAATAGTGCCCATTATGCCCCCTTAATAGTAATAATGCCCACTGTGCTAGCAATGCCCTTTGTGCCTCCTCCATATTAGAATTATCCATTGAGCCCCCCTTAACAGTAATAATGCCCATTGTGCCCCCTTCACAGTAATAATGCCCCTTGTGCCCCCTTAATAGTAGTAATGCCCAATGTGCTAGTAATGACCTCTCTGCCCCCTGCATAGTAGAAATCCCCATTGTGCCCCACTCACAGAAATAATGCCCACTGTGCCCCCTTTACAGTAATAATGCCCTCTGTGCCCCCTTCATTTTAGTAATGCCCATTGTGCCCCTTCACATTAATAATGCCCTATGTGTCCTCTTCATTTTAGTAATTCCCTCTGGCTCTGTGCCCCCTACATAGTAGAAATGCCTATTGTGCCCTCTTCACATTAGTAATGCCCTCTGTGTCCCCTCCATAGTATTAATGCCCTCTGTGCCCCCTCCATAGTAATAAAGTCCTCTGTGCCCCCTCCATAGTAATAAAGTCCTCTGTCTCTGCCACCTCCATAGAAATAAAGCCCTCTGTGCCCCCTCCATAGCAATAAAGCCCTCTGTATATATAAAAAAAACACAGTAACTACACATGCTGGCAGAGCGATCTGTGCCTGCAGGCTGAATGGTGGAGCAGGGAGAAGTCTTCCTGCTTCACAATTCAGAGCATTGCTGGCCTGAAGCAGCGGAGGAGCATGAGGAACTGAGCGGTGAGTGACAGGACTGCAGCTCCCAACGCTCCAGCAATGAGCGCTTCCATCTGTATTGATGGAAGCGCTCATTGCTTCTGGCACCCCCCTGAGATGCCTCAGACCGCCCCCCATGCCGCCCCAGTAGTACGCCACTGACTATAGCCCCCGCCGCACTAAACACCCGCTCTGATGTCACACTACTGACCGGCCAGGACAGCTTATCCAGGGCAAACTTTCTATGTCTCCTGCTCAATGTCTAGCTGCTGGTGAGTAGTTTCTTCACTATGCCAGTGAAGGATGCTGCTCATCAGCGACTCTAGACTCAGGCTGCTGATGATAGAGCTGCTACTGCTTCTGCCACCCCACCCCTCCCCAGCAGCCATGGCAGTGGAACGTGAGTGCAGAGAGTTCCCCCGGTCAGACTTGCGAGAGGATGGACGATTGCACAGATAGGCAACGGCCAACTGACTACAAAGGATGTCTCTATAGTAGTTCAGTTTATCTTCCCTCTCAGCGGGTGTATAAAGGCTACCATTTTGGACCGGTAGTAAGGGTCCAACAAGGTGGAGAGCCAGAAGTCATCCCTTTGCCGAATGGTGACAATTCGGCTGTCACTACCCAATCAACTGAGCATGCAGCGGGCCATTTGCGCTAGTGACTCAGAGGGACTCCCTGTCTCTATCTCCACTGCTAACTGCCACAGTGTGCCTGGGTCATCTGCCTCATCTTCCTCATCTCCCTCTTGCTCCTCTGGCTGATCTTGCGCCTCCTCTCCTGTCACCTGTGTCAAAATACCACCCATTTTGCTACACATTGCTTGTGCTCCAATGTCCTCCTCCTCCAGTTCAGCCCCCACAGGGCTCATGTGGCCGTGAGATGTAGGCGCCACGTCTCCAGTACCCTGACCAGCCATATTTAGCAGCATCTGTTCCAGGACTTGAAGCAGTGGAATGATGTTGTCCATTCCCGTAGTCCTGGCGACTGACAAATAACGTGGCATCCTCAAAGAGCCTGAGAAAACGGCAGGTAACACGCATGAGCTGCCACTGGCTGACATCGAAGTTACACAGGGGAGTACTCCTGTCTGCTTGGATCATCAAGAAATCGTTTATGGCCTTTCTCTGCTTGTATAGTCGGTCCAACATATGGAGGGTGGAATTCCAACGGGTGGAAACATCTCATGTCAGCCTATGTGGGGGGATGTTGTTCTGCCGCTGCAGCTCAAGGAGGGTGTGTTTAGTGGTGTACGAGTGGCTGAAATGCATGCAAAGTTTTCTGGCCATTTTTATGATGTCTTTCAGATGGGTGGAGTACTTCAGGAAATGCTTGACAACCAGATTGAACACGTGTACCATGCAGGGTGCATGATTCAGCCCTTCTAGATGCAGAGCAGACACAATGTTCTTCCCATTGTCGGTCACCATGGTTCCGATTTTGAGTTGTCGGGGAAAAAGCCAGGATTTGATTTCTTGCTAAAGGACATGGAGCAGCTCCTCCCCTGTGTGACTTCGTTCGCCAAGGCAAACGAGGTAAAGAACAGTGGTATGCTGGAGGGCACTGTGAATTGTCCCTGCAGTGGAGGCGAAGGACACGGTGGAGGACGAGGAGGAAGAGGCAGATATTGTCACTGGACCAACGGCGTGGCAACGTGGAGGCAGAAGCGGCGTGACCTGGCCAAGTTGCTGATGTGGCTCTTCAGGAACCACATTCACCCAGTGGGCCGCAAAGGACATGTACTGTCTCTGAACGTAGTTAGAGCTCCACACGTCGGCGCTGCCTTGCAATTTGGCAGACACCGACAGGCTCAAGGACTGGCCGACCTTCTGTTCTACATATTTGTGCAGGGCTGGTACTGCCTTTTTGGCAAAGAAATGATGGCTTGGGACTCTCCACCTCGGCTCGGCACAAGCCATCAGTTCTCTGAAAGGTGCAGAGTTCACCACTTGGAAAGGAAGGGATTGCAGCACCAGCAACTTGGACAGGAGCACGTTCAGCTTCTGTGCTGTTGAATAAGTGCACGCATACTGTTGTCTCTTGGCAATTGCTTCGGTGATTGATTGCTGCTGGAATGAGTGACAAGGAGAAGAAGGAGGAGGAGCAGGAGCATCAGATGATGGGAACGACAGACAGCTCCCTTTGGCTGAGGTGGTGGATCCTTGACTGCCTGAAACCGGGTGCATGCCACTGAGTGATTCAGCAGGCTGGACCACCACATCAGAGCCACAGATCTCTCAGGCCACTGCATGGCGATGCTGCATATGTTGATGCAGGGCCGTAGTGCCAACATTTGCACACTGGCCATGCTTCACATTCTGCCCACAGATTCTACATATGGCCACTTATTTATTTTTTTGCACCTTATCCAACTATTGCTTTATACTCTGACTTCTATATTATTAGATATTATTATTTAATCTATTCCGTATAATGCTCATTAGCACTATGGATAATAATGTACTTTGTATTGTAATATACGGTTGCAAGAAAAAAGTATGTAAACCCTTTGGAATGATATGGATTTTTGCACAAATTGGTCATAAAATGTGATCTGATTTTCATCTAAGTCACAACAATAGACAATCACAGTCTGCTTAAACTAATAACACACAAATAATTAAATGTTACCATGTTTTTATTGAACACACCATGTAAACAATGTATGTGAACCCCTAGACTAATGACATCTCCAAGAGCTAATTGGAGTGAGGTGTCAGCCAACTGGAGTCCAATCAATGAGATGAGATTGGAGATGTTGGTTACAGCTGCCCTAAAAAAAAACACACCAGTTCTGGGTTTGCTTTTCACAAGAAGCATTGCCTGATGTGAATGATACTTCGCACAAGAGAGCTCTCAGAAGACTTACGATTAAGAATTGTTGACTTGCATAAAGCTGGAAAGGGTTATAAAGGTAACTCCAAAAGCCTTGCTGTTCATCAGTCTACGGTAAGACAGATTGTCTATAAATGGAGAAAATTCAGCACTGCGGCTTCTCTCCCTAGGAGTGGTCGTCCTGTAAACATGACTGCAAGAGCACAGCGCAGACTTCTCTATGAAGTTTCTGACATATGCTAACATCCCTCTTAGCGAATCTACGATACGTAAAACACTAAACAAGAATGGATTTCATGGGGAGATACCACAGAGGAAGCCACTGCTGTCCAAAAAAAACATTGCTGCACGTTTACAGTTTGCACAAGAGCACCTGGATGTTCCACAGCAGTACTGGCAAAATATTCTGTGGACAGATGAAACCAAAGTTGAGTTGTTTGGAAGAAACACACAACACTATGTGTGGAGAAAAAGAGGCAAAGCACACCCGCATCAAAACCTCATCCCAACTGTGAAGTATGGTAGTGGGGGCATCATGGTTTGGGGATGCTTTGCCGCGTCAGGGCCTGGACGGATTGCTATAATCGAAGGAAAAACAAATTCCCAAGTTTATCAAGACATTTTGCAGGAGAACTTAAGGCCATCTGTCCACCAGCTGAAGCTCAACAGAAGATAGGTGTTGCAACAGAACAACGAGAAATATCTCGGTCAAATGCCAACTTTGTATAAAAAAATGGGAAAAGTTGTCTTTTGCCGAGATATTTATCTCACCCAGCATGGGTATATGTAAAATGACACCCCAAAACACATTGCCCAACTTCTCCTGAGTACGGCGATACCAGATGTGTGACACTTTTTTGCAGCCTAGGTAGACAAAGGGGCCCACATTCCAAAGAGCACCTTTAGGATTTCACAGGTCATTTTCTACACATTTTGATTTCAAACTACTTACCACACATTAGGGCCCCTAGAATGCCAGGGCAGTATAACTACCCCACAAGTGACCCCATTTTAGAAAGAAGACACCCCAAGGTATTTCATGAAGGGCATAGTGAGTTCATGGAAGTTTTTATTTTTCATCACAAGTTAGTGGAATATGAGACCTTGTAAGAAAAATAAAATACAAATAAATCATCATTTTCCGCTAACTTGTGACAAAAAATAAAAAATTCTAGGAACTCGCCATGCCCCTCACGGAATACCTTGGGGTGTCTTCTTTCCAAAATGGGGTCACTTGTGGGGTAGTTATACTGCCCTGGCATTTTAGGGGCCCGAATGCGTGAGAAGTAGTTTGAAATCAAAATCTGTAAAAAATGCCCTGTGAAATCCGAAAGGTGCTCTTTGGAATGTGGGCCCCTTTGCCCACCTAGGCTGCAAAAAAGTGTCACACATCTGGTATCGCCGTACTCAGGAGAAGTAGGGCAATGTGTTTTGGGGTGTCTTTTTACATATACCCATGCTGGGTGAGAGAAATATCTCGGCAAAAGACAACTTTTCCCATTTTTTTATACAAAGTTGGCATTTGACCAAGATATTTATCTAAAAGTTGTCTTTTGCCGAGATATTTATCTCACCCAGAATGGGTATATGTAAAATGACACCCCAAAACACATTGCCCAACTTCTCCTGAGTACGGAGATACCACATGTGTGACACTTTTTTGCAGCCTAGATGCGCAAAGGGGCCCAAATTCCTTTTATGAGGGCATTTTTAGACATTTATATTCCAGACTTCTTCTCACACTTTAGGGCCCCTAAAATGCCAGGGCAGTATAAATACCCCACATGTGACCCCATTTTGGAAAGAAGACACCCCACGGTATTCAATGAGGGGCATGGACAGTTCATAGAAATTATTTTTTTTTTGCACAAGTTAGCGGAAATTGATTTTTTTTTGTTTTTTCTCACAAAGTCTCCCTTTCCGCTAACTTGGGACAAAAATTTCAGTCTTTCATGGACTCAATATGCCCCTCACGGAATACCTTGGGGTGTCTTCTTTCCGAAATGGGGTCATATGTGGGGTATTTATACTGCCCTGGCATTTTAGGGGCCCTAAAGCGTGAGAAGAAGTCTGGAATATAAATGTCTAAAAAAATTTACGCATTTGGATTCCGTGAGGGGTATGGTGAGTTCATGTGAGATTTTATTTTTTGACACAAGTTAGTGGAATATGAGACTTTGTAAGAAAAAAGTAAAAATAAAAATTTCCGCTAACTTGGCAGGGGGGTGATCAATGACAGGGGGGTGATCAGGGAGTGTATATGGGGTTATCACCCCCCTGTCATTGATCACCCCCCTGTAAGGCTCCATTCAGACGTCCGTATGTGTTTTGCAGATCCGCGGTGTCCGTGTTTTGCGGATTCACGGATCCGCAAAACACATACGGACGTCTGAATGGAGCCTCACAGGGGGGTGATCAATGACAGGGGGGTGATCACCCCATATAGACTCCCTGATCACCCCCCTGTCATTGATCACCCCCCTGTAAGGCTCCATTCAGACGTCCGTATGTTTTTTACAGATCCACGGATACATGGATCGGATCCGCAAAACACATACGGACATCTGAATGGAGCCTTACAGGGGGGTGATCAATGACAGGGGGGTGATCACCCCATATAGACTCCCTGATCACCCCCCTGTCATTGATCACCCCCCTGTAAGGCTCCATTCAGACGTCTGGTAACAGGAAACATCCCAGAAGATTGGAAATTAGCAAATGTTGTGCTCATTCACAAGAAAGGTAGTAGGGAGGAAACGGACAACTATAGGCCAGTAAGCCTGACATCAATAGTGAGGAAATTAATGGAAACCATACTTAAGGAGAGGATTGTGGAACATCTAAAATCCCATGGATTGAAAGATGAAAAACAGCATGGGTTTACTTCAGGGAGATCATGTCAAACTAATCTTATTGATTTTTTTGATTGGGTGACTAAAATAATAGATGGCGGAGGTGCAGTAGACATTGCTTATCTAGACTTTAGTAAAGCTTTTGATACTGTCCCACATAGTAGGCTTATCAATAAGTTGCAGTCTTTGTGCTTGGACTCCCATATTGTTGAATGGATTAGGCAATGGCTGAGGGACAGACAACAGGGTTGTAGTCAATGGAGTATATTCAGACCAGGTTGTAGTAAATGGAGTATATTCAGACCATGGTCTTGTTACCAGTGGGGTACCTCAGGGATCTGTTCTGGGACCCATATTGTTTAATATCTTTATCAGCGAAATTGCAGAAGGTCTCGATGGCAAAGTGTGCCTTTTTGCTGATGACACAAAGATTTGCAACAGGGTTGATGTTCCTGGAGGGATACACCAAATGGAAAAGGATTTAGGAAAACTAGAGGTATGGTCAAAAATCTGGCAACTAAAATGTAATGTTGATAAGTGCAAGATAATGCACCTGGGGCGTAAAAACCCAAGAGCAGAATATAAAACCAGTGATACAGTCCTAACCTCAGTATCTGAGGAAAGGGATTTAGAGGTCATTATTTCAGAAGACTTAAAGGTAAGCAGACAATGTCATAGAGCAGCAGGAAATGCTAGCAGAATGCTTGGGTGTATAGGGAGAGGCATTACCAGTAGAAAGAGGGAGGTGCTCATGCCGCTCTACAGAGCACTAGTGAGACCTCAATTGGAGTATTGTGCGCAGTACTGGAGACCATATCTCCAGAAGGATATTGATACTTCGGAGAGAGTTCAGAGAAGAGCTACTAAACTAGTACATGGATTGCAGGATAAAACTTACCAGGAAAAATTAAAGGATCTTAACATGTATAGCTTGGAAGAAAGACGAGACAGTGGGGATATGATAGAAACTTTTAAATACATAAAGGGAATCAACAAGGTAAAAGAGAAGAGAATATTTAAAAGAAGAAAAACTGCTACAAGAGGACATAGTTTTAAATTAGAAGGGCAAAGGTTTAAAAGTAATATCAGGAAGTATTACTTTACTGAGAGAGTAGTGGATGCATGGAATAGCCTTCCTGCAGAAGTGGTAGCTGAAAATACAGTGAAGGAGTTTAAGCATGCATGGGATAGGCATAAGGCCATCCTTCATATAAGATAGGGCCAGGGGCTATTTATAGTATTCAGTATATTGGACAGACTAGATGGGCCAAAAGGTTCTTATCTGCCGACACATTCTATGTTTCCCTTTTGCCACCCCACTGCCTCTTCCAGCCTGTTGCGGTGCTGCGTATCCCTTCCCCTCTGTACTGCTGTCCTCGATCGACTTTCCACCTTCCCAGGTTGGGTCAGTGATTTCATCGTCCAGCACCTCCTCTTCCACATCCTCACACTGGTCATCCTCCTGACTTGTTGACCTAACAAGAACCTCACTTATTGACAACTGTGTCTCATCCTCATCATGAACCTCTTAAGACAGTAATTGCAGTTGACTTATGGACAACTAAGTCTCATCATCATCATTCACCTCGTGAAACACTAATTGCCGTTCCCCACCGTCATATTTTTCTGACCATGGGGTGCTCAAGAGTTTGGGAATCAGTGCACAAGATCTCCTCATGTCTCTCTTCAAGCGGGCTTGGTAAGAGGGCCAAAGCAAGGAATGGCGATGAAAACAGCTCCTCGCAATATCCGAGTGTGGGATCACTTTTTTGCCAAGACTATCCATGGTGGGAGGAAGGAGGATCAGGGTGAGGATTCTGTTGACCAGACTCTTGGGTACTGAGTCTGGACTTTGTGGAAGACAAGGTGGTGCTTAACCCACTGGAAGCATTATCCGCTGCAATCCAACCGACCACCTGGTCGCAATGGTATGACTTCAAGAGTGGTGTCCTGGGCCGCCCTGCAAACTGGGACATGAAGCTAGGTATCGTGGATAAGTGTGTCTCTTGTGCTCTGGCAACAGGCACAGTTTCACCGCGCCCAGGGCCATGGCCTCTGAGGGCACCATCAGCAGCACAGCCACTTCCCCATCCCTTACTGCTCGCCTTGAGCATATTAAATGGTTTATATGCTTGCAAGTATGTCACACGTACAGTAGCGCAGATTTTGTAAGTGTATGCGCAAATAAATGAAACTGAATGTCATAGATATTTAGGATTAGAGATGTCGCAAACATAAAATTTTCCTTTCGCGAACGGCGAACGCGAATTTCCGCAGATGTTCGCGAACGGGCGAACCGGGCGAACCGCCATAGACTTCAATAGGCAGGCGAATTTTAAAACCCATAGGGACTCTTTCTGGCCACAATAGTGATGGAAAAGTTGTTTCAAGGGGACTAACACCTGGACTGTGGCATGCCAGAGGGGGAACCATGGCAAAACTCCCATGGAAAATTACGTAGTTGACGCAGAGTCGGGTTTTAATCCATAAAGGGCATAAATCACCTAACATTCCTAAATTGTTTGGAATAACGTGCTTTAAAACATCAGGTATGATGTTGTATCGATCATGTAGTGGAAGGGTTACGCCCGCTTCACAGTGACAGACCAAACTCTGACAGACCAAACTCCCCGTTTAACGCACCGCAAACAGTCCATTTGCACAACCGCAAACTCCCCATTTGCACAAGGTTGGATACCAAGCTAGCCATGTCCCGTTCCTTGTCCTCACTGACGTCATTGAAGGTCTCTTCCTCCATCCAGCCACGTACAACACCAAGGGTCCCCGAAAGATGACAACAAGCACCTTGGGACGCCTGCTGTGGTTGATCTTCCACCTCCTCAAAGCCACCTTCCTCCTCTGACTCCTCTTCTTCAGACTCCTCTCTCTGCGTTGCCGCAGGTCCAGCAATCGACGACGACAAGGCTGCTTCTGGTGGTGATGGTGACCACAACTCTTCCTCTTCATGCTCATCTATTGCCTGATCCAGCACTCTTCGCAGGGCACGCTCCAGATAAAACGCATATGGGATGAGGTCGATGATGTTGCCTTGGGTTTGACTGACCAGGTTTGTCACCTCCGCAAAAGGACACATGAGACTACAGCCATTGTGCATGAGCATTCAGTAACATGGCCAAAAAATACCCAGCTCCGCAGAGGCTGTCCTCTTTTTTTTATAAAAAAATCAGTTCTTACCAGTTTAATTTTTGTCCCCTATCAGGGGCCGCTGTATGGAATAGATTTTAGGAACCGGGAGATGGAAAAAGATGCTTGGTCAGTCCTCTTACTTCCAATTTGGGGCACTGCGCATGCGCCGTGCAATGTACTGTGCTACTCGATATGAGTGGTATGTTAAGTAGTACTATTCCTATCAGTTTAATCCCTGTTACGTCCCCTATCATGGGCTGGTGTATGGAATAGATTTTAGGAACAGGGAGATGGAAAAAGATGCTTGGTCGGTCCTCTTACTTCCAATTTGGGGCACTGCGCGTGCGCCGTGCAATGTACTGTGCTACCCTATATGAGTGCTATGTTAAGTAGTACTATTCCTATCAGTTTAATCCCTGTTACGTCCCCTATCAGGGGCCGGTGAATGGGATAGATTTTAGGAACCGGGAGATGGAAAAAGATGCTTGGTTGGTCCTCTTACTTCCAATTTGGGGCACTGCACGTGCGCCGTGCAATATACTGTGCCACCCTATATGAGTGGTGTGTTAAGTAGTACTATTCTTATCAGTTTAATCCCTGTTACGTCCCCTATCAGGGGACGTGAATCGAATAGATTTTAGACAACCGCAAAGAGTTGTTAATAGTTGACACGCTCATGACAAATTTTAATCCTCTATGCGTCAATCTTGGTGTAGTGATGACTGTGCTCGTGCGAACGTTTGGGAGATTGCAGGCGATGGCGGTTTTTCAAAGCCTATGGTCGTGCTGAGGTAGTTCAGTGACAGTTAAGTGACCCAGAAAACAATGATTCTGCAGTGTGGGCCCATTGTTAGCCTAGTAGGCTTTAATGATCACCTTAGATGATCACAAAGAAAATTAATGTTTTTTCTATGCAAAATTATCCAGCCGATCGCTTTTGGTCTGTTCACAATGAAGCAACGATTTTACCATCTGGGGTGTGCCAACATTGCCATTGCCAACACACTCAGAGGTGATCGCTTCATTGTGATACGCAAGCCCCTTCACCACAAGGTAACGATCACGAAGGGCAATTGACACATGTATGTGCCTTTTTTTTAGTTTTGTTTTTGCAGCCACAGTGCAGTACCAGAGGCCAGAAGAATTAGGCATGTACACATGCCTGAAAAATTAGATATTGTTGCAGCCGCTGCTGTAGCAGAGGCCAGAAAAATTGATGTTATCCAGGCAGAAAGTGCACTAAAACATTGCGGCTCCCTAGTTGGTGGCGGAGAAGTCAAGCAAGTCATCCGGCATGCAGAGATTAAATACAGCAGAGTGTGGACCATTTTTAGCCCATGGGATCTCATCAGGCCTTTTTTAGTCAAATGCATCCCCCACTGTCAGTCCCTTCAGGATCCATGCCTCATTCAACTTAATAAAGGTGAGGTAATCTAGACTTTTTGACCTAGGCGACTTCTCTTCTCAGTGACAATACCTCCTGCTGCGCTGAAGGTCCTTTCTGACAGGACACTTGAAGCGGGGCAGGCCAGAAGTTCTATCGCAAATTCGGATAGCTCAGGCCACAGGTCAAGCCTGCACCCCCAGTAGTCAAGGGGTTCATCGCTCCTCAGAGTGTCGATATCTGCAGTTAAGGCGAGGTAGTCTGCTACCTGTCGGTCGAGTCGTTCTCTGAGGGTGGACCCCGAAGGGCTGTGGCGATGCGTAGGACTTAAAAAGCTCTGCATGTCCTCCATCAACAATACGTCTGTAAAGTATCCTGTCCTTGCCGGCGTGGTCGTGGTAGGAGGAGGATTACTTTCACCTCTTCCCCTGTTAGATTCCCGTTGTACTGTGACATCACCCTTATACGCTGTGTAAAGCATACTTTTTAACTTGTTTTGGAACTGCTGCATCCTTTCCGACTTCCGGTAATTCGGTAACATTTCAGCCACTTTCTGCTTATACCGGGGGTCTAGTAGCGTGGCCACCCAGTACAGGTCATTCTCCTTCAGCCTTTTTATATGAGAGTCCCTCAACAGGAATGACAGCATGAAAGACCCCATTTGCACAAGGTTGGATGCCGAGCTACTCATGTCCCGTTCCTCGTCCTCACTGAACTCATTGAAGGTCTGTTCTTCCCCCCAGCCACGTACAACACCACAAGTACCAGATAGGTGACAACGAGCACCCTGGGATGCCTGCTGTGGTTGGTCTTCCTCCTCCTCAAAGCCACATTCCTCCTCTGACTCCTCTTCCTCAGACTCCTCTTCCAGCGTTGCCGCAGGACCAGCAAGCGATGCTGATAAGGCTGTTTCTGGTGGTGATGGTGACCACAACTCTTCCTCTTCACGCTCATCTACGGCCTGATCCAGCACTCTTCGCAGGGCACGCTCCAGGAAGAAAACAAATTGGATGATGTCGCTGATGGTGCCTTCGGTGCGACTGACTAGGTTTGTCACCTCCTCAAAAGGACGCATGAGCCTACAGGCATTGCGCATGAGCGTCCAGTAACGTGGCGGCTGTCCTAGCACCCTGGTCATACAAATACTCATTGACGGCTTTTTCTTGTTGGAGCAGGAGGTCGAACATTAGGAGTGTTGAATTCCAACGTGTCGGGCTGTCGCAAATCAAGCACCTCACTGGCATGTTGTTTTGCCGCTGAATATCGGAAAAGTGCACCATGGTCGTGTAGGAACTCCTGAAATGGCCACACACCTTCCTGGCCTGCTTGAGGACATCCTGTAAGCCTGGGTACTTATGCACAAAGCGTTGTACGATCAGATTCAACACATGTGCCATGCACGGCACATGTGTCAACTTTCCCAAATTCAATGCCACCAACAAATTGCTTCCATTGTCACACACCACTTTGCCGATCTCCAGTTGGTGCGGGGTCAGCCACTTATCCACCTGTGCGTTAAGGGCGGACAGGAGTGCTGGTCCGGTGTGACTCTCTGCTCTCAGGCAAGTCAACCCCAAGCCGGCGTGACACTGTCGTATCAGGGATGTGAAATAGCCCCTGGGGAGCTGGGGGAGTGCAGATGATGTGGAGCAAGATGCAGCAGCAGAAGAGGACTCAGCCGAGGAGGTTAGCGAAGAGGATGGAGTAGGAGGAGTAGAGGAGGTGGCAGCAGGCCTGCCTGCAAGTCGTGGCGGTGTCACCAACTCCTCTGCAGAGCCACGCATTCCATGCTTGGCAGTCGTCAGCAGGTTTACCCCATGCGCAGTGTACGTGATATACCTACCCTGACTGTGCTTTGCAGACCAGGTATCAGTGGTCAGATGGCGGAAGCTGTAGAAGATTGGGTGTCCTGTGTTAGCCAGTCAACTATGTCCTCAGAACTTTTCGAGTTCAGGGTACGTGGCCTCTGAACACTGGGAATTATTCTAGGGCCAAAGGAAATCACAGCACCACGACCACAACGGCCCTTGCGGGGTGGCCTGCCTCTGCCAGTCATTTTTTTTTTAAATTAGTGGTACTATGCGTGCAAGGTACTTTGCCACCCGATATGAGTGGTGGGCAGTGGGAACAGTACAGTCTGTGGGCTTGACACACACTGGCAGGCAACTACAATTATATTACAGAGAAAAAATTATATTACTTTTTTATCTGCAAGCTACTGTGCCACCAGATATGAGTGGTGGGCACTGGCAGTGGGCCAGTACACTCTGTGGGCCTGACACACACTGGCAGGCAACTGCAACTATATTACAGAGAAAAAATGGTATTACTTTTTTATCTGCAAGCTACTGTGCCACCAAATATGAGTGGTGGGCACTGGCAGTGGGCACAGTACACTCTGTGGGCCTGACACACACTGGCAGGCAACTGCAATATATATATATATATATATATATATATATATATAAATAAAAAAAGCAGACTGATGTACTAGCCCTAAAAAGGGCTTTTTGGGGTGCTGTCAGGACGCTGTCCTTACAGCAGATGAGTATTTGAGGACTGGAGTGGACACAGAACACTGGCCTAGCTAACGATTTCCCTATTAATTCAGCAGCAGCAGCAGCAGCACTCTCCCTGCTCTAACTAACACTGCAGCTTCAGAATGAATCTAAGATGGATGCTGTCCTTGCTTTTTGATAGGAGGTGGGAGGGTCTGGGTGGGAGGGTATGCTGATTGGCTGGAATGTGTCTGCTGACTGTGAGGTACAGGGTCAAAGTTTGCTCAATGATGACGTATAGGGGGCGGATAGTTCGCTGGCGAATAGTTCGGGACATCTCTATTTAGGATGCGCAAACCTTATACAGGAGATGAAGCGAATGTAATGTCGCTGTCACCTGCGGCGAAAAAACTAAACTGAATGTCACAGATATTTAAGATGCGCAAACGTTATACAGGAGATGTAGCACAGGTAATGTCGATGTCACCAGCAGCGAAAATGTTAAACTGAATGTCACTTATATTTAGGATGTGCAAACGTTATACAGGAGATGTAGCGCAGGTAATGTCTCTGTCACCAGCGGCGAAAAAATTTAACTGAATGTCACTAATATTGGGGATGCACAAACGTTATACAGGAGATGTACCGCAGGTAATGTCGCTGTCACCAGCGGCGAAAAAAAATTACACTGAATGTCACTGATATTTCGGATGCACTAACGTCATACTGGAGATGTAGCGCAGGTAATGTCGCTGTCACCAGCGGCCAAACAATTGCGCTGAATTTCACAGAGCAAATGTAACACAGCAGATGTAGCAGTGGTTGTATTACTGTCAGCAGCGGCCAAACAATTGCACTCAATTTAGCGCAGGTTGTGCTAATAATATATATGACAGCTAGAGAAAACAATACTTTTGGGTCTCTAACATTTTTCACCAGTAAACCCTGCTTAAAAAAAAAATAATTAAATCCTGTATCTACTCTATCTGTCCCTTCTGCTGCAGCGCTCAGGAAGCATATTTCATATGATAAATTGCGCTAAAATGTTCTTTGCTTACTAAATGGAATAAGTAATAGTACAAATATTAACAGACAAAAATAAATAAATTGTGAAGGTACCTGGGAGATTTGAACTCATGATGCCTGGTTTACTAGACCAGTGCTCTAACCCCTGAACTACAGAGCCATCTGCTAATAAGAAAGGAATCTCATTTACTTGTAGGTGAACCAGTCTCTAGAGGCTGCTGATGTAATGTGTGCTAGAGAGAAGCCCTTGTATATGTCAGCGGCTGAACACTGTGTGCCTCCATTATACACAAAGGAAACTTGTATCCAGTACTGGTGCCTGTATTAGTGTCTGTGGTGCCAGCGCTTGCTGTAAACATATTTTACATTCTATTACTACGGCTGATGGAGTTTAGGCCTCGTGCACACGACCGTTGTTGTGTCCCGTTCCGCAAAATGGGGTTCCGTTGTTCCGTGATCCGTTTCCGTTTTTTTGTTTCCGTGTGTCTTCCAGATTTGCCATGCAAATGATAGGAGAAAAACAGGCGCGGATGACAATCTTGTGTGCCTCAGTGTTTTTTAGCGGTCCCGTTGACTTGAATGGGTCCGCGAACCGTTTTCCGCAAAAATAATAGGACAGGTTATATTTTTTGGACGGACTGGAGCCACGGATCACGGACGCGGATGACAAACGGTGCATTAGCCAAGTTTTCAACGAACCCATTGAAAGTCAATGGGTCCGCAGAAAATCACGAAAAATGGCACAACGGACATGGAATAAAACAACGGTCGTGTGCATGAGGCCTTAGGCTGAGGGCTGACACCTGATGGCTGACGGCTCATAGAGTTTAGGCTGAGGGCTGACACCTGATGTCTGACGGCTGACGGCTGATGGAGTTTAGGCTGAGGGCTGAGACCTGATGTCTGACCCCTGACGGCTGATGGAGTTTAGGCTGAGGGCTCACACCTGATGTCTGATCCCTGACGGCTGATGGAGTTTTGGCTGAGGGATGACAATTGATGTCTGACCCCTGATGGCTGAGAGCTGACACCTGACGGCTGATGGAGTTTGGGCTGAGGGCTGATGGAGGAGGGAGTTTTGGATGAGGGAGGAGGGAGTTTTGGCTGACGTATGAGGTAGGAGGAAAATCGGGCTGACGGAGAAGGGATTTTAGCCTGACGGAGGAGGGAGTTTGGTCTGACGGAGGAGGACTGATGGAGTTTTGCCTGACGGAGGAGGGAGTTTTGGATGAGGGAGGAGGGAGATTTGGCTGACTTATGAGGTAGGAGGAAGTTTGGGCTGACGGAGGATGGAGTTTTGCCTGATGGAGGAGGGAGTTGTGGATGATGTCTGAGGATGTCCTAATATGTATGCCGTACGTGCAGGTACAGTTGTGTTCAAAATTATTCAACCCCCAATGCTGTAAAGGGTTTTAGGGAATTTAGTGTACATTTGTAATTGTGTTCAGAATGAAATCTTACAAGGACTTTTTAAAGAACCAAATGCAACTAAAATGACATCAATTGTTTTTGTAATTCAGTATTAAATGTTTTTTTTTGTGATTTCTTCATTGACACAATTATTCAACCCCTTAAAGACTACCACTCTTAAGAACAGAGGTTCATTCAAGTGTTTTCGATCAGGTATTGAAAACACCTGTGAATGTCAAGGAGCAGCAATCAAGCATAATAAGCACCAATTAGGCAGATTTAAAAGGACTGTGATACTCAGCTCCTTCTAGACATTTACTGGTGTGTTTACAAACATGGTGAAGTCAAGAGAATGGTCCAGGAAGACAAGAGAAGAGGTGATTTCTCTTCACAGGAAGGGCAATGGCTATAAGAAGATTGCAAAGATGTTAAACATACCAAGAGACACCATAGGAAGCATCATTCTCAAATTCAAGGCAAAGGGAACTGTTGAAACGCTACCTGGTCGTGGCAGAAAGAAGATGCTGACTTCGACTGCTGTGCGCTAGCTGAAGCGCAAAGTGGAGAAAAGTCCCCGTGTGACTGCTGAGGAACTGAAAAAAGATTCGTCAGATGTGGGTACTGAAGTTTCAGCTCAGATAATAAGGCGCACACTGCTTAATGAAGGACTCCATGCCAGAACTCCCAGGCGCACCCCCTTGCTGTCTCCAAAGAATAAGAAGAGTCGACTGCAGTATGCCAAAAGTCATGTGGACAAACCACAAAAGTTTTGGGATAGTGTTCTGTGGACTGATGAAACAAAATTAGAACTGTTTGGGCCCATGGATCAACGCTATGTTTGGAGGAGGAAGAACAAGGCATATGAAGAAAAGAACACCTTGCCTACTGTGAAGCATGGCGGGGTGTCAATCATGCTTTGGGGCTGTTTTGCTTCTACAGGTACAGGGAAGCTTCAGCGTGTGCAAGGTACCATGAATTCTCTTCAGTACCAGGAGATATTGGATGAAAATGTGATGCAGTCCGTCACAAACCTGAGGCTTGGGAGACATTGGACCTTTCAACAGGACAATGATCCCAAGCATACCTCCAAGTCCACTAGAGCATGGTTGCAGATTAAAGGCTGGAACATTTTGAAGTGGCCATCGCAGTCACCAGACTTAAATCCGATTGAGAACCTCTGGTGGGACTTAAAGAAAGCCGTTGCAGTGCGCAAGCCTAAGAATGTGACTGAACTGGAGGCTTTTGCCCATGAAGAATGGGCGAAGATACCCGTAGATCGCTGCAAGACACTTGTGTCAAGCTATGCTTCACGTTTAAAAGCTGTTATAACTGGAAAAGGATGTTGTACTAAGTACTAAGATTGAATGTCACTTGGGGGTTGAATAAAACTGATAATGATGTGAGCACAGAAAATACATTTGTGGTTATTTCATTATAAATGTTATGTTATATTTGTCTGACTTACAAGTGCCTCTTTGATTTAATTGTAAACAAGATGACTGAAATGATCAAAATCAATGTCAAACTGGCCAAAACACTCAATTTCAGTGGGGGTTGAATAATTTTGAACACAACTGTAGACTCCCGCAAAGCAGGGGGTCTACCCCTGGCAAGTTTGGCTCCAGACCTCTCACTGCTGCCACCCTGAAGACTCCCGGCCATGCTAGCGACTTGCTGGCTCTGCCACTGGCTCACGGGCAAGCTGCCACCCTCTTCTCCCGATGATGACGAAGCCCCTCGTCACCCAGCTCCCAAGTGCGATCAGCTACATCATCATCATCGAGTTCTGTCTGCATGTCACTGATGTCCTCCTTAACGGTCTCTGGGTCAGGAGCCTGACCGCTCGCAACACCAGCTCCTGCGCCACTCTCCTCATCACTACTTGCCCACCTAGTGGAGGAAGCAGCAGATGTCTCCTCCAGATCTTGGCTGGGCAGTAGCTGCTGACTGTCCTCTAGTACCTCGTCCTCGCTGTATAGTGGAGCTGAGCCCACAGCATACAATACTTCTGTGGCTCTGGGAACCGAAAAGGACAGAGGCAGGTTGAGGACCAGTGAGGTCGCAGGGCCTGCTCCAGGGCTATGCGAACTAAGGGTTGTGTCTGAGGAACCCACTGACTCTTGGCTGGGGGTTTCTGATGTCGCTTGCGACAAAGTCGAAGATCGAGTAAACCACTCAAGATCCGCTGGGTTGCTGGTCACGACGCGACCGCTAGCTGAGACTGGGAGCTCAGGCCTCTCGAAGTAACACCTGCTGCCACGGCCCCTTACTCTGCTGTGACCTCTGGCTGCGCCAGAAACATTTGTGCCTCTGCCACTCTACTGTGCAGGGCCTGACACTTCTCCTGCCTGACATACTATTAGATCAAATAAATAAAAAGGAAATTAAAACACCCCACAAAAGCCTTTACTACAGATAACTGCAACACTGAGCGGCAAATATACACTGCTCAAAAAAATAAAGGGAACACTTAAACAACACAATGTAACTCCAAGTGGCAAATGTATTTTTTCTTTTTCCTCTAAAACACCTTACAACAGCCTTTGCTACAGATAAGTGCACCGCACAAGGGCAAATAAGACATATTTCCTTGTAATAACCCCTGTTAATGCCTGTATTAAACAGCACTTGCATCCTAATAAGAACGGTTTGCTGGATTTACAGAGCTGTGTAATGGCAATTTGGGTGCCCAGTCAGTGCTGCAAGGTCTAATAGGAATGTTCCTGTCACCTCCCCGAATGAACCTTGTTCAACAGAAATGCAATGGAATTATTCCTTCTATCCTTTCCCTACACCTTGAATAATCTTTCCCTGTACTTGAAAATCATTTTTTTTTGTAGAATGACAATTTTTCTATCACTGTTGCTAGCGCCTGTAGACACATCTCTCCCTGCACTAAGTACGCTTGTGAATGGCAAAATCTAAGATGGCTGCCGTATTTATAGGGCTGTAACATCACAGGGTTGGCTGGCTGCTGATTGGCTGCATGCATGTCAGAATGGGTGATCCCGCCTTCCCAGATTTCCATTCTCCATGTCCTCACACGTGTATCAGCCCTTTTTGGAAAAATGCAATTCGTTACTACGATGTGCGAGGAAATTTACATTTGGTGCGAATCAAATTTTTCCTGAAATCCATAACGAATTCCACTTCGTCAGCTTCGATTTGCTCATCACTCTACACTGACTGATTGCTATGGCCACTGCCTCTGTGAACCCCTGCACCACTACTTTCCAGTCAGGTAGGCTTCCGAGAAGTGGGTGGTCTACCCCAGGCACGTTTGGCTTCCGACCTCACACTGCTGCCACCCTGCTGACTCCCGGCCAAGCTAGTGACTTGCTGGCTCCGCCGCTGGCTCACAGGCAAGCTGCCACCCTCTTCTCCCAATGATGATGAAGCCCCTTCATCACCCGATAATTGTGATTGGCTTCATCATTATCGAGTACTGTCTGCACATCACTGATGTCCTCCTCAATGGTCTCTGAGCAAGGAGCCTGACAGCTCGCAACAACAGCTCCCGCACCACTTTCCTCATCACTACTTGCCAGCCTACCGGATGAAGCGGTATTTGTCTCCTCCAGATCAAGGCTGGGCAGTAGCTGCTGACTGTCCTCTAATAGCTCTTCCTCGCTTTATAGTGGAACGTATAATACTTCTCTGGCTGAGGGAACAGAAAAGGACAGAGGCAGGTTGTGGACAGGTGAGGGCACAGGGCCTGCTACCAGGCCATGCCAACTAAGGGTTGTGTCTGACGACCCCACCGACTCTTGGCTGGGGGTGTCTGATGTCACTTGGGATGAAGTGGATGACCGAGTCAACCATTCAATCACCGCTGGGTTGCTGGTGAAGACATGATTGCTAGATGACACCGGGAGCTCAGTCCTATCAAAGTGACCCCTGCTGTGACCTGTGCCTGTTCCAGAAACATTTAGGACGCTGCCCCTCCCCTCTGCAGGGCCTGTCACTTCTCTGTCTGACATACTGTTAGATCAAATAAATAAATAGGAAATTAATACACCCCAAAAAAGCTGTAATTTTGTCACTTTACCGCACAATGGCTAACAAGCCTTTTTTTCCCCCACTAATACACCACAAAAAAGGCTTTAAAACATATAACTGCACCACTGAACGGCAAATAAGACTTTTTTTCCACTAATACAGCCCAAAAAATGCTGTCATTTTGTCACTTCACTGCACAAGGGCAAATAAGCCCCTTTTTTTCCTACTTATATACCCGAAAAAAGGCTTCAAAACATATAACTGCATCACTGAATGGCTAATAACACTTTTTTTCCACTAATACACCCCAAAAAAGGCTGTAATTTTGTCACATTACCGCACAATGGCTAACAAGCCTTTTTATCCCACTAATACACCACAAAAAAGGCTTTAAAACATATAACTGCACCACTGAACGCCAAATAAGACTTTTTTTCCACTAATACAGCCCAAAAAATGCTGTAATTTTGTCACTTCACCGCACAATGGCAAATAAGCCCCTTTTTTTCCTACTTATACACCCGAAAAAAGGCTTCAGTACATATAACTGCACCGCTGAACGGCTAATAACACTTTTTTTCCACTAATACACCCTAAAAAAGGCTGTAATTTTGTAATTTTACCGCACAACGGCAAATAAGCCCCCTTTTCTTTAATTAATATACCACAAAAAGGATTTAAAACCTATAACTGCACCACTGAACAGCTAATAAGACTTTTATTTTCACTAATACACCCCAAAAAAGGCTGTAATTCTGTCACTTCACCACACAATGGCTAACAAGCCTTTTTGTCCACTAATGCACCACAAAAAAGGCTTTAGAACATATAACTGCACCACTGAATGGCTAATAAGACTTTTTCTTCCACTAATACACCCGAAAAAAGGCTGTAATTTGGTCACTTCACCTCACAACAGCTAGCAAGCCTTTTTTCCCACTAATACACCACAGAAAAGGCTTTAGAACATATAACTGCACCTCTGAAAGTCAAATAAGCCCTTTTTTCCCACTAATAAACCCCAAAAAGGCTTCACAACATATAACTGCACCACTAAACGGCTAATACTTTTTTTTTACACTAATACACCCCAAAAAAGGCTGTAATTTTGTCACTTCACTGCACAATGGCAAATAAGCCTTTTTTCCCACTAATACACAACAAAAAATGCTTTAGAACATATAACTGCACCGCACAATGGCTAATAAGATGTAGAAATATTTCCTAGTAATACACCCTGTTAATGGCTGTATCACACAGCACTTGCACCCCAATAACAAGCAAGGTTTGCTGGAATTACAGAGGTATTGTCTATTGCAAACCTAAAAGCAGCAGTATAATGGTAATTTGGATCCCCAGTCAGTGCAGCAAGGTGTAATAGGATTGCTCCTATTACCCAGGTTGTACACTCCCCCATTGGACCCTGTTCTCCTTTTATAGTGTGGAATAATTCCTTCCTATCCTTTCTCTACAATTCTAATGATCTTTCCCTGAACTTCTATTCAGCCAAAAAAAAGTTTTAAAGTCTTTTCACTTTCTCTAGTGCCTGTCAGGTCTTTCCCTGTCCTAACCACACTGGAAAATGGCTGAATCCAAGATGGCTGAGGCTATTTATAGGGCTGTGAGATAACAGGGGCTGGCTGTCTGCTGTTTGGCTGCATGCATGGCATTGTGGGTGATCCCTCGTTCCCAGAGTTCTTTGTTCCATGTTCTAACATGTGCAGCAGCCATTTTAGGAAAAAAATGCGATTTGTTATCACTAAGCGTGAGGAAATTCGGATTCGGTGAGAATCTATTTTTTCCTGAAATTCGGACCGAATTCCACTTCATCAACTTTGATTCGCTCATCTCTACTTCCACATAAAGAAAATGAACAATGAATGCCAATAGATATTAAAGGAAATAAAAGATTTTTTCTAAAGTTATCATAAAAATCCTTTGGGACAACTGAAAGAATACAGGTATATCATTCATAACTATTTCCAAATCTAACCTCATGGCTCATATGTGATACTAGAAGTAATTTAGTTTAATAATGCACATGTACAATGTAGACAGAAATATGCTTAATGTGGCAATAACATTGCCTTGACTCGCTGTTCCTGGAAGATCATAGAATAATAACCATTTGCCATTTATTGAATCTCGCAGCAAGAAGCAGAAACATTTGCGGAATTGTCATATTTTTGATTTAAACATTTTAGTATTACTATTTCTTGCACCTTTTTTTAATAGGCAACAATTGTTGCAACGGTTCATAGTATGCAGAGTGAAGGATATTGTAATGTAATTGTGTTCAATAATTGAACACTATCCATTCTAAAACGACTAGGATAAAATTAGATCACTTATCTTTTTTTTTTTTTTTTTTTTTAAATGAACAAGGCATTACCATCAAAATAAAACTACATCAAGCCACAGAAACAAACATTGATGTTTCAACCTTTGTCACTTTTCAATTAATGCCTATATAAAAATACTGACTGCAATTTGCATTCTTCCAAATAAGAACTCCCACATTTTCATGTTATGGTGCTTATTAATATGCACAAAGTCTCACACATAATCTCCCCTTGCAAATGTCTCATATTAATTCCTATTTGTCATGATCAATAATTTCTGACCTTTAGGCTTTATGTGTATGGCAAAACTGCATGCAGGCTATATGTACCATATTGTACAAAACAAGCACTTTTTACCTTTTGTCTCACTCCTAACACATCATAGATTGTAAGCTTTTTATGAGCAGGGCCCTCATTCCTCTTGTTTTGTTGTTTGTTGCTATGTAATTTATGGCTCAGTTTGTACATGAACCACCTGATTATAAATAATGATTACCGTACGTTTCACCCCATAAGATGCACCTGCCCATAAGATGCACCTAGGATTTAAGGGGGGAAAATAAGAGAAAAAAAAAATTTCATCAAACCTCAGCTTAAAGCCCCAATTAGACCCCCAATGTTAATCAAGCCTCAGATGAGACCCTCAATGTTAATAAGGCCCCCAATTAAACCTCAGATTGGACTCTCAATGTTAATAATACTCCCAATCAGACCTAAGACCAGACCCACATGTTAATAAGACCCCCAATCAGACCTCAGATCAGACCCCCATGTTAATAAGACCCCCATTCAGACACTCAGATCAGACACCCAATGTTAAGACCCCCATTCAGACCTCAGATCAGGCAAAAGGAAGAAATCAACTTACCTTTCCTGCTCTGGATGCCGTCACTGCTCTGGGGATCCAGCTCTCTTTCAGCTTTCCCTGTTGTGCTGTGACCTGACGCCACACAGCATGAGGTCCGAGAGCGCTGAAGTCCTCACGGTATGGACAAGTCACAGCACAGCGTGGAGCCAACAGAAGAAGACCCGGAAGGTGTGAGTACAGACTCTAGGGAGCGCTACATTTACCACTTCCTGGTCCTCCTATACTAATGAACACTTTCTTAAGAGAAGTGCTCATTAGTATATACCCCCATAAGACACATTGACATTTACCCCCACTTTGGCATCTTATAGGGTGAAAAATATGGTATTGTTTTTATTATTATATGTAGATACAGTATAGATATGGAGTTCTTGAAGCTGTGTGCTACACAGGCACTCCAGGTAGTGGCTCCTTACATCACCATTTACTGAGGGAAACATACTTCTGTAACACAGCATACCACAGCATGCCACAATTTTTCCTATTTCTTAGTCAAGAATATAGAAATCATTGGATGTTGTATTACAGCTCCACACAAATCAGAAATTGTGACCGTGCAAATGAGCCCTTAAAGGCAGTAGCAGGGAAGCAGCTGCTTTGGGGTCTAGGCTGACAATGTGCTCATCTCACACTTAAATTTATTACATTTTCAGGGCCAAGGCGGGCCCCCAATTTAAGTGTAAGATGAGAGAGACACTGTACTTTTAATCCCAATCTAACATGGTAACATAGTAACATAGTATATAAGGTCGAAAAAAGACATTTGTCCATCCAGTTCGGCCTGTTATCCTGCAAGTTGATCCAGAGGAAGGCAAAAAAACTGTCTCCTGATATATTTATACATAGTAATTAGATCTCCCCTCAGTCGTCTTTTTATAACCCTAATGTTGATAATCTTTCAGGGTACTCTAGTTGTCCCATTCCAGTTATTACTTTAGTTGCCCTCCTCTGAACCCTCTCCAGCTCTGCTATGTCTGCCTTGTTCACAGGAGCCCAGAACTGTACATAGTACTCCATGTGTGGTCTGACTAGTTATTTGTAAAGTGGTAGGACTATGTTCTCATCACCGGCATCTATACCCGTTTTGATGCAACCCATTATCTTATTGGCATTGGCAGCAGTTGCCTGACACTTGACAGCTTAGTTTGGTGTTTACTAAAATTCCTAGGTCCTTTTCCATGTCAGTGTTACCGAGTGTTTTGCCATTTAGTATCTACGGTGACTTGCATTATTCCTTCCCATGTGCATAACCTTACTTCATATGCCACTTCTCTGCCCAAGCCTCCAATCTATCCAGATCCTTCTGTAGCAGTATACTATCCTCTTCAGTGTTAATTACTTTACACAGTTTAGTGTCATCTGCAAAAATTTATATTTTACTGTGCAAGCCTTCTGTGGATGACGGACACTTTTATGGGGGGGATCTGTGACAGACACTGTTTTGGGGGGGATCTGTGGCTTGCACTGTTACAGGGGGATCTGTGGCTGGCACTGTTACAGGGGGGATCTGTGGATGGCACTGTTAGAGGGGGGATCTGTGGGTGGCACTGTTATATATGTGCCATCCACAGACCCCCCCCAACCCATAACAGTGCCATCCACAGACGCCCCCCCAGCCCATAACAGTGCCATCCACAGACCCCCCCAGCCTATAACTGTGCCATCCACAGATGTCCCCCATAAAAATGTCATCCACAGATCCCCCCCGCTGCTCCAGTATACAAATATAAAATGCTTTATTCAATTAAAAGTTATTACACATGCCCCCTAACTCCTAATAGTACCGTACATCCTAACCGCTTCAATACAATGCAGGCAGGCAGGCCGGGCGGCCGGCGCGTCACTCACTGACGTCACTTGCCTGCGCCGCCTGCTTCATTCATAATGTAGGCGGCGCAGGCACGCAACATCAGGGAGTCATGCTGCCGCCCGCCCGGCCTGCCTGCATTCTACTGAAGCGGTTAGGATGTAAGGTACTATTAGGAGTGAGGGGGCATGTTCAATAACTATTAATTGAATAAGACATTTTATATTAGTATACCGTAGCGGCGGGGCGGGGCTATAGTACACTGACTGCACCACCCCGCCGCTATTGCCGGCCCCCAGCTCCTCCTCCCAGTCCCTCCCCCCACTCTCGCATACATCGCAGCCAGCGATGTAAAACTGCCAGCATTTGCCCCATAAGACGCAGGGGCATTTGAAAAAGTGCGTCTTATGGGGCGAAAAATACGGTATGTGCCCGCCCCGCCTGCACACTTTCAAGTCTGTGTCTGCCTCTGCCTGCATGGAGCGCTGCTGACCAGAGAACACTATAAGCTGGTGGCGCACTATAAAAAATTCATTTTCACATGCAGCGCTGACAGCTCACCCACCCAGAAAGTTAAAGTCCTCCTCACCTGAAGGAAGACGCAGCAGGTGAGAGGACCACTGCAGCAGCGGCAGAGCAGTGGCTTTTCAGTTATGTGTTGGCCCCTGGAACTTGCCTGCAAGTTCTGGCCATGATGAGGGAGGGCAGGGCAGTGTGGAAGGCCAGGTACAGCAGGCAGGCAGGCACAGTTGTGAGCATGCAGCCAGGGCATGCAGCTGCCACAGTCATCCCAGCCTCCTATATTATAGCATGCCCCTGCTATAGTACAGGAGGCTGGCAGATGAAGGATTTGGCAGAGGCTAGGATTGCTACTTGGCAGCTGCATGTGAAGCTTTGACTTCATTGTGCCAAGTGATGCCAAACTTGGAAGTTTGATGTGCTGTGTGACAAATAAAACACTGTTTGAGCTTGAAAGCCCCGTTTTTCATGAGAAGTCTGTCATCACCGCCCCAGGCAGAGAGAGCAATCTCTTACAGTATATATATATATACAGTACAGACCAAAAGTTTGGACACACCTTCTCATTCAAAGAGTTTTCTTTATTTTCATGACTATGAAAATTGTAGATTCACACTGAAGGCATCAAAACTATGAATTAACACATGTGGAATTATATACATAACAAACAAGTGTGAAACAACTGAAAATATGTCATATTCTAGGTTCTTCAAAGTAGCCACCTTTTGCTTTGATTACTGCTTTGCACACTCTTGGCATTCTCTTGATGAGCTTCAAGAGGTAGTCCCCTGAAATGGTTTTCACTTCATAGGTGTGCCCTGTCAGGTTTAATAAGTGTGATTTCTTGCCTTATAAATGGGGTTGGGACCATCAGTTGCGTTGAGGAGAAGTCAGGTGGATACACAGCTGATAGTCCTACTGAATAGACTGTTAGAATTTGTATTATGGCAAGAAAAAAGCAGCTAAGTAAAGAAAAACGAGTGGCCATCATTACTTTAAGAAATGAAGGTCAGTCAGTCAGCCGAAAAATTGGGAAAACTTTGAAAGTAAGGGCTATTTGACCATGAAGGAGAGTGATGGGGTGCTGCGCCAGATGACCTGGCCTCCACAGTCACCGGACCTGAACCCAATCGAGATGGTTTGGGGTGAGCTGGACCGCAGAGTGAAGGCAAAAGGGCCAACAAGTGCTAAGCATCTCTGGGAACTCCTTCAAGACTGTTGGAAGACCATTTCAGGGGACTACCTCTTGAAGCTCATCAAGAGAATGCCAAGAGTGTGCAAAGCAGTGATCAAAGCAAAAGGTGGCTAATTTGAAGAACCTAGAATATGACATATTTTCAGTTGTTTCACATTTGTTTGTTATGTATATAATTCCACATGTGTTAATTCATAGTTTTGATCCCTTCATAGTCATGAAAATAAAGAAAACTCTTTGAATGAGAAGGTGTGTCCAAACTTTTGGTCTGTACTGTATATATATATATATATATATATATATATATATATATATATAAAAATACAGGGGTGGATTGGCCATAGACCTTACAGGGAAATTTCTGAGCCCTCCTCACAGCCGGCAACTGAAAGTTTTTGAGGATGTATTTTGTGCTGATGGGGGCAATATTTTGTGATGGACTGTTTTTATTGGATCTGTAAGGGTACTTTCAGACTTGCGGCAGAGGATTTCAGCAGGCAGTTCTGTCGCCTAAACTGCCTGCCGGATCCGTCAAAATGCATGCAAACTGATGCCATTTGTCAGACGGATCAGGATCCTGATCCGTATGACAAATGCATTGAGATGCCGGATCCGTCTCTCCGGTGTCATTCGAAACATTTGTGGCCAGATCCGGCATTAATGCATGTCAATGGGAAAAAATGGCGGTTCCGGAAATTTGGACGGAGATAAAACCGCAGCATGCTGCGGTATTATCTCCATCCTGAGAAGTAAAAAAGACTGAACTGAAGACATCCTGATGCATCCTGAACGGATTGCTCTCCATTCAGAATGCATTGGGATAAAACTGATCAGTTCTTTTCCGGTATAGAGCCCCTAGGACGGAATTCAGTGCTGGAAAAGAATAATGCTAGGGTGGTTTTGCTGACCCTGCCTACTTGTGTTGGCCCTGCCTTCCATTTATTTCTGCCTTCCATTTATTTGGACCCGACTACAAAACAAGGCCACTTTTTGTATTTTTTCCAGGGCCACTTTAATTTCCCTATCCGCCCCAGTCAGGTCCATAAATATTGGGACACCGACACAATTTTAAAATTGTTGGCTCTATACACCACCACAATGGATTTGAAATGAAATGAACAAGATGTGCTTTAACTGCAGACTGTCAGCTTTAATTTGAGGGTATTTACATCCAAATCAGGTGAACGGTGTAGGAATTATAACAGTTTGCATATGTGCCTCCCACTTGTTAAGGGACCAAAAGTAATGGGACAATTGGCTTCGCAGCTGTTCCATGGCCATTTGTGTGTTATTCCCTCATTATCCCAATTACAATGAGCAGATAAAAGGTCTAGAGTTCATTTCAACTGTGCTATTTTCATTTGGAATCTGTTGCTGTCAACCCTCAAGATGAGATCCAAAGAGCTGTCACTATCAGTGAAGCAAGCCATCATTAGGCTTAAAAAAAACAAAGCAAACCCATAAGAGAGATAGCAAAAACATTAGGCGTGGCCAAAACAACTGTTTAGAACATTCTTAAAAAAAAGGAACGCACCGGTGAGCTCAGCAACACAAAAAGACCCGGAAGAGCAAGGAAAACTGTGGTGGATGAACGAATAATTCTTTCCCTGGTGAATAAAACACCCTTCACAACAGTTGGCCAGATAAAGAACACTCTCCAGGAGGTAGGTGTATGTGTGTCAAAGTCAAAAATCAAGAGAAGACTTCAGCAGAGTGAATACAGAGGGTTCACCACAAGATGTAAAACATTGGTGAGCCTCAAAAACGGGAAGGCCAGATTACAGTTTGCCAAACGACATCTAAAAAAGCCTTCACAGTTCTGGAACAACAGCCTATGGACAGATGAGACCAAGATCAACTTATACTGGAGTGATGGGAAGAGAAGAGTATGGAGAAGGATAAGGAACTACTCATGATCCTAAGCATACCACCTCATCAGTGAAGCATGGTGGTGGTAGTGTAATGGCGTGGGCATGTATGGCTGCCAATGGAACTGGTTCTCTTGTATTTATTGATGATGTGACTGCTGACAAAAGCAGCAGGATGAATTCTGAAGTGTTTCAGGCAATATTATCTGCTCATATTCAGCCAAATGCTTCAGAACTCATTGGACGGCGCTTCACAGTGCAGATGGACAATGACCCAAAGCATACTGCAAAAGCAACCAAAGAGTTTTTTTAGGGAAATAGGTGGAATGTTATGCAATGGCCAAGTCAATCACCTGACCTGAATCCAATTGAGCATGCATTTCACTTGCTGAAGACAAAACTGAAGGGAAAATGTCCAAAGAACAAGCAGGAACTGAAGTTGCAGTAGAGGCCTGGCAGAGCATCTCCAGGGATGAAACCCAGCGTCTGGTGATGTCTATGCGTTCCAGACTTCAGGTTGTAATTAACTGCAAAGGATTTGCAACCAAGTATTAAAAAGTGAAAGTTTAAGTTATGATTAGTATTATGTCCCATTACTTTTGGTACCTTAACAAGTGGGAGGCACATATGAAAACTGTTGTAATTCCTACATCGTTCACCTGATATGGATGTAAATACCCTCAAATTAAAGCTGACAGTCTGCAGTTAAAGCAGATCTTGTTTGTTTTATTTCAAATCCATTATGGTGGTGTATGGAGCTAAAAATGTTATAATTGTGTCGATGCCCCAATATTTATGGACCTGACTGTGTATATATTATTTGATATTTGGGACCTGTCGTTATGCCAACATTACATGCCTAAATTAAGTGTTTAATGAGGGGGTACCCTATGATACTATACTCTTGTTATGAGTCCTTGAGGTGGATGTTATATTTTGGAGTCACACTTACACCAGGTTATCTTTAACATAGATCTTTGCTGTTCGGTCATGCGCCCTCTGCAGATTTTCTTTATCCATTTTCCATCATGTCTTTTTCCTCCTATTGAATAATTTATTTTGTGATTTGAACTAATAAAGTTTTTGATATATATTTTTACACAATATGGTCCTATGGATTTGTTTAGTGTTATGTGGTGATGTTTAGTATCCATGGGCATTTTTTTTAATTTATTGTGAGGTTGTTGCAGGTTTCCATGCTTTATGGCAAAGTGGCCAGAAAGAAGACACGTGAAAGTTTACAAAGAAAGCACCTAAAGAACTTTCGGACTGTGAGAAACAAGATTTGGTTTGATGAAACCAAAATTTTACTTTTTGACCTGCTTGGAGGAAATTCGTCACTGCTCAATAACATCCTTACAGTGAAGCATGGTGGTGGCAATATCATGCTGTTGGGGGCGTTTTTCAGATTTGAAAAGCTTAAATGGAGCAAAGTACAGAGATATTCCTAATGAAAACCTGATCCAGAGTACTCTGGAGTTCAGACTGGGCCAAAGGTTTATCTTCTAACAAGACAATGACTTCTAAGCACACAGGCAAGACAACACAGAAGTGGTTTAGTGGCAACTCTGTGAATGTCCTTCAGTGGCCCATACAAAACCAAATTAAGAACTTCTGGACAGACCTAAGATGGCTATCCATTGATGGTCTCCATCCAATCTGACAGAGCCTAAGAGAATCTGCAGAGAGGAATGATAGAAAATCCCCAAAACAAGATTTGAAAACCTTGTGTCATCATACCAAAGAAGACTGGGTATGTCTGTAGAAGTTTGTAATCACTACCAAATGTATTTTAACTAAGTACAGTACTTAGTAATGGTTGTGAATACTTGTCATCGCAATATTTACCTTTTTCATTTTCAATAAATTAGCAAAGATTTGTGGAGGATGATGGTGCAGAATGATGGGGGAAAATGTTAACTCTTTTATTTCAGCACAAGAGTCTAAAGTCTTTCCAAATGTACAGTAAATAGACAGTAATTGCTATATCTTAAATATAGAGGTGCAGAAATTATATCATTATAATCAGTGCTTTAAGTGGGCCAAAAGAGGTGCCGGTACTCTATTAGGCGCCGGTGCTCCCCCCCACTGCACATCAGACCCCCCCATCACACACATATATATTAGTTCCTCTATGTACCAGTACAGTACCCCCCCCCCACCACCGCACATTCGTTCCTCTCTGTACCAGTACCCCCCTGCACATCAGACCCCCCCCCCCCACTCATCACACACACACACATTAATTCCTCTCTGTACCAGTACCCCCCTGCCAGGGGGGTACTGGTACAGAGAGGAATTAATGTGTGTGTGTGTGTGATGAGGGGGGGGTCTGATGTGCAGGGGGGTACTGGTTCAGAGAGGAACGAATGTGCGGTGGTGGGGGGGGGGGGGTACTGGTACATAGAGGAACTAATATATATGTGTGTGATGGGGGGTCTGATGTGCAGAGGGGTACTGGTACAGAGAGGCACTAATGTGTGGTGGTGGTGGGGGGGGGGGGGTACTGGTAAAGAGAGGAACTAATGTGTGTGATGAGGGGGGGGGGGTCTGATGTGCAGGGGGGTACTGGTACAGAGAGGAACGAATGTGCGGTGGTGGGGGGGGGGGTCCTGGTACATAGAGGAACTAATATATATGTGTGTGATGGGGGGCCTGATGTGCAGGGGCCCCCTACACATCAGACCCACCCATCAGACACATATATATTAGTTCCTCTATGTACCAGTACCCCCCCCCCCACCGCACATTCGTTCCTCTCTGTACCAGTACCCCCCTGCACATCAGACCCCCCCCCCCCTCATCACACACATTAATTCCTCTCTGTACCAGTACCCCCCTGCCAGGGGGGGGGTACTGGTACAGAGAGGAACTAATGTGTGTGGGGGGAGGGGGGGTGCCTGTCACTCACCAGTACTCTTCAGAAGTTGGATTCCAAAGCAAAGTCGATGTTCTTTGCTGCACCGTCCGACTCCTGACTCCAAGGAGGACCAGTCACTGGTCGCCGCACTGATCGCTCCTCACAGGCGCGCGGGAAGGAGTTGACGTCACCTAACGTGAGATCAACTCCCTGCCTGCGCCAGCCTGAGCCGTACTCTGCAACGACCCGCCCCCCTCCACTAGCTGCCCAGCCAACGACATTAGGGAGGAGATACTGCCAGCAGGGGCGGATTAAGTGCATGATAGGCCCGGGGCTGTCTAACCAACTCTCCCCCCCCCCCCCCCCCCCATTGTAGTTTAGTGTTTTTTTTTGTATGAAGAGGCTGTGGTGCTTCATGAGCGCCACAGTCTCTTCATAGGCCATATGACATCTTCAGACAAAAAAAAAATACCTCAAATTGGGTCCTAAACTGAAAAATTTGGTCGCCAAATTTAAAATACATATAATTATAATAAAAAAGACATGGAGGAGAATACAGCACCACATACCTCTTACATCCAGTGACATCTCCTGTCATGTAGACCTTCTCTTTCCTCTTCTCCTCCATTTGACCCAGACCGCCATGGCAAATTCTTTCAGCCGCATCTCGTCTCTACAGTTTGTAACACAGACACGTTAGATTTCTAAATTCCTCCTCATCCTGGTGTCCCCACAGTGTCATCCTGCTGCCACTCCCAATACTGTGGCCGTTGTGCCCCCCAGTGTTATGGGGGATCTGTGGATGGCGCTGTTATGGGGGATCTGTGGATGACACTGTTATCGAGGGGATCTGTGGATGACACTGTTATGGAGGGGATCTGTGGATGACACTGGTATTGAGGGGATCTGTGGATGGCACTGTTATGGGGGATCTGTGGATGGCACTGTTATGGAGGGGATCTGTGGATGGCACTGTTATGGAGGGGATCTGTGGATGACACTGTTATGGGGGATCTGTGGATGGCACTGTTATGGGGGACGTATGGATGATGCACTGTTATAGGGGATGTGTGCTATGACACATAGGGCCATGAGGGGGGCCTGCATAAGATGCTATATGTGTGAATGACACACATATAGCATGTTTTGCTGGCCCCTCTCATGGCCCTATGTGTCACAGACTCACAGCATTACTTTATTAATGTCCCCTCATGTGTCCTAAACCACGAACATAACTGTCTTTGTATGCAAAGTCTTTCTTTACTGCTGAAACAATCCCTCTCCTATTGATATTGAAAATCACCAGCCTCTCTGTATTCAGCCTCCTACCTGACACACAGCCCTGGCCCCTGAACAGCCGGATGACAGCTCTGCACAAGCAGGCTTAAGGACCTTCCGTGATGTCATGATCATGTGATCAGTCACATGTGTGGGAGGAGTCAGGCTCCGGGCAATGTCTGTGCTGGAGCCTGCTGTTGGGGGCGGGGCCGGGCTCCTCTCTCTGTCAGTCACTCTGTGTAAAATACTACACCAGCCAAGGAGCCTCCTCGCTGTCGGCACGGCCGGCAGTATGTGGGCGTTCGGGTCGGCGCTGGGCCCCCCAGCGGTGCTGGGCCCGGGGCTGCCGACCCGAACATCCCTATTGTAATCCGCCACTGACTGCCAGCTCTCCGCTGCGCTCCGGTACCGGAAACCCACGTACTGGGCGCACGGAGAGGTGCTGGTACTCTCCAGGGCAATTTTTGGAAGTGGCGGTACTGAGTACCGCCGCGTTCCGGCCCACTTCAAGCACTGATTATAATCATATAAGAAGATTTTCTCTAAAAGTAGCAAGAATTTGATTAATCAATTTATTAATTTTCTCAGGTTAAGTTTCCCTGCATTCCTCATAATTATCTTCAGCACATGGAACAATAGTCCCTTGATTCTAAACTTAATTATCATAAGCCAGTGGTGGCATTTGCAACTTAATACTAGATTTATTTTTCCCTTTAACATTTTAAGGATACTATATGACCTTCACATTCCTTGTAACTTAATATAGAAAGCTAACTGCTTTAATCTGTCCCTTGTTATAGTTATATCAAAATTAGTTGTACAGTAATCCAGCTGTAAAATTCCATTTTGCCATTTTACTCAGAATATAAAAAGTTCTTGCTTTTTAAAATTGTCAATGTAGAATACAGTATGTGATATAGATAATTGTATAATCTTTAAAAATAAGAACATGCCTAATGCATCTGCTGTGGTTTTTAAGAACCTTTACGGACAGAAACAAGAAACTAACAGAACATTTCCATGGCATTGCCATGAATAAAAATTTGCATCTGACCACAATAAATTATTTTTAATGGTGGATTTCAGTATGTGGTGACATATCGCTAGTGTTTCCTGTAACTTACTGATTGGTGGGGTTCAACTGTCTAGACCAACCTGTTTTACTACATATCAATGTTCTTGCAGGGAACTACAATATAGTCCCAGTTACTTGAATTAAGCTGTGCTATCTTTTTCTGCATGTTGGGAGACATTTATTAATGGCCTATTTTGCGCCAAGAAAAATCCTTACATCAGGAATCAAAAGTGATGATTTGTTTATCAAAAGGCAAATGGTACTTTTAAAAAGTGTCTTTTGTAACTGTAGGCTAATAATTCTATATAAACAAAAAAAATTCCGCAAAGCTTTAAAATGAGACATTTAATTGGATTGACGACAATGCATCTGTGCAACTCCTTTAAGGTTGATATGAGACATTTAATTGCTAAAATTGTCACTTTTTGAATAAAAGTCGCATCTATCTAATCTGCCGTGCACCTTTTTAACAGTTTACACTATCACAAAACAAGCTTAATCTACCACTACATTTTTCTCCTTTTAAGCCAAACATAAATTGATAAATGAGGAGTAATATATGCCAATTTGTTAGCCCAGCCCACTTTGACATTCAAAACATTTTTCTGCCATGTTTTATTCTTTCTAGTGAAAATAAGGAGAAAACAGTTGATATATTTGGCACAAATCATAACACCATTAGTTTTGGTGCATTTTACACCATAATTCAGAGCAATATGATTAGTAAAGGTCCCCCATTGTGTTCATGAAAGCTCTTTTGTGCAAGAGAAAACATAAAGGGACTTTTATCACAGACATTAGACCACCACCAATCAGGATGTCGAGGTATGTCCTAGGGAATGATGGTAACTAGGCTTGAGCGAATGGACCTTCGGATCATAGATCCAAAGTTGATTTGTTCAAATATGAAGTGGGCTTTGGTACTGTCTCAAACGACTTTGGGCAAAAAGAACTTTGGCTTCACAGAGCGAATACATTCAAATACTTACATTTTAATGCTGTACAGCATACAGCATTAAAATGTAAGTATTTGAATGAATTGACTTCGGATATATTGTCCGAAGGTCGATTCGCTCAAGCCTAATGGTAACCAATAAGCATAAAATAATGTTTCAAACAGATACAAGACTCAGATTTAAAATTAACTTTCTTCACTGTGTATAGAAAAATTATAATTTACAATCGATACGTGCACTGAGTAACCATGTGATATAAACTAAATGGACCAATTTAAAGCACTGGGTATTAGTAATAGTTGATGTAATCCTTATAAATGATAGTGTTGAGCGCGAATATTCGTTTTGCTAAATTTTATCGCAAATATCAGCACTTTGAGAATTCGTGAATATTTAGAATATAGCGCTATATATTTGTAATCGCGAATATTCTATATTTATTTTTCACCAGCACACATCGCCCCTCCCTGCTCCTAGCTTGTGGGCCAATGAGAAGGCTGCAATATCTTTGTCAGAGCTTATCAACATCCCTAGCAACCAATAAGAAAGAACCTCCCCAGCAGCCATTCCTGCTGTTTTTTGCAGTTGTGAAAGAGAGGAGTGTTGTGCTTTGCTGTGCCATTATACATTACATTAAATAGCTCATATATACACTCACCTAAAGAATTATTAGGAACACCTGTTCTATTTCTCATTAATGCAAATATCTAGTCAACCAATCACATGGCAGTTGCTTCAAGGCATTTAGGGTTGTGGTCCTCGTCAAGACAATCTCCTGAACTCCAAACTGAATGTCAGAATGGGAAAGAAAGGTGATTTAAGCAATTTTGAGCGTGGCATGGTTGTTGGTGCCAGACGGGCCGGTCTGAGTATTTCACAATCTGCTCAGTTACTGGGATTTTCACGCACAACCATTTCTAGGGTTTACAAAGAATGGTGTGAAAAGGGAAAAACATCCAGTATGCGGCAGTCCTGTGGGCAAAAATGCCTTGTGGATGCTAGAGGTCAGAGGAGAATGGGCCGACTGATTCAAGCTGATAGAAGAGCAACGTTAACTGAAATAACCACTCGTTACAACCGAGGTATGCAGCAAAGCATTTGTGAAGCCACAACACGCACAACCTTGAGGCGGATGGTCTACAACAGCAGAAGACCCCACCAGGTACCACTCAACTCCACTACAAATAGGAAAAAGAGGCTACAATTTGCACGAGCTCACCAAAATTGGACCGTTGAAGACTGGAAAAATGTTGCCTGGTCTGATGAGTCTCGATTTCTGTTGAGACATTCAAATGGTAGAGTCCGAATTTGGCGTAAACAGAATGAGAACATGTATCCATCCTCTGATGGCTACTTCCAGCAGGATAATGCACCATGTCACAAAGCTCGAATCATTTCAAATTGGTTTCTTGAACATGACAATGAGTTCACTGTACTAAAATGGCCCCCACAGTCACCAGATCTCAACCCAATAGAGCATCTTTGGGATGTGGTGGAACGGGAGCTTCGTGCCCTGGATGTGCTTCCCTCAAATCTCCATCAACTGCAAGATGCTATCCTATCAATATGGGCCAACATTTCTAAAGAATGCTATCAGCACCTTGTTGAATCAATGCCACGTAGAATTAAGGCAGTTCTGAAAGCAAAAGGGGGTCCAACATCGTATTAGTATGGTGTTCCTAATAATTCTTTAGGTGAGTGTGTATATATATATATATATATATATATATATAATAAAGCAAAGGAAGGCAGCACTCCAGATGATAATGAAAAAGTGGACGGTTTATTCACTCATCAGCAACGTTTCAGCTCTCTCTATGGAGCCTTTTTCTAGCTGGAAAAAGGCTCCATAGAGAGAGCTGAAACGTTGCTGATGAGTGAATAAACCGTCCACTTTTTCATTATCATCTGGAGTGCTGCCTTCATTTGCTTTATTATATATATATATATATATATATATATATATATACACACTCACCTAAAGAATTTTTAGGAACACCATACTAATACGGTGTTGGACCCCCTTTTGCCTTCAGAACTGCCTTAATTCTACGTGGCATTGATTCAACAAGGTGCTGATAGCATTCTTTAGAAATGTTGGCCCATATTGATAGGATAGCATCTTGCAGTTGATGGAGATTTGAGGGATGCACATCCAGGGCACGAAGCTCCCGTTCCACCACATCCCAAAGATGCTCTATTGGGTTGAGATCTGGTGACTGTGGGGGCCATTTTAGTACAGTGAACTCATTGTCATGTTCAAGAAACCAATTTGAAATGATTCGAGCTTTGTGACATGGTGCATTATCCTGCTGGAAGTAGCCATCAGAGGATGGATACATGTTCTCATTCTGTTTATGCCAAATTCGGACTCTACCATTTGAATGAATGTCTCAACAGAAATCGAGACTCATCAGACCAGGCAACATTTTTCCAGTCTTCAACAGTCCAATTTTGGTGAGCTTGGCAAATTGTAGCCTCTTTTTCCTATTTGTAGTGGAGATGATGGGTACCCGGTGGGGTCTTCTGCTGTTGTAGCCCATCCGCCTCAAGGTTGTGCGTGTTGTGGCTTCACAAATGCTTTGCTGCATACCTCGGTTGTAACGAGTGGTTATTTCAGTCAACGTTGCTCTTCTATCAGCTTGAATCAGTCGGCCCATTCTCCTCTGACCTCTAGCATCCACAAGGCATTTTTGCCCACAGGACTGCCGCATACTGGATGTTTTTCCCTTTTCACACCATTCTTTGTAAACCCTAGAAATGGTTGTGCGTGAAAATCCCAGTAACTGAGCAGATTGTGAAATACTCAGACTGGCCCGTCTGGCACCAACAACCATGCCACGAACTTGAACCCGAACCCCATTGAAGTCAATGGGGACCCGAACTTTTGGCCACTAAAATGGCTTTAAAATAGCCCTGGAAAGAGCTGGAGGACTGCAAAAGGCAGCAAAATGTAAATTGAACAGTCACTTATGCACCTATAATAAGAGATGTGCACTATATGAAACAGTTGTTTTTTTCACCCAGTATGCCCCACTATGCAAAAGCCATATTTTTGGCCTAAATGTAGCACTCACTTCTGCACCTATAATCACACATGTGTACTATATGAAACAGAGGGTTTTTTTTTCACCCAGTATGCCCCAGTATTCCAAAGCCGTATTTCTGGCCGAAATGTGACACTCACTTATGCACCTATAATCACAGATGTGCACTATATGAAACAGAGTTTTTTTTTTCACCCCAGTATGCCCCAGTATGAGAAAGCCGTATTTCTGGCCTAAATTCAACAGTCACTTATGCAGCGATAATCCTAGATGTACACTATATGAAACAGAGTTTTTTTTTTCACCCAGTATGCCAAAGCCAAATTTCTGGCCTAAATGTGACACTCACTTATGCACCTATAATCACAGATGTGCACTATATGAAACAGAGTTTTTTTTCTTCTTCCTAGTATGCCCCAGTATGAGAAAGCCATGTTTGTGGCCTAAATTGAACAGTCACTTATGCACCTTTAATCCCAGATGTGCAGTATATCAGAGGGTTTTTAACCCCAGTAAGCAAAAGCCGTATTTGTGGCCTAAATTTCACAGTAACTTATGCACCTATAATCACAGATGTGCAGTATATAAAACACAGTGTTTTTTTCCACCCTGGTATGCGAAAGCCGTATTTCTGGCCTAAAATGAACAGTCCCTTATGCACCTATAATTCTAGATGTGCACTATATGAAACAAAGTTGTTGTTTTTTCACCCAGTATGCCCCAGTATGCCAAAGCAGTATTTCTGGCCTAAATGTACAACTCACTTATGCACCTATAATTACAGATGTGCACTATATGAAACAGAGTTATTTTTTTTTCACCCAGTATGCCAAAGCCTTATTTCTGGCCTAAATGTAACACTCACTTATGCACCTATAATCACAGATGTGCACTATATGAAACAGAGATTTTTTTTTCACCCCAGTATGAGAAAAACGTATTTCTGGCTTAAATTGAACAGTCACTTATGCAGCGATAATCCTAGATGTGCACTATATAAAACAGAGGGTTTTGTTAACCCCAGTGTCTCAAAGCAGTATTTCTGGACTTGCAGACATGCAGATATCCTGTGCTGGTGCACTATCGTTGCATAAAATGGCTGTCGATTATGTATTGACTAACTGAAGGAAAAAAAAGTTAGTTTTCAGTAGTAGTTGGCTCAGGGCAGGCTTAAAACAATTGTGCACTGCACCCACAAAACACATTTGCTGTAGATCGCTGAGTAAAGAAGCAGTTCTTCATAAGATTCCTCCCTGATCTCTCCCTCACAGCAGCTGCAGCCTATCCCTACACTAATCCGAGCAGAGTGACGGGCGGCGCTACGTGACTCGAGCTTAAATAGAGGCTGGGTCACATGCTGCAGTTGGCCAATCACAGACATGCCAATAGTAGGCATGGCTGTGATGGCCTCTTGGGGCAAGTAGTATGACGCTTGTTGATTGGCTGCTTTGCAGCCTTTCAAAAAGCGCCATAGAAATCGCCGAACACCGAATCCGAACCCAAACTTTTACGTAAATGTTCAGGTCCGGGTGCCGAAAAACCTACAGTTCAGTACGAACTCTATTTAAGATCAAGGATATTCCATATTGGAAAGTTATTTAGCTGTATATGTAGGTAGTTAACTACAGTATAAAGACATTTGCTAAAAACTACATTTTATAGTATGATCATATTAGAAAGCAGAAGAGAACCTAAACTTATTTTGGATGGAAGCAGCTTGATCTATATAGGACTCTTTTTACTCAGTATTCATAACGATAGTCAAAATGTACTAGTACCTGTCATTACATCAACACTATTTTAGTTTTTCTAATAGTTTATAGATCAGTATATACTGTATAGAAACCTATCAAGTATGGCTCCTTTTTTGCCTATAGATGTTTTATGTTGGCACTGCTTTTACAGAATTTACCGTATATACAGTCAGGTCCATAAATATTGAGACATGGACAAAATTCTAACATTTTTGTCTCTATACACCACCACAATGGATTTAAAATGAAACAAATAAGATGTGTTTTTAATGCAGACTGTCAGCTTTAATTTGAGAGTATTTGCATCCAAATCAGGTGAACGGTGTAGGAATTACAACAGTTTGCATATGTGCCTCCCACCTGTTAAGGGACCAAAAGTAATGGGACAGAATAATTATAATAAATCAAACTTTCACTTTTTAATACTTGGTTGCAAATCCTTTGCAGTCAATTACAGCCTGAAGCCTGGAACGCATAGACATCACCAGATGCTGGGTTTCATCCCTGGTGATGCTCTGCCAGGCCTCTACTGCAACTGTCTTCAGTTCCTGCTTGTTCTTGGGGCATTTTCCCTTCAGTTTTGTCTTCAGCAAGTGAAATGCATGCTCAATCGCATTCAGGTCAGGTGATTGACTTGGCCATTGCATAGCATTCTACTTATTTCCCTTAAAAAACTCTTTGGTTGCTTTTGCAGTATGCTTTGGGTCATTGTCCATCTGCACTGTGAAGCGCCGTCCAATGAGTTCTGAAGCATTTGGCTGAATATGAGCAGATAATATTGTCCGAAACACTTCAGAATTCATCCTGCTGCTTTTGTCAGCAGTCACATCATCAATAAATACAAGAGAACCAGTTCCATTGGCAGCCATACATGCCGATGCCATGACACTATCACCACCATGCTTCACTGATGAGGTGGTATGCTTAGGATCATGAGCAGTTCCTTCTCCATACTCTTCTCTTCCCATCACTCTGGTACAAGTTGATCTTGGTCTCATCTGTCCATAGGATGTTGTTCCAGAACTGTGAAGGCTTTTTTAGATGTCGTTTGGCAAACTCTAATCTGGTCTTCCTGTTTTTGAGGCTCACCAATGGTTTACATCTTGTGGTGAACCCTCTGTATTCACTCTGGTGAAGTCTTCTCTTGACTTTTACACACATTGATCTGGCCAACTGTTGTGAAGGGTGTTTACTTCACCAGCGAAAGAATTCTTCGGTCATCCACCACAGTTGTTTTCCGTGGTCTTTCGGGTCTTTTGGTATTGCTGAGCTCACCGGTGCGTTCCTTCTATTTAAGAATGTTACAAACAGTTGTTTTGGCCACGCCTAATGTTTTTGCTATTTCTCTGATGGGTTTGTTTTGTTTTTTCAGCCTAATGATGGCTTGCTTCACTGATAGTGACAGCTCTTTTGATCTTATCTTGAGAGTTGACAGCAACAGATTCCAAATGCAAATAGCACACTTGAAATGAACTCTGGACCTTTTATCTGCTCATTGTAATTGGGATAATGAGGGAATAACACACATCTGGCCATGGAACAGCTGAGAAGCCAATTGTCCTATTACTTTTGGTCCCCTAACAAGTGGGAGGCATATATGAAAACTGTTGTAATTCCTACACCGTTCACCTGATTTGGATGTAAATACCCTCAAATTAAAGCTGACAGTCTGCAGTTAAAGCACATCTAGTTTGTTTCATTTCAAATCCATTGTGG
Source organism: Bufo bufo (assembly GCF_905171765.1). Classification (NCBI taxonomy): domain Eukaryota; kingdom Metazoa; phylum Chordata; class Amphibia; order Anura; family Bufonidae; genus Bufo; species Bufo bufo. Next base: position 311,906,513 of record NC_053392.1, read on the forward strand.
TGGTGTATAGAGCCCAAAAAAATTGAACTGTCTCCATGTCCTAATATTTATGGACCTGACTGTATATTTAGCAGAGGTGAAAAAATAAGGTCCATAAATTGTTCCATTGGCAGATCCTACACATTAGTTGCAGTATAATTTTGCCAAGACATTAAAGGAGTTGTACTTAATTTGAAAAGCATGGCTGCTTTCTTCCAAAAATAGTGTCAGACCCATCCATAGGTTATGTGTGGCATTACAGCCACATTAACTTCAGTGTAGCTGAGCTGCCAAAGCAAACACAAACTGTGGACAAGGGTGGTGCTTAGCGGTAGGCCATAAATGTTAAGATGTTACAACCCCTTTAACCTCCTCCCGACCGCCTAACGCAGGGATGCGTCCTGCGGGCAGTCGGTTTGTTCCTCCTAGACGCATTGGCGCATCATCTCGCGAGACTTCCTGTGAACGCGCACACACAGGAGCGCGCGTTCACAGGATCGGAAGGTAAATGAGCTGATCTACAGCCTGCCAGCGGCGATCATTCGCTGGCAGGCTGTAGATGCAATTTTTTTAACCCCTGAAAGGTATATCAGACGCTGTTTTGTTAACAGCGTCTGATATACCTGCTACCTGGTCCTCTGGTGGTCCCTTTTGCTTGGATCGACCACCAGAGGACACAGGCAGCTCTGTAAGTAGCACCAATCATCACACTACACTACACCGCCCCTGTAGCTTATTAACCCCTTATTAACCCCTGATCACCCCATATAGACTCCCTGATCACCCCCCTGTCATTGATCACCCCCTGTAAGGCTCCATTCAGACGTCCGTATGTGTTTTGCGGAACAACGGATCCGCAAAACACAAACACCGCGGATCTGCAAAACACGGACACCGCGGATCTGCAAAACACGGACACCGCGGATCCGCAAAACACGGACACCGCGGATCCGCAAAACACGGACACCGGCAATGTGCTTTCCGCATTTTGCGGATCCGCACATTGCCAGAACTATATAGAAAATGCCTTTTCTTGTCCGCAATTGCGGACAAGAATAGGACATGTTCTATAGGCTTTTAAAAAAATGCAGTGTTCGCCCGATCAGGCCTGATCTTGTGCGCACACTTGCGTTCAGTCCGCCCCACCGCAGTGACAGAATTTATTTTTTTTCTGATCACTGCAAAAGCACTGTAAAATCGCTGCGGCGCTAAAAGGATCACTTTTGAGGGGCATGGCGAGTTCATAGAAGATTTTTTTTTTTTGGAACAAGTTAGCGGAAATTAATTTTTTTTTGTTTTTTTCTTACAAAGTCTCATATTCCAATAACTTGTGACAAAAAATAAAATCTCACATGAACTCACCATACCCCTCATGGAATCCAAATGCGTAAAAAAAAATTGACATTTATATTCCAGACTTCTTCTCACGCTTTAGGGCCCCTAAAATGCCAGGGCAGTATAAATACCCGACATGTGACCCATTTTGGAAAGAAGACACCCCAAGGTATTTCGTGAGGGGCATGGCGAGTTCATGTAAAATTTTATTTTTTGTCACAAGTTAGTGGAATATGAGACTTTGTAAGAGAAAAAATAAAAATAAAAAAAATAATTTTCCGCTAACTTGTGCCAAAAAAAATATATTCTAGGAACTCGCCATGCCCCTCACGGAATACCTTGGGGTGTCTTCTTTCCAAAATGGGGTCACTTGTGGGGTATTTATACTGCCCTGGTATTTTAGGGGCCCTAAAGTGTGAGAAGTAGTTTGGAATCCAAATGCGTAAAAAATGCCCTGTGAAATCCTAAAAGTACTCATTGGAATTTGGGCCCCTTTGCGCACCTAGGCTGCAAAAAAGTGTCACACATGTGGTATCGCCGTACTCAGGAGAAGTAGGGCAATGTGTTTTGGGGTGTATTTTTACATATACCCATGCTGGGTGAGAGAAATATCTAATCAAGACCAAAAGAAAAACTCAAAAGAAAACTTTACCAGAAGAAACTTGGATAATTTTTTTGGATTACTAGGAAAGTTCTTAAGAACTGGTCCTATCTGAACGCTGTCTACCTTTGACCCGGTAACTTACATTGTGTTTACTGCTCGTGATATTAATAAGATATTTCTCTCGGTATATAGCCAAGAGTCCCCATACCGTGGGAATAAATAGTGTTAGGTGCCTCCATAATGCTGATTATTCTCTTAGAAAAGATGCAATATTGTTAATGGAAAATCTGACATTATTTGAAAAGAGGACTAAACCCTTGGAAAGTTATTTTTCCATAGTCTGATTTCCGAGCTGAATATTTTATCATATTAATATGATAGGCTGCAAAAAAGTGTCACACATGTGGTATCGCCGTACTCAGGAGAAGAAGGGCAATGTGTTTTGGGGTGTATTTTTATATATATACCCATGCTGGGTGAGAGAAATATCTCTGTAAATTACAACTTTTTAATAAAATGTATACAAAGTTGTCAATTTACAGAGATATTTATCTCACCCAGCATGGGTATATGTAAAAATACACCCCAAAACACATTGCCCTACTTCTTCTGAGTACGGCGATACCACATGTGTGACACTTTTTTGCAGCCTAGGTGCACAAAGGGGCCCAAATTCCAATGAGTACTTTTAGGATTTCACAGGGCATTTTTACGCATTTGGATTCCAAACTACTTCTCACACTTTAGGGCCCCTAAAATGCAAGGGCAGTATAAATACCCCACAAGTGACCCCATTTTAGAAAGAAGACACCCCAAGGTATTCCGTGAGGGGTATGGTGAGTTCATGTAAAATTTTATTTGTCACAAGTTAGTGGAATATGAGACTTTGTAAGAAAAAAATATATAAATAATCATCATTTTCCGCTAACTTGTGACAAAAAATAAAAACTTCCATGAACTCACTATGCCCATCAGCGAATACCTTAGGGTGTCTACTTTCCGAAATGGGGTCATTTGTGGGGTGTTTCTACTGTCTGGGCATTGTAGAATCTCAGGAAACATGACAGGTGCTCAGAAAGTCAAAGTGCGTAAATTCGCATTTTTGCACCATAATTTGTAAACGCTATAACTTTTACCCAAACCAATAAATATACACTTATTGCATTTTTATTTATCAAAGACATGTAGAACAATAAATTTAGAGAAAAATTAATATAGAAATGTAGTTATATTTGAAAAATTTTACAACAGAAAGTGAAAAATTTCATTTTTTTGCAAAAATTTCGGTCAATTTCGATTAATATCAAAAAAAGTAAAAATGTCAGCAGCAATGAAATACCACCAAATGAAAGCTCTATTAGTGAGAAGAAAAGGAGGTAAAATTCATTTGGGTGGTAAGTTGTATGACCGAGCAATAAACCGTGAAAGTAGTGTAGTGCAGAATTGTAAAAAGTGGTCTGGTCATTAAGGGGGTTTAAGCTAGGGGAGCTGAGGTGGTTAAGGTGCCCTCCTGGAGTACCTTTCTCAAACTTATGAGCTTTACAGCATTATTGGCGTCCTCAGAACTAATCATTTTTTTACTTTACGTCATAGTGTCACATTAAAAGTTTTGATGGTTGAGTGTCCAAGAGCTAAGGATCCTACCGATCACTGCAGGAGATGGATTCAATATGGGCTCAGAGACTCTATTAAAGAGGTTCTGTCACCCGGATTATCCCCTATTAAACCAGGCACGTAGCCTGGTAGGGATGATCTTGCAGTTTAAAATGATACCTTCCTCCAAACTGTCAGCCCCACGGTTGTTGATAAAATCATACTTTTATTCCTTTGCTGGCAGGCAATTTTGAGCACCAGGTGGTGGGCTTTGTCAGTAGGAGCACCGCTATGCAAAACCTACCAACATCTAAACACACACCACTCCCCTTGATTGAGGGCGTTGTCAATCAAGGGGAGGGGGTATGTTTAGCTGTCGGTAGGCGTCGCATAGCGGTGTTCGTACCGAAGAAAACTGCCTCCTGGTGCTCTAAATTGTCTGCCAGCAAAGGAATACAAGTATGACTTCACTGACAGTTAGGAGGAAGGTATCATTTTAAACTGCAGACTGCAGGATCACCCCTACCAGGCTATGTGCCTTGTTTAATTGTGGTGATCTGGGTGACAGACCCTTTTTTAAGCACATTCTTAGCAGCGAGGAGAGGCATTACTCTTTGAGTGCTTCTGTCCCCTTATTTTAATGTTTGGTGGGGATCTCAACACTAGGACCCCCATCAATCAAAACCATTTATATGTCACTATATATCACTACTAAGTACAGGTATACTTTAATAGGTCTTGTAGTTGCCAACATACCCTTTGCATCCTTTATGGGGTTTTTTCTACTCCGTTCATCTCCTCATCTTCTGTTTTTGCTTGTATTTTTTCTTTATAGATGATGCATCATTCTGTTTTGCATACCTTTCCGCACCTGTTATACTTCAATCTAGTTTAATTTGTCAAAAGAATCATTCTAGATGCCATCTGTTAACACTGTATGCTTTGTCCTCATATACATATAGCCAGTCCTCGGTAAGACACATATAACAAGGACCTGAATGCAATATTACATTGTATCTATTTTGAATGCTTGTCCTGAATGGAACTTCAACTTTGCATTTTATTTCTCTTGGTTCCTTCTAAGCATAGAGGTACCTCTGTTTATGTGGACATTTGAAGTGTTTGTCGGTTACATTTTTATGTCTTTTCCTGTGTTTTGTTTCATAAAAGCATATGAAAAAAATCATAGCGCTCAAAAGAAATAAATTAAACTCTGATTTTCTACATCTGCTGAATGCAATGCCACGTACAATACAGGTGCTTATACTGTACATGTAGTGACAGCAAAAACGTTGATTAGATTTTATGATAATTTAATTATTACTGAATGCATGTTACCTGAGCTAGTTGGGAGCCAGGTGCAGGAAAATAGTTTGCAAAGTGATTCTGAAATTTAAATGTGCAATATACGAGTCCAGAGACACTGAGTAAAACTTTCTCATAAATCCCCAACTAATACATTGAAAGATAACTACTGAAGGTGTTTGTGAGATTTTTAAATATTTTAATGTCATAAACTTACCTGTCCAAGCTCCAGCCGCACGATCTTCAGCCTTTGCACAGCCGTGCAAGGAGAGACGCGCTGCTGAGCCACGACCCCTGGTGATGCGACAGCATCCTTAGCAACAGGATGCAGTGCTCTGTTTCTTCCTGAAGCGAGTGTGTGCTAGAGGAGATTAGCAGTAGATATTACTCAGCTGCTCTATTCCTGTGTGCTTGTGTTTCTGACTAATGGAGTGCCTATCAGATGCTGATCTAGGCACTCGGTGCTCTATTTAAACCCCTTCCTGGCCATATTCCAGTGCCAATGATAGTCTTGTTGGGGCTTACTAGCTAGGTTCCTGGTTGTTGCTCCTGTGCTGATTTGGATTGCTCATGTTTTTGACCTTGGCTTGTCTTTTGACCACTCTCTGTCTCTCGTGATTTGTACTGTGCATCTCAACTGGTTCTGATCTTGGCTTGTCTTTTGACCATTCTCTGTTTATCATTTTTTACTGCGTTCTCCTCCTGGCTCTGACCCATTTACTTACCACTCTTTGTGTAGTTTGTCTCTAAGTGCTTTTCTGTCTCTGCACTTTAGTAGCATAGGGACTGCGGGCTGGGTTCTAGGTTAGGGCTCACTGTCCATATCTGTCCCTACCTACAGGCGTTACAGTTAATAGTTATGTTTTTTTTTCCCTTTCTTTCTATTTTCCTCATTTAAAGGTCTATCCCATTTTGTTATAAGGGCCACCTAACAATAAAGTTGTCACTAGAAATGAGTGAATCAATTCTAAATTAAACAGATTTGCCACAAATTTCACCAAATAAATCCTAGGTTTTGGTGATTCGCTTCTGACACCACTTTACATGTGAAATTCAGTACACTAGTAAGGAAAACGGGGCAGGGAGCATGAAGACAGAGGATCACATAACCCCAAGGAGGTCCCAGGCCAATAGGTCTGCCTACTTCCTGGCCATGGAATGACAGGCCGAACTGGATGGACAAATGTCTTTTTTCCGCCTTATGTACTATGTTACTATGTTACTATGTTACTGTGGTTTACAGTCAGCTTGACAGCCAATCAAAAGGGATGATATTGGTTGAAGCACAGGTGCCTTTATAAGCTCAGCAAGTCAGCAACCAATTTGATAAGATGTGTCTGCCATGTCACTTCCAGACATCAATTATACACACAAGATAGTCATTTTATTTTCTTATAGGGACAGTGTAGGGATTGTGACGAAAATATATTTAGTTAGCTAGAATAAATTATTAGGTGGAAAGTCAAGTTTTATTTTTAGAGACCGGATATTAACATAGTAACAGCTCTTTATATATATATATATATATATATATATATATATATATATAAAAATGAGTTTCTGTCTGTCTGTCTGTTCATCTGTCTGTCTGTTCTTTATGAGCGACCAAACAACTGGATCGAGCTTCACCAAATTTGGCACACAGGTACATCAGGTGTCCGGGAAGGTTTTAGACATAGTTCAGCGGACAGTATCACACAGGATAGGATTAGATACACAGCTCAGCAGACAGTGGGGCTGGGTGCTGTAGAGTGTCAATATATTTTAACGACACACAGAAACATTAAATGAAATTGAGGAAATATAACCGTGCGAAGTCGGGTCCTTCTGCTAGAATATATATAAAAATGAGTTTCTGTCAGTCTTTCCGTCTGCCTGTTCTTTATGCGCGACCAAACAACTGTACTGATCTTCACCAAATTTGGCGCACAGGTACATCAGGTGTCCGGGAAGGTTTTAGACCAGGTCTCAGCTCTCTAGGACATACCATCCCAGAGCTATTCCAAAAAATGATCTGCATTAGCCAATAGAATCCTGCAAGTCTTTCACTCATATCCCAACTGCCATACACACGGTCACATGTCCATTATCAGCCAATAGAAGCTCGCAGGCCCTTAGTCTCCACATATACACAGTTTTACTACAGGTTTCCATAACAACCCAGCTATTTTTTTCACTGCTATAGGTCAGCTTTATGCTAGGGCTACACCACGACAATAAGTCACATGACACATAGGGCACGACTACACTGCTACATGCATCCATCTTGGATTGATTTTTTGCAACTGTTGTGTCTCAGTCGCAGCATGTCGCAGTTCAACATCATTGCCTATCATTATAAAAATTGTTGCGCGACACATGATGTCATGTAGCCCTAGCTTTCAAAGGGCAGGGCACTGTGGATGTCACTGTTGAGGGGGCAGGGGCCACTATTAAAGGGCCAGCTGCTGTGGAGGTCACTGTTAAGAGGGCAGGCACTTTGGATGTTACTGTTAAGGGGGCAGGGGCCACTATTAAAGGGTAAACTGCTGTGGAGGTCACTGTTAAGACAGCAGGGTACTGTGAGGTCACTTTTTAAGGGAGTGGGGTACTGTGGAGGTCACTGTTAAGGGAACGAGCTACTGTGGCAGTCACTGTTAAAAGGACGGGTGCTGAGGAGGTCTCTTAAGGGGGCAGGGAACAGTGGAGGTCATAGATAAGGGGACGTCCCCTATGGAGGCCAGTGTTAAGGGGCGGGTGCTGTATAGGTCACTGTTAAGAGGTCGGGCCCCTAAGGAGGTCAATGTCAAGGGAGTGGGGTGCTATGAAACTCACTGTTAAAGGGGCGGTGTTGTGCATTTTCATAAGTATACAATATTATCTAATGATATTATAGCCAAAATGAATGCTCATTGCCTTTAAGAATAAAATCAGCTTGAACCAAAGTTCTGTTATGTGGCTGAAGAGGCCAAGATGAGTTCATGGCAAGTTCAGTTTATATAAAAATAATTGTGAACATGAACGGACATTATATTTTTAAAGTTATTGCTAAAGATATGGGTTTATCTATGGGGAGTACACTAGCTTCCTCAGACATGTCTGTCTGAAGGGAACAAGGATGTTTCATGGATAAGCCATGACGAGATAAGAATTCATATCCTTGAGGCACACCTGCTGTATGAGGTTCAATTCATATATTCATAATTATATTATATATATTTCTGTATGGTATATTTAGTTTACAACATATTTTAACCAATAATTCATGTAACAATGTATCGATTTAATATATATATTATACTATGTGTGTGTCTCATTTAGAATGTATCCTGTAGAAGATACAGGAGCACTGAAGTAAGTTTCTGTTAATTGGATTTCTGAGAAGAGTTAAAAGTTATTTCAAAACAAAAGTTAGATAAGTAAAATGTACAAGTTCCAAGGCTATTATATAAATTTTATTAAGTTAACATACAGTACAGACCAAAAGTTTGGACACCTTCTCATTCAAAGAGTTTTCTTTATTTTCATGACTATGAAAATTGTAGATTCACACTGAAGGCATCAAAACTATGAATTAACACATGTGGAATTATATACATAACAAACAAGTGTGAAACAACTGAAAATATGTCATATTCTAGGTTCTTCAAAGTAGCCACCTTTTGCTTTGATTACTGCTTTGCACACTCCTGGCATTCTCTTGATGAGCTTCAAGAGGTAGACCCCTGAAATGGTTTTCACTTCACAGGTGTGCCCTGTCAGGTTTAATAAGTGGGATTTCTTGCCTTATAAATGGGGTTGGGACCATCAGTTGCGTTGAGGAGAAGTCAGGTGGATACAGAGCTGATAGTCCTACTGAATAGACTGTTAGAATTTGTATTATGGCAAGAAAAAAGCAGCTAAGTAAAGAAAAACGAGTGGCCATCATTACTTTAAGAAATGAAGGTCAGTCAGTCAGCCGAAAAATTGGGAAAACTTTGAAAGTAAGGGCTATTTGACCATGAAGGAGAGTGATGGGGTGCTGCGCCAGATGACCTGGCTTCCACAGTCACCAGACCTGAACCCAATCGAGATGGTTTGGGGTGAGCTGGACCGCAGAGTGAAGGCAAAAGGGCCAACAAGTGCTAAGCATCTCTGGGAACTCCTTCAAGACTGTTGGAAGACCATTTCAGGGGACTACCTCTTGAAGCTCACCAAGAGAATGCCAAGAGTGTGGAAAGCAGTAATCAAAGCAAAAGGTGGCTACTTTGAAGAACCTAGAATATTACATATTTTCAATTGTTTCACACTTGTTTGTTATGTATATAATTCCACATGTGTTAATTCATAGTTTTGATGCCTTCATATTCATGAAAATAAAGAAAACTCTTTGAATGAGAAGGTGTGTCCAAACTTTTGGTCTGTACTGTATATTCAAAAAGATAGGAGAAGACAGTGACTCCAACAAGTCTAGTTTATAGGTAATTAAAAGTGTCAGGAAAAGACCTTCCTCAATGATGTACTGTATATTAAAAAGGTTAAGAAGGTCATGTGAATGAATTATTTGGTATTTAGAATTAATGTTTAAGGTTGTGATATTCATCTGCAATACCACAGTGCCATCTGGAGGCAGATGGACAATATTATATTATTTTATAATTTGTTTTCTATACTGTCAAGGGTTAATATGACATCATTGTGTTATTAGCATGCGAATACAGCCACCTTATCTGATTGGAAATCCCTAATCTAAATGGGATGATTCTTAGATAAGGGGGGGAATAATTACTTGTGTGCAGAACATCAAGATAGATCCATCCATAGATCCATTTAATCAAGACCAAAAGAAAAACTCAAAAGAAAACTTTACCAGAAGAAACTTGGATTATTTTTTGGGATTACTAGGAAAGTTCTTAAGAACTGGTCCCATCTGAACTCTGTCTACCTTTGACCCGGTAACTTACATTGTGTTTACTGCTCGTGATATTAATAAGATATTTCTCTCGGTATATAGCCAAGAGTCCCCATACAGCAGGAATATATAGTGTTAGGTGCCTCCATAATGCTGATTATTCTCTTAGCAAAGATGCATATTGTTAATGGAAGATCTGACATTATTTGAAAAGAGGACTAAACCCTTGGAAAGTTATTTTTCAATAGTCTGATTGCCAAGCTGAATATTTTATCATATTAATATCATATATCTTTGATTGGTCATAGGAAAACAGAGTCAAGGGATAACATTTATTTTCCTGTATAATCCGTGTTTTATTGCTATAGCCTGTTTGATAAACAGAAGATCCTTAATTTCTCTTGGTATATGAGTCTGTTTGTTAAAGGTATGACACTGGTTGTCATAAATCACTAAGTTATACTGTGCTGGCGAGATAGGGGTATTTTAGCACCACTGTGTTGTACATTTTGGGTATTATTTTGTAACTTCATCATCTGTTTTGCAATTGTATTGATTTTATATTCTTTGTTTTTATAATAAACGATTATATATTTTGCATATACAATTGTCCCTTTGTTTCACTGCTTGCACAAATCAAATTAAGATACTCGATAAAAGAACTTAGAGGTGTTTATTCCTGCCTGAAGGATCATATAATTTTTTTGATATACAGTACAGACCAAAAGTTTGGACACACCTTCTCATTCAAAGAGTTTTATTTATTTTCATGACTATGAAGGCATCAAAACTATGAATTAACACATGTGGAATTATATACATAACAAACAAGTGTGAAACAACTGAAAATATGTGATATTCTAGGTTCTTCAAAGTAGCCACCTTTTGCTTTGATTACTGCTTTGCACACTCTTGGCATTCTTTTGATGAGCTTTAAGAGGTAGTCCCCTGAAATGGTCTTCCAACAGTCTTGAAGGAGTTCCCAGAGATGCTTAGGACTTGTTGGCCCTTCTGCCTTCACTCTGCGGTCCAGCTCACCCCAAACCATCTAGATTGGGTTCAGGTCCGGTGACTGTGGAGGCCAGGTCATCTGGTGCAGCACCCCATCACTCTCCTTCATGGTCAAATAGCCCTTACTTTCAAAGTTTTCCCAATTTTTCGGCTGGCTGACTGACCTTCATTTCTTAAAGTAATGATGGCCACTCGTTTTTCTTTATTTAGCTGCTTTTTTTTTTTGCCATAATACAAATTCTAACAGTCTATTCAGTAGGACTATCAGCTGTGTATCCACCTGACTTCTCCTCAACGCAACTGATGGTCCCAACCCTATTTATAAGGCAAGAAATCCCACTTATTAAACCTGACAGGGCACACCTGTGAAAACCATTTCAGGGGACTACCTCTTGAAGCTAATCAAGAGAATGCCAAGAGTGTGCAAAGCAGTAATCAAAGCAAAAGGTGGCTACTTTGAAGAACCTAGAATATGACATATTTTCAGTTGTTTCACACTTGTTTGTTATGTATATAATTCCACATGTGTTAATTCATAGTTTTGATGCCTTCAGTGTGAATCTACAATTTTCATAGTCATGAAAATAAAGAAAACTCTTTGAATGAGAAGGTGTGTCCAAACTTTTGGTCTGTACTGTACATACATTTTTTTTTTTTATCCTCTCTTTTATATAAAGATTCTTTTATATAGAAGATATATGACAGCGGGCTGCTGTGAAGGTCAAAGTTAAGGGGTTGGGCTGCTGTGGAGGTCCCATTTTAAGGAGGCGGGACACTGTAGGGGTTCAGTGTTAAGGGGTGAGGGGCTGTAAAGTACACTGTTAAGGGGGTGGGGTACTGTAGAGGTCACCATTATGGAGGATAATGTTGATATCTTTTAACGACACATAGAAGCATTAAATGAAATATACCCGTGAAGCCAGGTCCTTCTGCTAGTATTTTATAAGACTGATAAAAGACATCTGTCCATCCAGTTCAGCCTGTAATCCCGCAAGTTGATCCAGAGGAAGTAAAAAAAAAAAACTATGAGGTAGAAGCCAATTTTCCCCCATTAGGGGAAAAAAATTCCTCCCCGACTCCAATCAGGCAATCAGAATAATTCCCTGGATCAACGACCCATCTCTAGTAGCTATAGCTTATAATATTATTACACTTCAGAAATATATCCAGGCCCCTCTTGATCTCTTTTAGTGAATTCACCATCACCACCTCCTCAGGCAGAGAGTTCCATTGTATCACTGCTCTTACCATAAAGAATCCTCTTCTATGTTTGTGTACAAACCTTCTTTCCTCCAGAAGCAGAGGATGTCCCCACGTCACAGTCCTAGGGATAAATAGATGATGGGAGAGATCTCTGTACTGACCCCTTTGATATATTCATGCATAGTTATTAGATCTTCTCTCAGTCGTCTTTTTTCCAAAGTGAATAAGCCTCATTTTGATAATCTTTCATGGTATTGTAGGTGCTTTATGGGAAAAGATTTTGTAAAACTTGTATTTCATTCATTTAAATTCTTGCTCATTCTGAGCTGTGAAGTCAAGGAGGTGGTCCTATCAGCGGCTGACAGACTTCCCTTCATAATGCCTTATTCACAGTCAGTGTTTTGGTCAGTGTTTGTGAGCCAAACGCTGGATTGGAGCCTACACAGAGACAAGGTATAAGGGAAAGATCTGCTCCTGTTCTGTGTTTAGATCCACGCCTGATTTTGGCTCACAGTAACTAACTAAACACTGACTGTGGGAATAAGACATAACTGTGCAGACACAGATAGCTGTCAATCACTGATAGGACCGCCTACTTGACGTCAAAGCCCAGAATAAGGAGGAATATAAATGAAATCATGGTAAAAAAAAAAATTCTTAAAATGGCGGCTGCACATGTTAGAAAGTGAAAGTAAGTGTAGAGGAGACAAGTCTGAGAACATGAGATCACCAATAATACCGTACAGATGGCCAATCAGCAGGTAGCCATTCCCTTTTGATCTCACAGGTAGGCAGAGCCCTTTAAAACGTTGAGCCCACACGGCCGCTGCCATTTTACTGTGACCTGAACATAGAGAGACACGTGACAAGATGCTCATTCACTAGGGACGGTGTTGCTGCAATGTGCAAACTGTTAACAGAGGGTGCAGCGAGAGAGCAGGGAGAGTGCAGGGAGAGTGTAGGGAGAATGTATAGCGATGTGCTTCACTGTGCAGTGCACCAACATTCAATGTTAATCTGTTATTTAAGTTATACAGTTACTGTTCCTCAGTATTAAAGGCAGGTGTAATATATCTCGGTGTGCATCACTGTGCAGTGCACCAACATTTATATTTAATCCGTTCTGTTAGCCAAACAGTGACTGTGTGTCAGTAGCTGTAATATTTGGCCATGTGCTTCACTGTGTAGTGCACCAACAATCATATCTATTGTAATCTGTTATGTTAGCGATACAGTTGTCATACCCTGTGGCCAACAGAAAGTTGCCTGGGCCCTCCAAAGGAATGGGCAGTGGCAAAAATGATGCTGTAGCCTGCACAAGTAACAGCAAGAGAAGGGGTGGTGGTAGCAGCTGCAGTAAAAGGCCAGAGCTGCCACTGTCATCCAGCTGTACTAGAATGGTTAACTCACACAATCATCTCAAGTTACAACAGATACACACAGCCAGGAATGGGAAAGGATTCCTCTGACCTCACAATTAGATAGCTTGGCCTAGGAAATGACTCTATGCACTCTACGTCCTCAACCTGCCTCTTCTGCCAGCCAAGTAATGATAACCGCTGACTCTGCTCCGCTTTTCAGATATGAGCTATGTGAGGACAGTCAGCAGCTACAGGCCAGCCCAGACTTGGAGAAGAAGTCAGTTGCGGACTCCTTTATGCGTGCAACTATCAATGATGAATTTCTGGTGAGAGCACATGTTGCTAGAGGGAAGTGTGCTAGAGACAGGTTAGTGTGACAGAAGCAAACATACGTAGATGATGATGTAGCCAATCACACGTGGGAGCCGGGTGAAGAGGGGGTATCAGGGAGCGAGGGTAGCAGTGTGCCCGTAAAACAGCAGGGTGGAAGCAGTGGGAGATCTGGATCCAAACGCAGGGTAGACCATATGCTACTGAGGAAATTACCTGTGAGGAACAAACTAGCCGTGCATGGGTTCATAAAAGCAGCGGCAAGCAGTGGTGGAGGGAAAATGCGATACTCGTCAGTGTTGGAGTTTTTAACCAAGTAACTGTGGGACACTAGCATGGCACTATGTAGGATGTGTGGGCAAAAGGTGAGGTGCAGCCAGGCTGCTAATGTTGGCACGACGGCCCTGCATCAACACATGGTGCGTCACCATAAAGTGGCATCGCAAAACCATGACTCATTTAGTCTTACAGCCTGATGCAGCAACAGTTGCTGCATCTCCCACTGGCCTGCTATCCTTCTCCAGCAGTCAGGGCTCGTCAACGGTAGCAGAAGGAAGCTGTCATTCCTTCCCATCGACTTCACTATCGTCTATTGCTCCTGATGCTTCTTCTCTGCCTTCTCCTTGTCACTTGTTTCGACTGCAATCCATCACTGAGGCAATTGCAAAAAGACAATGGTATGTATGCACTCATCCAGTGGTGCAGAAGCTCAGTGTGCATCTGGCCAAGTTGCTGGTGCTACAGTCCCTCCCTTTCCATGTAGTTGATTCCGCACATTTTAGAGAACCGATGGCTTGTGCCAAGGTGGAGAGCCCCAAGCTGACATTCCAAAAAAAGTTGTACTAGTCTGGCACACATACATTGAGCAGAAGGTGGGCCAGTCCTTGGGTCTCTCTGTGTCTGGTAGAGTTCATCCCAACGCTGACATATGGAGTTGTGACTATGGTCAAGGACAATATATGTCATGCACATCAGCAACTTGCTAAGGGTTTAGCTGCAAAAGCAAAATGCTCTTCCCCATCATGACCTGTTATGTGACATTTCAATCCATTGGAACTCTATGCTCCATATGTTAGACAGCCAGATTGGGGTGATAAGAAGGAAGCGACATCAAAGGAGGAGGGTGGTGTCCGCAGAGATAGTAAAAAGCAAACCCAATATCTGGCCAAAGCATCCAAAAAAACTGCCAGGAGTAGATCCGCTTTTCTATGGTTAGCTCAGGAACTGGTGATGCTGCTGATAATATTGTTGCAGGCTCAAAATATGCCAGACCTAGGTCAGGGTTATCTGATGGTATCTCTATGCGGGTATCTCCCATATGGCAGTTATTCTCAACAGTGCCTACCGACAAAATCACTGTTGTGGTAATGTGCTTTAGGCAAAATTGTTGTATTATTAGGATAAACTCTGCACACAGCTTGCCACAGCTTTGCCAAGCAGACACCTTCTGCCTGTATGCATGACCAGGAAGACCCACTCTAGCCCCCTGTTGAGCCACTTACCGCCTGCCATCTCTGCCACAACAAGTAGCAGAATCTGCAGCAGCAGCCAATTCAGTATTGGTCCTATCTGGACTGTGCTCTTCTCAAGTACATACCCAGTTCCCTGATCCCATGGACTTCTCTGGAAGCAGATTGGAAAAGTGTTATAAACTGGCCCAGTTTGCTATCAGTGGACTGTCGTGTCTAGCCTCTAGTGTACTGTCAGAAAGGGCCTGGTAGATGGCATTGCCAGACGCAAGCAGACACAATTATCCTCTGCAATTGTAGACATTGCATATGTCAAAATAAATTAGGCATGGATCCAGATGAATAGATCTGCCGTTATTGACAGTGGCTATTTATTGCCGATCCAATCATACCATTGCCACCATCTGCTTGTCCATCATGTTCCATACTTTTTGCTGCTGCTGCTAGAGCTACTGCTCTCTCTAGTTCCACTACTACTAGGGTTTCATCCTGCATTGCTACTGCGGCTTTTTCTGGCACTACTACTACCCCTACACAGCCACACATCTCCTGTCTTGTCTGTCAGGTTCCTTACTGTTATGTTACTGCTGCAACTACTATTACCCCTACATAGCTCCACATCTCTTTCTTTGTCTATGAGGTTCCACATCCACACTATATTGCTGCAGCTCCCAAAAAAAAGAGATTTTTGTTCAGTTGTGCAGAACAAACCACTACTTCTACAGATACTACCTTAAGTATATAAACATAAGCAGGCATCTTCCCCCAGGCTTAATCTTTGGTTGCTTGTTCAAAACAAGCCACTTCTTTTTCTGATACTACTGTGTGTGTATAAATATGAGCAGGCATCTCTCCTTTTTAAGGCATAATATTGGACAGCTTCTTCAGTACAAGCCACTGTTTTTCCAATGAAATTGTGTGTGTTTATACACCATCTGCTACCCATGAGGGACAATTTTTTTAAATGTTTTTTATTTTTATTTCAAAATATATAACAAAGTAGATGGTGCAGACTTTATTTACATTGTCAACCATGTTTTTATCCATAGCTATATATGTCAGTGACATTATTTACTATTGCTACAGTATATTTGCATTAAAGGGCTTAAAAGAGGGGAATAAAAAAAATAAAAAATAGAGAGAGAAATACAAGAGAAAAAAATATAAGTCCTATAACAGCTCAGAGTGTTATACACAAATTTTCAGGCCCATTAGAGAACTTTCGATACAGGTAGGATATATTCATACCAGAATTGAATTCTAGTTTGTTAGAATCTGACCCAAAACAAACTTCAAGAAATCCATCTCTAGTGGTCACAGACATCAAACAACTGTAATGTGGGAGCTAACCTAACAGCAAATGTTCAGTTCCCCTGCAGTGGCACTGGAGGGAAAATAAAGCATTATACTGTATGGTGCCCACTGAATTCAATGAGCTGCTCATGTAATCTTCCAGTGGGACAGATGTTCACTGTCATCTGGCTAAGTTATGATTCGCTAAATAGGAAGTTAAAACTTGACCAAATCAGTTAAAGAGAACCTGTCACCACAACATGTACTGCAATCTGCATTCAACTAATCATAAGGCAGGAGAAGCTGGGCAGATGATGTAATTTTATGGGAAAAGATTCAGTAAAATGTGCAATTTATACATTTAAATCTCTCAGGTGTACACTTTCAGGCAAACAGTTTAGCATCCCTAATGGTTGTAATGGATAATTATAATGTTCTGCCAATCTGCCACATATGTATATCTACTTGATTTACTGTGGTTATTACTTATTCAGGTTAGTTGTGACCTGTTTCACTACATATATAAGATGCTGCTCTTTGTCTTAGGTAGGATGTATCCATCAGTTTTTCCTCCAAGCAATAGACTGAGCCTACACATGTTGATGTGGCTATTGCTCCACCATAGTGTATATGCAGTATAAATCTCTATTTACATTATATATATATATATATATATATATATATACACACACTCACCTAAAGAATTATTAGGAACACCATACTAATACGGTGTTGGACCCCCTTTTGCCTTCAGAACTGCCTTAATTCTACGTGGCATTGATTCAACAAGGTGCTGATAGCATTCTTTAGAAATGTTGGCCCATATTGATAGGATAGCATCTTGCAGTTAATGGAGATTTGAGGGATGCACATCCAGGGCACAAAGCTCCCGTTCCACCACATCCCAAAGATGCTCTATTGGGTTGAGATTTGGTGACTGTGGGGGCCATTTTAGTACAGTGAACTCATTGTCATGTTCAAGAAACCAATTTGAAATGATTTGATGACATGATGCATTATCCTGCTGGAAGTAGCCATCAGAGGATGGATACATGTTCTCATTCTGTTTATGCCAAATTCGGACTCTACCATTTGAATGAATGTCTTAACAGAAATCGAGACTCATCAGACCAGGCAACATTTTTCCAGTCTTCAACAGTCCAATTTTGGTGAGCTCGTGCAAATTGTAGCCTCTTTTTCCTATTTGTCTTGGAGATGAGTGGTACCCGGTGGGGTCTTCTGCTGTTGTAGCCCATCCGCCTCAAGGTTGTGGGTGTTGTGGCTTCACAAATGCTTTGCTGCATACCTCGGTTGTAACGAGTGGTTATTTCAGTCAACATTGCTCTTCTATCAGCTTGAATCAGTCGGCCCATTCTCCTCTGACCTCTAGCATCCACAAGGCATTTTTGCCCACAGGACTGCCGCATACTGGATGTTTTTCCCTTTTCACACCATTCTTTGTAAACCCTAGAAATGGTTGTGCGTGAAAATCCCAGTAACTGAGCAGATTGTGAAATACTCAGACCGGCCCGTCTGGCACCAACAACCATGCCACGCTCAAAATTGCTTAAAGGGAACCTGTCATGTGGATATTTGATTATAATCTAACTAATTATATACAATCATTAACTACTAAAAAGTACCTTCGATGTATTCACTTACTGGTGTGACAGATGGTTACCTCATAATATACACACAAAGATGCCGCATGCCGCATGCTAATGAGCTGATTGGAGTCCGGCGTGATGTCATTGAGTCCAGCGTATATTTAATTCAGAGCTATAGCCACTCCCCTGCCCACCTGCTGCTGATTCCTATGGAAACAAACTGTCATTCAGCAGCAGGTGGGTGGGGAGAGTCAGGAGCTCATGAATATTCATGACTCATCATTATCAGCTGGAGCTTTTCAATACAAGATGTTGGCAGATTGACTGGGTCAATTAAAGAAAGTGACCCAGCATTGTGCTAAGAGAATCAGTCACTTATTTATGTTGCCCTTAGTTAGGACACCATAAAACTGGTGACAGGTTCCCTTTAAATCCCCTTTCTTTCCCATTCTGACATTCAGTTTGGAGTTCAGGAGATTGTCTTGACCAGGACAACACCCCTAAATGCATTGAAGCAACTGCCATGTGATTGGTTGACTAGATAATTGCATTAATGAGAAATAGAACAGGTGTTCCTAATAATTCTTTAGGTGAGTGTATGTACTTACATCTGCCTCCATGGGTATCCCAGTTATTTATAGCTGTTGCTCTGTATATACCGTATATGCACACTTTTCACTGTATATGATTTGTGTCCCTCCTATCTAGTAATTATTCATCTTGTTTTTTTGTTCCAGAACTTGATAAAGGGCAAGTGCGACCAAAACTGTGCTGCTATTTTTCTTGCCTGATGACTCTTGATTGTCAATAAAGACTCTATTCAAAGTCCCTCCTAGTGATCTCTGTGAATTTGAATAGCTTGCTATTTTTAAACAAGGACATATATTTATTTATTTTTGTGAGGGGAAGAATCCAAACCTTATTTAACTTTATTCCATTTTTTAAGTCCCTGCAGGGGGGCCTAAAGCTGCTATCATTGGTCACAAAAGTATTGTTTTGGTTAACGTAGTATTCCAATGCTTTATATGCTTTTAGTGTAATACTGACAGACAATCATTATGCCTAAAGCCTCATTCACACGTCAATATTTTGGGTAGTGATTTCCATCAATGATTTGATTGTGAGCCAAAACCAGGATTGGAGCCTCCACAGACATAAAGTATAAGGGAAAGATCTGCACCTGTTCTGTGTTTAGAGCTACACCTAGTTTTGACTCAATCACTGATGGAAATCACTGACCAAAACAGTGATGTGTGAATGAGGCTTAATGGCCTGATAGTCTGATACCTACAGTATGGCAGACTTGGGGACTTTGCTAGACCATGGTAACCCATTGGCATTTCTCAATCATGGCACAAAGGCAGAATGGTGGACAAATGGAGGGAACCCTCTCTCACTGTCAGGTTCCTTAGAAGCCACAGTCACTATCGATCACAGCATAAAAGGACTAAATAGCTTGAGCCCGGCTGTCAGGAACAGGAGCTGCTGCCACATGATCATCATGACATAAATGTCTGTCATTGTGCCTTAATGTATGGAAATATATGATTTTCATGCAGTTATAACATAAACCTGTTACCCCTTCAAACAGCTCATCAGCAGACGTGCTGGAGTTGGACCCCTGCCAATCTGATATTGATTACATCTTCTGAGAATATTTTTGCACTGCATGACCCCTTAAAGGCTCATTTTACATGAGTGTGATAAGAACACATATTTTCTCTCATACAGTATTATATTTTCAAATCCTGGTCCAACCATGTTTCTTCTCACCATTGATCCTTATGAGGCTGTTATGTTCAATATGAGAGAGAATCTAAATCGCACATCCTCAATACTATGCTTATGATATAACAACTGTTTAACATTTCAGCATGATACAACGTGGCTATATAGCGCTATTATCAATCTATTGCTGTGCACTATTAGGAGGCATTAGTATACAGTTTGATCAAAGAGCATAGGCCCACTTACCACGACAAGGTTGCCTCTTTCAAGTGGGGACCTACTCTAACTTTAGCGCGGCACCGTGCGGCGACCTCCGTGCCCCCAAACCGCTCCAGCAGGCAATGGGACCCAGCAGCCGCACAGCGCCCTCACTGTGCGGCAGAGCCACCTAGGCCCTGGGATCCATCACTCCATTAGCACAGCACAAAAGCAGCGACGGCCACCGTCCAGCACCGCATAATGTGAACAGGTGCAAAGAGCTCACCTGGTCACAGGCAGCCTCTCAGGAACACCAACTGAGAGGTGGTAGGAATTTATAAACCCTTTGCAGACTCCTGCCAATTAAAAACACCTGGGCCAAATGGGGAGGAGTGCTGATCCAAAGGGGGGAAAAAGAAAAGTCTATACAATATGTTCAATATACAACTGTTTTAAATTTCAGCATGATAAAACATAGCTATACAGCACTATTATCAATCATTTGCTGTGCACTATTAGGAGGCATTAGTATACAGTTTGATCAAAGAGCATATGCCCACTTACCGCGACAAGGTTGCCTCTTCAAGTGGGGACCTACTCTAACTTTGGCGCAGAACTGTGCGGCGACTATCGCGCTTCCACACCGCTCCAGCAGGCAATGGGTCACAGCAGGTGTTCCTGAGAGGCAGTGAACAGGTGAGCTCTTTGCACCTGTTCACATTATGCGGTGCTGGACGGTGGCCGTCGCTGCTTTTGTGCTGTGCTGGTGGAGTGATGGGGCCCAGGGCCTAGGTGGCTCTGCCGCACAGTGAGGGCCCTGTCTGGCTGCTGGGTCCCATTGCCTGCTGGAGCGGTTTGGGGGCGCGGAGGTCGCCGCACGGTGCCGCGCCAAAGTTAGAGTAAGTCCCCACTTGAAAGAGGCAACCTTGTCGCGGTAAGTGGGCCTATGCTCTTTGATCAAACTGTATACTAATGCCTCCTAATAGTGCATAGCAATAGATTGATAATAGTGCTGTATAGCCATGTTTTATCATGCTGAAATTTAAAACAGTTGTTATATCAAAAGCATAGTAATGAGGATGTGCGATTCAGATTCTCTCTCACATATTGAATACTTATGAGGCTGTTAGTTCAGAATTTGTATCAATAATATGGGCACAAAATATGCCTAATGTATATCAGCCTTGTCTGAAATTGGCCCAAGGCTGTATGCACACAACCATTGTGTGTTTTTAGGTCTGCAAATTGCGGATCCGCAAAACACGGATGGCGTCCGTGTGCGTGCCGCAATTTGCGGAACGGCACGGACAGTCATTGATATAACTGCCTATTCTTGTCCACAAAATGGACAAGAATAGGACAGGTTATATTTTTTTTTGCGGACCACAGAACGGAGAATCGGATGCGGACAGCACACGGAGTGCTGTCCGCATCTTTTTGCTGCCTCATTGAAGTGAGTAGGTCCGCATCCGAGCTGCAAAAACTGCGGCTCGGATGCGGACCAAAGCTTTTGTAATGTTCTGTCGTGCCAACTATTTTCTCCAGTCTCTGTGTGCTGTCCGCATCTTTTTGCGGACCAAAGCAACGGCCGTGTGCATGAGGCCTAAGGCAAATATTTCCTACTTCTAAACTGCTTATGTGTTTTACATAGAACAGTTTAATCTTGAGCCTGGTTAATCCATGCTTATCCCAAGGGGAAAAAAAGGAAGTAAAAATATGAACTTTTTGTAATACACAGCATATGTACACTGCGTGCAGAATTATTAGGCAAATGAGTATTTTGACCACATCATCCTCTTTATGCATGTTGTCTTACTCCAAGCTGTATAGGCTCGAAAGCCTACTACCAATTAAGCATATTAGGTGATGTGCATCTCTGTAATGAGAAGGGGTGTGGTCTAATGACATCAACACCCTATACCAGGTGTGCATAATTATTAGGCAACTTCCTTTCCTTTGGCAAAATGGGTCAAAAGAAGGACTTGACAGGCTCAGAAAAGTCAAAAATAGTGAGATATCTTGCAGAGGGATGCAGCACTCTTAAAATTGCAAAGCTTCTGAAGCGTGATCATCGAACAATCAAGCGTTTCATTCAAAATAGTCAACAGGGTCGCAAGAAGCGTGTGGAAAAACCAAGGCGCAAAATAACTGCCCATGAACTGAAAAAAGTCAAGCGTGCAGCTGCCAAGATGCCACTTGCCACCAGTTTGGCCATATTTCAGAGCTGCAACATCACTGGAGTGCCCAAAAGCACAAGGTGTGCAATACTCAGAGACATGGCCAAGGTAAGAAAGGCTGAAAGACGGCCACCACTGAACAAGACACACAAGCTGAAACGTCAAGACTGGGCCAAGAAATATCTCAAGACTGATTTTTCTAAGGTTTTATGGACTGATGAAATGAGAGTGAGTCTTGATGGGCCAGATGGATGGGCCCGTGGCTGGATTGGTAAAGGGCAGAGAGCTCCAGTCCGACTCAGACGCCAGCAAGGTGGAGGTGGAGTACTGGTTTGGGCTGGTATCATCAAAGATGAGCTTATGGGGCCTTTTCGGGTTGAGGATGGAGTCAAGCTCAACTCCCAGTCCTACTGCCAGTTTCTGGAAGACACCTTCTTCAAGCAGTGGTACAGGAAGAAGTCTGCATCCTTCAAGAAAAACATGATTTTCATGCAGGACAATGCTCCATCACACGCGTCCAAGTACTCCACAGCGTGGCTGGCAAGAAAGGGTATAAAAGAAGAAAATCTAATAACATGGCCTCCTTGTTCACCTGATCTGAACCCCATTGAGAACCTGTGGTCCATCATCAAATGTGAGATTTACAAGGAGGGAAAAACAGTACACCTCTCTGAACAGTGTCTGGGAGGCTGGGGTTGCTGCTGCACGCAATGTTGATGGTGAACAGATCAAAACACTGACAGAATCCATGGATGGCAGGCTTTTGAGTGTCCTTGCAAAGAAAGGTGGCTATATTGGTCACTGATTTGTTTTTGTTTTGTTTTTGAATGTCAGAAATGTATATTTGTGAATGTTGAGATGTTATATTGGTTTCACTGGTAAAAATAAATAATTGAAATGGGTATATATTTGTTTTTTGTTAAGTTGCCTAATAATTATGCACAGTAATAGTCACCTGCACACACAGATATCCCCCTAAAATAGCTAAAACTAAAAACAAACTAAAAACTACTTCCAAAAATATTCAGCTTTGATATTAATGAGTTTTTTGGGTTCATTGAGAACATGGTTGTTGTTCAATAATAAAATTAATCCTCAAAAATACAACTTGCCTAATAATTCTGCACTCCCTGTATATATATATATATATATATATATATATATATATTATAGAGAGATTTATCAAAGTTAAGTAAAGAAGAACTGGCTTAGTTGCAAATTAAAAGTGGAATCTGAGTGGTTGTTATGGGGAACTAAGCCAGTTATACTTTACGCCAGTTTGATAAATCTTCCCCATAGTGTCCAATAAGTCCTGTCAGTGATAGAGAGCTGAGCTATGCAGGGTGAGACATGTCTGGACATGCAACACACAGTAGCAGTGATAAAAGCACTGGGAGTAACAAGATGGCAAGTGCAGTACAGTGTGAGTCTACATAGAAAGTGAGTGCTGTATATGGTGATGATTAGTGATAAGCGGCAGGGGCAATATTCGAATTTGCGATATTTCGCGAATATTTGGGCAAATATTCGTCATAAATTCGAGAATTCACCATTATTTTCTTGAATGCGAAAATCGGCAATGTAATATGCGCGCATTGCGCGCGCAATACAGTTGTGGGTCACTTTCACTACATTTTTCAAGCTGCTAGAAGTTTCCTGAGACTGGAGAAAATGGTTGGCACGACAGAACATTACAAAAGGTTTATATGCATATAGAGGACTCCAATATATTCACGATTGCACAAATCGGCAATTAATGATACGCATATTTTGGCGCAATACGTGCTATCACACTACCTAACACCCTGCACTGGAACAGCTACACTATATCACGATCTAACCTACACTGACTGTCTCCCCCTAACTATCTGTATTATATATATATATATATATAAGCTAACTATCTAATGTAATGACACAGCAAAGCACAGAGCACAGCAATGACACTGCTGTCTCTCTCAGAACTGTAGAACATGGCTGCTGGGGAGGTTTTTATATAGTAAGGGGTAGGCAACTTTCCTATTGGTTGCTAGGGATGTTGCTAAGCTCAGACAAAGACATTGTAGCCTTCTTATTGGCCCACAAGCAAGAAGCAGGGAGGGATCATGGGTTCAGATGAAAAAAAAAATCTAGAATATTCTTGAATACGAATATATAGCAGTATATTCTAAATCTTCGCGAATTCTCGAAGTGGCGATAATAATGATTAAAATTTGCGATTCGAATATTCGCGCCCAACACTAGTGATGACCTTGCCACTACCAAGTAAAATTTAGGGCCAATCAATTAACTACGGTAGGGAATCAATTGAAGATGACCCAGGGAGACCAGTTAGAGCAACAATGTTTCCGGTAATGTTGAAGCCCGAGCAGAAAATGCCTGAGCAAAAAACTTGTTACCAGTAATTCAACCAAGAGAATTTAGACTTCCTGAGAAAATCCAGGAGACTTCTATTCTCAAATTATTACGGATGATGAAACATGGGTCCACCACCATGATTCTGAGACCAAACAAGAGTCTATGCAAAGGAAGCACAAGGGGTTACCAACTAATGAGTTTTTTGGGTTCATTGAGAACATGGGTTCATTGAGTGACAGACAACAGAGGGTTGTAGTCAATGGAGAACATTCAAAACAAGGTAATGTTACCAGTGGGGTTCCACAGGGATCTGTACTGGGACCGATTTTGTTTAATATCTTCATAAGTGATATTGCAAAAGGCCTCGCTGGTAAGGTTTGTCTTTTTGCTGATGACACAAAGATATGTAACAGGGTTGATGTTCCTGGAGGGAAACGCCAAATGGAAAAGGATTTAGGAAAACTAGAAGAATGGTCAGAACTCTGGAAACTGAAATTTAATGTGGATAAGTGCAAGATAATGCACCTGGGGCGTAAAAACCCAAGGGCAGAATATAGAATATTTGACACAGTCCTGACCTCAGTATCTGAGGAAAGGGATTTAGGAGTAATTATTTCAGAAGACTTAAAGGTGGGAAGACAATGTAATAGAGCAGCACGAAATGCCAGCAGAATGCTTGGATGTATAGGGAGAGGTATAAGCAGTAGAAAGAGTGAAGTGCTTATGCCGCTGTACAGAACACTGGTGAGACCTCACTTGGAGTATTGTGCGCAGTACTGGAGGCCATATCTCCAGAAGGATATAGATACTCTAGAGAGAGTTCAGAGAAGAGCTACTAAACTAGTACATGGATTGCAGGATAAAACTTACCAGGAAAGGTTAAAGGACCTTAATATGTATAGCTTGGAAGAAAGAAGAGACAGAGGGGATATGATAGAAACTTTTAAATACATAAAGGGAATCAACTCGGTAAAGGAAGAGAGCATATTTAAAAGAAGAAAAACTACCACAAGAGGACACAGTTTTAAATTAGAGGGGCAAAGGTTTAAAAGTAATATAAGGAAGTATTACTTTACTGAGAGAGTAGTGGATGCATGGAATAGCCTTCCTGCAGAAGTGGTAGCTGCAAATACAGTGAAGGGGTTTAAGCATGCATGGGATAGGCATAAGGCCATCCTTCATATAAGATAGGGCTGGGGGCTATCCATAGTATTCAGTATATTGGGCAGACTAGATGGGCCAAATGGTTCTTATCTGCCGACACATTCTATGTTTCTATGTTTCTATGGTTGTTGTTCAATAATAAAATTAATCCTCAAAAATACAACTTGCCTAATAATTCTGCACTCCCTGTATTTATGCCAAAAAATTATTTAGAAATTGCAAGCCTGCTGTCATCTGCTCTATAGAGGCATGATTTTACAAGTAAGAAACTCCAAAAAGCCTAAGGGATGATACAGCTTTACCAGGAGATATGACATGACAGTTCAAGAGAAATGGTTTCAGTATATGTTAAAAATAATAATACTGTCTAACACAACACTGCGTGCAGAATTATTAGGCAAATGAGTATTTTGACCACATCATCCTCTTTATGCATGTTGTCTTACTCCAAGCTGTATAGGCATCTCTGTAATGAGAAGGGGTGTGGTCTAATGACATCAACACCCTATATTAGGTGTGCATAATTATTAGGCAACTTCCTTTCCTTTGGCAAAATGGGTCAAAAGAAGAAGGACTTGACAGGCTCAGAAAAGTCAAAAATAGTGAGATATCTTGCAGAGGGATGCAGCACTCTTAAAATTGCAAAGCTTCTGAAGCGTGATCATCGAACAATCAAGCGTTTCATTTAAAATAGTCAACAGGGTCGCAAGAAGCGTGTGGAAAAACCAAGGCGCAAAATAACTGCCCATGAACTGAGAAAAGTCAAGCGTGCAGCTGCCAAGATGCCACTTGCCACCAGTTTGGCCATATTTCAGAGCTGCAACATCACTGGATTGCCCAAAAGCACAAGGTGTGCAATACTCAGAGACATGGCCAAGGTAAGAAAGGCTGAAAGACGACCACCACTGAACAAGACACACAAGCTGAAACGTCAAGACTGGGCCAAGAAATATCTCAAGACTGATTTTTCTAAGGTTTTATGGACTGATGAAATGAGAGTGAGTCTTGATGGGCCAGATGGATGGGCCCGTGGCTGGATTGGTAAAGGGCAGAGAGCTCCAGTCCGACTCAGACGCCAGCAAGGGGGAGGTGGAGTACTGGTTTGGGCTGGTATCATCAAAGATGAGCTTGTGGGGCCTTTTCGGGTTGAGGATGGAATCAAGCTCAACTCCCAGTCCTACTGCCAGTTTCTGGAAGACACCTTCTTCAAGCAGTGGTACAGGAAGAAGTCTGCTCCTTCAAGAAAAACATGATTTTCATGCAGGACAATGCTCCATCACACGCGTCCAAGTACTCCACAGTGTGGCTGGCAAAAAAGGGTATAAAAGAAGAAAATCTAATGACATGGCCTCCTTGTTCACCTGATCTGAACCCCATTGAGAACCTGTGGTCCATCATCAAATGTGAGATTTTCAAGGAGGGAAAACAGTACACCTCTCTGAACAGTGTCTGGGAGGCTGTGGTTGCTGCTGCACGCAATGTTGATGGTGAACAGATCAAAACACTGACAGAATCCATGGATGGCAGGCTTTTGAGTGTCCTTGCAAAGAAAGGTGGCTATATTGGTCACTGATTTGTTTTTGTTTTGTTTTTGAATGTCAGAAATGTACATTTGTGAATGTTGAGATGTTATATTGGTTTCACTGGTAAAAATAAATAATTGAAATGGGTATATATTTGTTTTTTGTTAAGTTGCCTAATAATTATGCACAGTAATAGTCACCTGCACACACAGATATCCCCCTAAAATAGCTAAAACTAAAAACAAACTAAA
Source organism: Bufo bufo (assembly GCF_905171765.1). Lineage (NCBI taxonomy): Eukaryota > Metazoa > Chordata > Amphibia > Anura > Bufonidae > Bufo > Bufo bufo. Next base: position 311,933,872 of record NC_053392.1, read on the forward strand.
AACTACTTCCAAAAATATTCAGCTTTGATATTAATGAGTTTTTTGGGTTCATTGAGAACATGGTTGTTGTTCAATAATAAAATTAATCCTCAAAAATACAACTTGCCTAATAATTCTGCACTCCCTGTATATATATATATATATATATATATATATATATTATAGAGAGATTTATCAAAGTTAAGTAAAGAAGAACTGGCTTAGTTGCAAATTAAAAGTGGAATCTGAGTGGTTGTTATGGGGAACTAAGCCAGTTATACTTTACGCCAGTTTGATAAATCTTCCCCATAGTGTCCAATAAGTCCTGTCAGTGATAGAGAGCTGAGCTATGCAGGGTGAGACATGTCTGGACATGCAACACACAGTAGCAGTGATAAAAGCACTGGGAGTAACAAGATGGCAAGTGCAGTACAGTGTGAGTCTACATAGAAAGTGAGTGCTGTATATGGTGATGATTAGTGATAAGCGGCAGGGGCAATATTCGAATTTGCGATATTTCGCGAATATTTGGGCAAATATTCGTCATAAATTCGAGAATTCACCATTATTTTCTTGAATGCGAAAATCGGCAATGTAATATGCGCGCATTGCGCGCGCAATACAGTTGTGGGTCACTTTCACTACATTTTTCAAGCTGCTAGAAGTTTCCTGAGACTGGAGAAAATGGTTGGCACGACAGAACATTACAAAAGGTTTATATGCATATAGAGGACTCCAATATATTCACGATTGCACAAATCGGCAATTAATGATACGCATATTTTGGCGCAATACGTGCTATCACACTACCTAACACCCTGCACTGGAACAGCTACACTATATCACGATCTAACCTACACTGACTGTCTCCCCCTAACTATCTGTATTATATATATATATATATATAAGCTAACTATCTAATGTAATGACACAGCAAAGCACAGAGCACAGCAATGACACTGCTGTCTCTCTCAGAACTGTAGAACATGGCTGCTGGGGAGGTTTTTATATAGTAAGGGGTAGGCAACTTTCCTATTGGTTGCTAGGGATGTTGCTAAGCTCAGACAAAGACATTGTAGCCTTCTTATTGGCCCACAAGCAAGAAGCAGGGAGGGATCATGGGTTCAGATGAAAAAAAAAATCTAGAATATTCTTGAATACGAATATATAGCAGTATATTCTAAATCTTCGCGAATTCTCGAAGTGGCGATAATAATGATTAAAATTTGCGATTCGAATATTCGCGCCCAACACTAGTGATGACCTTGCCACTACCAAGTAAAATTTAGGGCCAATCAATTAACTACGGTAGGGAATCAATTGAAGATGACCCAGGGAGACCAGTTAGAGCAACAATGTTTCCGGTAATGTTGAAGCCCGAGCAGAAAATGCCTGAGCAAAAAACTTGTTACCAGTAATTCAACCAAGAGAATTTAGACTTCCTGAGAAAATCCAGGAGACTTCTATTCTCAAATTATTACGGATGATGAAACATGGGTCCACCACCATGATTCTGAGACCAAACAAGAGTCTATGCAAAGGAAGCACAAGGGGTTACCAACTTCAAAGAAATGTTGTGTGCCGCAGTCAGCTAGAGAAATGAGGGAAACAGATTTTATTTTGTATACAGATATACAGATAATATATTATTACTAGAATTCATGTCACACAAGATAATTACTGTAGACACCTATGCTTTAACAATAAAGGTATTACATAAGACAAAGAGAAATGCTTTGGGTAATTGTCAGCAGGTGTGTTGCTGCTTCATGCCAATGCGCCATCTCGCTAGTCTCAGAAATAATAAGCTGCAATCAGGGAATGCAGCTTCATTGAGCTTAGCCATCCACCCTACAGTCCAGACCTGGCTCCCAGTGAATACTTATTCGTTGGGAACCTGAAGAAATTTCTGTCTGGGCAACTATTTCATGATGATCATGCAGTCAAAGCGGTGGTGACAGGGTTCCTGCAGCAGCAAGAAGTCTCCTTCTATTCTGAGGTCATCCGATCACTGGAGATGAAGTGGAATAAGTGTGTTGATGTGAAGGGAGAATATATTGAAAAGTAGTAAGTTTAATTTTCTCAGAAAACTTTGTTTTCAACTTTAGGTATATAACTTATTGAATACCCCTTGTGATATATATATATATATATATATATATATATATATATACACATATACTTTTTAGGAAGACTTTGGACATATCCTAGTTTACCATTAGCATGGTGGAGTCTATCTTTGTATTAGGAAATGACATTTTCTGCAAATATGTAATATACTTTTGTTACCAAATTCAAACCCTTCATGACCTAACTAATAGTGCAGGAAAGAATTGGGGAAATAGAATTTCCCACATCTTCCTTATCAGCCTGTCAGCAGACACAGGTTTCTAATATAACTGCCAGTTATATCCTGCAGCATCTTAGGAAGACTACAAGTTGCTATAAATTTAATTTCTCCACCTGTGCCCGGTCTTTTATTGGACCATTTATAAAGGGAGCATCGTCCATAATACATACGTAGGCGCTAAGGAATTACTGATAATGCAGTCCTCCAAACATATAAGTCAAGGTTTACCAAAAGGAAACTGCATACGGTACCAATCCTAGGTATAAGACGGTAATAAAATGTGTTTCGTATATATTACTAAATATAAACATAGCAAGGGAAAACAAGTATAGTTACATAACCAGGCCTTCACTTTTGAAGAATCTACCTCTTATTTGTATATACATGTTAATTTAATTTTTTTTATGCAAAATTTATGTTATCCACTAAAGCACAAGGTTGCCTGTATAAGCCACTGTCATTAAGTATAATAAAGATATATTGTTATAACTGATAATGTTAAACTGCAATACTCAGAGGAGGCAGAAGATGGCAGCGTGCATAACAAACTGCACACAATTTAAGAAACGACTACTTTTTGACTGATTGAATGTGTTTAGATCACATGACGATACATTTATCTCCCAGTCATAGGAGTGCTTTACTGAAATGAAATGAAATAAATGAAAATGCCACATTACGTTTTCAGATTGCTCTGTACACAGATTCTATTGACTACATTTTAGTAAGAGATCGAATATGGTCTTGCAGTAAGACTGCCTCCTTCAGAATTTTTTCAGCTAAGTAAATTCATCTAGTTACTAGCGAAGAATACTCAGCTTATTATCTAGAATTTCAGTAATCTAAATATTTTATTTATACCAAACTGTGCAACTCCCACACTAATTTGAAGAAAATGAACAAGTGCACCTTCTTCCAAAGTCCACCTTTTAAAGAAGACCAACACTGATCTGATTCTAGACATTTTTTTGTGATAGATGTTCAGCTCCCTTATACATTGCTTTTTTTCAGAATAATTTTTGTTGGTTGTTTCAAGGTGGTTTCACATACAGTATCAGCAAATCGTAAAATATGGACAGAATCAGAACATTTGGTCACTGTTAAAATTTAAAGCAACAGTGCGAATGTTCCATCTGTAAAGCCATAAGGCTATCTAGAATTTTTGTTTCTTTGTCTTTCTGAGTATGAATGAGGTAATGTGCTTAGTATTTCTGACATTTTAATAATACTTAAAAAAAAATATAAAAAAAATTCTAATGGCACATTTTTGTTCCCCTGTGCAGCATCTTATTTTAGACAGATTTATCAACTGAATAGGTCAAAAATATTTATCCCTGTGCCCTGGGCATGTCAATATAATGTCTATCTTTGCAACATATTATTTTAGTCCGTTTTTCTTTTTTAGAGAAAAAAACGACTCTAAAACATGACTTTTAATAACATACTAATAACACCCACTTTGTTAATTTAAGATCTAATACAAAAAGTATGATACATTAGGGACCTTTAATACAAAAAAAAAAGGAAATAAGATAGCGGGGCCATACATTAGTAATGTTCAAATATCGCTAAAGAATGTTTTGTTGTGGTTACTCATGGTTGGATGACCCAAATGCATATTGTCATCAGTCCAACTTGCCAAATCTCTTCATTTATAGGACCATCAGGACTCAGGTTCTTCTCATGTCAATATCTTCTGATTGCATAGTAGTGTTCATGGATGAAATTAATCTTTTTCTACAGTCCTTATATTAAGGTCTCTCAAAATGGTCCTATGCTTAATGGGGTGCAGCAATACAGTTTTTTTTTGCACAACATGATTTTTGTATAAAACGGTGAGCAGGGCCAGTGCAAGGATTTTTGCCGCCCTAGACAAAGATCCATTTTGCCGCCCCCTCATGTCACTCACTCACTGACAGACACACACACACACTGACAGACAGACACGCACTCAGACACTCACTGAATGATGTACACAGAAACTCACTGACAGACAGACATACACTCACTGACAGACAGACATACACTCACTGACAGACAGACATACACTCACTGACAGACAGACATACACGCAGTCAGACACTCACTGAATGACATACACAGAAACTCACTGACAGACACACATACACTCACTGACAGACAGACACTCACTGACAGACAGACATACACACACTCATTGACAGACAGACACGCACTCAGACACTCACTGAATGACGTACACAGAAACTCACTGACAGACATACTCACTGACAGACACACATACACTCACTGACAGACAGACACACTCCCTAACTGACAGACAGACACACTCACTCACTGACAGACACTCACTGACAGACATACACCTACCCACTGAAACACACACACACACAGAAACTCACAGACAGGCTCTCACTCACTGGTAGACAAACACACACACATACTCACTGACAAACACACAGACACTTACTGACCGACAGAAGTCCACACTCACTGACATACACTCGCTCACTGACATACACACACAGACACTCAATGACAGACACATATACATTTACTGACAGAAAGACAGACATACATACACTCACTCACTGACATAAATACACAGGCAGACACTCACTCAGTCAAACACTTAAACACTCACCTCCCTGGTGTCCAGTGTGGTGCAGCTCCTCAGTCCTCCAGCGCGACATTTAGTATGCCGGGGCCAGAATGATGTCATATTCCGGCATCACAGAGGGCGCGCGAGGGAGGAGCTGCTAGAACAGCCCCCCCTGCTGCCCGACTCCTCTCCTCCGGTAATTTACTGGCAGAGCAGGCACCTGCCATCAGGGTAAGCAGATGCCTGCTCGGCAATATTTAAGAAGGACCTCCATCTCCTGGCCCCCCTGTAATGGCGCTGGGGGCGGCTCAAGAGCTGCTCGCCCAGGGCTGCAGCCCCAGTCAGGGGGAGCCCACCAGGGCGCCCCCAGCAGGCCGGCACCCTAGGCGAACGCCTAGTTCACCTATATGGTTGCACCGGCTCTGAAGGTGAGTATTTAACTTCCCACAACCAAATCTATCACACATGTGTCACTGTGATAAATTTGGAGCATATTGTGATTGCTTGGATTCTAAATATTACACAGCATTCGTAAATATGGAACCTTGTTTTCTAATTCTACACCATTTTAAGATGTCTACTAGCTGTAGGTGGAAAGGAAATGAAAATTAAACATTAGCTTAATGGCACCCATCAGCTTACCAAGCTTTAAAGGAGTTGCCTCAGTTCAGCAAATGTAATTTATCATATATAGACAAAGTTAATACAAGGCACTTACTAATGTATTATTACTATACATATTGTCTCCTTTGCTGGCTTGATTCATTTTTCCATCAAATTACACATTGCTGGTTTCCAGCGGTTAATACCACCCTGTAATCCAGCAGTGGTGGTCGTACTTTAATAATACATAATACATCTTCAGCCTCTCTGGTGGCCATGACTGTGGGAGCGGGCATAGGAAGCTCCCAGCCTGGCCACCTCGTATCTATGCTACAGTAGTGGCTGTAACCTCTGGATACAAGCAATGTATAATTGTGATGGAAAAATGAATCCAGCCAGCAAAGGAGGCAATATGAACAATCACAATACATTAGTAAGTGCATGGTTTTAACTTTGTCTACATGATAAATTGCATCTGCTGAAGTGAGACAATCCCTTTAAGAATAATACACGCAAAAAAATATATAATACAAATTGCTCTACTTAGCCCATTCTGTGGGGACCTGAAATGTAGTATCACAAATAACCAATAACTGGTAGCGTATCTATGCTAGAATCTACAAGAGAAAATAACCTTGAACTGGTCATAAAAATTCTTATGCCTGGTGAAACATCTTAAAGATGGCACAACCAATCACATTGGGTGTTACACATCCAGTGCCTTGTAAATTGAGCTGTGTTTACCAAGAAAGTAACACTGTAAAACAGAAATCTTACCAGCTTCAATATAGCTTTATCCCAATATAACAGTGTAGCCATTATGGCGAGAGGAATTGCAAAATGAAAAAAATAGTGTCTGTCTATAGAGATTATCTTTAATAAAATATAACACATTATGATGAATGATCAGACCTTTGGTTAACTCAATGGCTCAGAGCATCAATTTGATAACATCTGGAGCCATTAAATAGAATTTAATAATAATGATCAATTACAAGCCATATAGTGACATAACAATTTCTGCCCCCAGCTAAATCTGACAATGTCAAATATATGGGAGGAGGAATCTTTAAGGTTTTTACTGTAAATAGTTTCCTTGAAAACAATGTAATAAATTGTTTCTGACTCATTTTTTAACCCAATGACATTGTCTTCAGAATATATACCACAGAAGAATTATCGGCAGTGTAGCAAAGCGACCATCTGAAATAGTACAAAAATCTCAGAAGCACACGAGAGGTCTTAGGGTTAGTAGGAGCAGAGCAGTGTAAACTATATCCCTTGTAGGGTCTCAGAATGTGAAAAAGTGAAATGCACTTATACATTCATTTTACAGATTTATTAGAATAGTCTACCTGGTATATTAAATCTATATAATCTGTTAAAGCATCATCATTTACATTTAGACAGTGTCACATTAAGCACTGATGGCTTAATGAGCACACCAAGAAAGTCATTTTATTACTTTAGGAGATGCCATAAATGCCCCTGTAATTTAATTAAAGCTAGGTTCAAAATACCTTTGAGATCTAAATTATATTAATATATATGCCTAATATATACATGAGATATATATATATATATATATATATATATATATACAGTACAGACCAAAATTTGGACACACCTTCTCATTCGAAGAGTTTTCTTTATTTTCATGACTATGAAGGCATCAAAACTATGAATTAACACATGTGGAATTATATACATAACAAACAAGTGTGAAACAACTGAAAATATGTCATATTCTAGGTTCTTCAAAGTAGCCACCTTTTGCTTTGATTACTGCTTTGCACACTCTTGGCATTCTCTTGATGAGCCTAAAGAGGTAGTCCCCTGAAATGGTCTTCCAACAGTCTTGAAGGAGTTCCCAGAGATGCTTAGCACTTGTTGGCCCTTTTGCCTTCACTCTGCGGTCCAGCTCACCCCAAACCATCTCGATTGGGTTCAGGTCCGGTGACTGTGGAGGCCAGATCATCTGGCACAGCACCCCATCACTCTCCTTCATGGTCAAATAGCCCTTACTTTCAAAGTTTTCCCAATTTTTCGGCTGACTGACTGACCTTCATTTCTTAAAGTAATGATGGCCACTCGTTTTTCTTTACTTAGCTGCTTTTTTCTTGCCATAATACAAATTCTAACAGTCTATTCAGTAGGACTATCAGCTGTGTATCCACCTGACTTCTCCTCAACGCAACTGATGGTCCCAACCCCATTTATAAGGCAAGAAATCCCACTTATTAAACTTGACAGGGCACACCTGTGAAGTGAAAACAATTTCAGGGGACTACCTCTTGAAGCTCATCAAGAGAATGCCAAGAGTGTGCAAAGCAGTAATCAAAGCAAAAGGTGGCTACTTTGAAGAACCTAGAATATGACATATTTTCAATTGTTTCACACTTGTTTGTTATGTATATAATTCCACATGTGTTAATTCATAGTTTTGATGCCTTCAGTGTGAATCTACAATTTTCATAGCCATGAAAATAAAGAAAACTCTTTGAATGAGAAGGTGTGTCCAAACGTTTAGTCTGTACTGTATATATATATATATATATATATATATATACTTTGCAATTAGAGATAAACAAATCAATTTATCTAATCAAACAGGGTTCTGCACCTGTGATGGGGTTTTGCCAAAGCTGAGGACACTCCCCCCACTGGATGATTGTCAGGGCTGGACATCTCGGCCAGCCCTGACAATCTGGCACCTGCGATGCTACTCTGAGTAGTGGTGCTGCAAGTGCAGAGGCTTTGCTTTCTCTACTGGAGGAGTGACTGTTCATGCGCCATTTTCACTCATCTTTATTTCCGAAACAACTGTGAACAGAAAAACATGTACTGATGAGCAGGGAGGGGGGGGGCCCTTCCCAGAGGCGGGAAGAGGAGGGGCCGGCTACAGTTTAAAAGGCTTGTGCCAGGAAGCGGGCGTGTCTTTTCTCTGAAAGGGGGTCACATTGTGTCATGTGTTTAGAGGGACCTACAACTGTGAGGAATACCACGCCTCGTGCCCGCTTGACGTCAACTACGTCAAGCTCATAAGATACGGTATGGTCACTGGTTACCAAGGTGTGACGTTACACCCTTCTGGAGGAGCAGGTAAAGTCAGTCTTGGTACAGTTTTCACAGATTTCTCCTGTCCACACAGGCACAGAGAGGCAACAAGCTGAGAGAGCCTTTTCACTGCCCCAGTGAAACAGCACATTCTCAGGCCGGAAAGACTGCCACCAGTTCCTTGTTTGATATAAGCCAGGTGTGTTAACAGGATTATATAGGGTAAGAAACCAACCCGTGGTAGCGAATTACTAGGCCGAATAACGGACGTGGGGATTCGTGATCAAGATACAAGACAGCACAAGATTAAATTATATATTTAATCGCCTTAAAAGCTCACTATAAATGACACTATACACATTAAGAATATATACAGTGGTCTGAGGTTACAAATACAGGTAATAGTGTACAACAGGGTTAAGCAGAACAATAAATCAGTTTACCAGATATATGAGTCCTTTGGGTTGTGATGAGTTCTTAGCTGTATTCATTTCGGAGGCAGTGATGTCAGCCGGTTGTAGGTCCCTCTAAAAGCATGACAAGATGTGACCCCCTTTCAGAGAAAAAACACACCCGCTTGCTGACACAAGCCTTTTAAACTGTAGCCGGCCCCTCCTCTTCCCGCCCTGGGAAGGGTCCCCCTCCCTGCTGATCCTGGCAGCCCAATGACCCACAAAACCCTTTAGGGTTCATAGCTTCAGACCAGAAGTTCACAGGGAGATGGTTCTGGGACCAACAGACCCGCCTGGGTTCTGGCTACAAGTAGAGTCCAAGCATGGTACCGTTATTTAGTGTCTGTGGGGAGATATTTATACTCCCTTCCCTGGCATCCCACCGCCAGACTTTGACCACAGGCCTGTTTATGGTGGCCACAGGGACACAAATATGAATCTGGTTTGTGCCTGTGATGGCCGGGCGATTCATAAATCCTTATAAATTGCCGGTTTCAAGCTTTCTGCTAGATTCGATTGAACTGGGTAATTGAGAGATTCTTCCTGTCAAATCAGCTTGGTTCCTGGCTGACTGGTTGTAAACACTGGTGGACTGCTAGAGCTTCTCTGCCATATGCTGGCTTTGAAGCAGGGCCCCCCTGTGGTGCTCACTACCTTTGCTATCTGACAGCTGATGGCTGGTGTGGGGACATGGCTGACATAAAATATTAATCCATATTCCTCACAATATGTATAAAGTATGATACATTAGGGACCTTAAATAAAACTGAAATAAGATAGAGGGCCATACATTAGTAATGTTCAAATACCACTAAAGAATCTTTTGTTGTGGTTACTCATGGTTGGATGACCCAAATGCATGTTGCCATCAGTCCAACTTGCAAAATCCCTTCATTTATAGCAGTGTTTCCCAACCAGTGTGCCTCCAGCTGTTGCAAAACTACAACTCCCAGCATGCCCGCACAGCCAAAGGCTGTCCGGCCATGCTGGGAGTTGTAGTTTTGCAACAGCTGGAGGCACACTGGTTGGGAAACACTGATTTATAGGATCATCAGGACTTAAGTTCTTCTCATGTCAATATCTTCTGATCGTGTATAAGTGTTCATGGATTAAATGAATCTCTTTTGTACAGTCCTTATATTAAGGTCTCTTAACTGGTCCTATGGGGTTCAGCAAGACCGTTTTTTTTTGTATAAAAAGATGCTTGAGTATTTAACTTCCCGCAACCAAATCTATCACACATGTGTCACTGTTAACAGAAAAACATGTACTGATATGTGTTCACTTTTTTCAATAGGAGTCAATGGTGGAATAGGAAATTGTGTAGACATATGTTTTCCAGAGTATCTCAAATGGTCTCACAGTATGTAATCCCTGAACATTGGGTAAACAGAGCCTTATTGTGCTTTACAGTAATAAACCACTTAGAGTTTCAGGCCCAAAATAATTGTATCTGCTGGTCTGTCAGTTCAATAATGTCTGTACATGACATTGTCAATACACACACATAGAACTGTAATTTCATTATCTTGACTGAGCCTGACAGAGTACAATGATTGTATTATTTTATATTATTCTAATTTAACAAATAAAGTGGTGATTCATTTATGCGAAAAGTAAACTATTAAATAAGAAACTGACACGCGGCTTTGGTAGAAATAAATTGTCCGACTTATCCTCATTTAAACCTTGGGATAACCTATATAAATGTTTGGAATGTTTGATGTCTTAATTATCAAGACTGTTATTCCTTTTGGGTAATCCAGCAAAGAAAATAAACTTTTTCCCCAGTAACAAACCGAGTATTTTAAACCCTCCACCCAGTGGTAGATAATCCAAAATTTACAGTAGAGGCACTTTGTAAATGAACAAAGTAAACACAACAGTTAGGACACCCCTTGTCATGTACTGTTGATTTTCGAAATTACATTAGCTCAACCTCTGCAGGAAACAAATTTATAATTATATAATGTAATAGTAAGGAACATTTCAAATAAATAAGGAAAATGAAACATAAAATTCAGGAAATATAAACATCCTGGCACCTTTGATTTAACCAATAATGCAGCTTTGATCACTAAGTATTAATCCAAGTATTAATCACTAAGTATTAATCCAAGTCCTGCATAGACATCTACAAAAGTTTAAAAGTGTTTTCTTCACTTATGTTTAACAAAATGTTTGAGTTAAGTCCTTATTATTGTTTACATGATCACTTAAAGGGAATCTATGGTCAGAATGATCTAATGTTTAACTCAACTGTTCAGATTCGATATTTTTTTTAAATATTTGTGTGTTTTAATGTTTCCATTTTGGCAGGTTTTATTCTAGTCTCACAACAGACTCACACTCTGCGTCTTATAAAGATCATTTTATAGAAAAATATGTGGATAGCTCACCACCCTCCTCAGTAAGGTAGGGGTGCTCTAGCCGAAAGACTGCTCACTCAATCAGTACAAAGAGATAAATAAAATGGGAAAAAGACGGCTGGCACTCACTATGTGGTTTCACATCAAACAACAATTTATTATGACTATACCGCTATTTAAACAGTAAAATACATGTTAAAAATCCCCCTAAAAAATAAATAGTAAAAAACAATAAACTGTTCAATTGGATCATAAACCGCACAAGAATGAAGTCTCTTGGAAAGATGTGGTATTTCTTTGCCTGTTTGGGCGATGTGTGTCCAATTAAATATAACAAGGATACTGTCACTTTAAATGAAATGAGAAATGCAGCCAAGTCCACAAGCTGTATTGATAACTGCTGGGGTATAATCTCTACCTCTCTATGATTTGCTTCAGCAGCTCTTATTTGGGTAAGTCTTGTAGATTTCAGTTTTTGGATATGTAATTCATTTACAGGGTAATTATACAGCTTACCCACCAGAACGAAACTCCGGCCGTCTGCTTAGCTCGCCGCTACTCGCTCTCGGCGTCCCCCGCTCTCCGATGTTTGGCACGTGATGTACCTGAGTTATCGCGGGATTTGACAATTTCAATCCGAAGATCTGGTGAGAGCAGAACGAAACTCCGGCCGTCTGCTTAGCTCGCCGCTGCTCGCTCTCGGCGTCCCCGCTCTCTGATGTTTGGCACGTGATGTACCTGAGTTATCGCGGGATTTGACAATTACAATCCGAAGATCTAGTGAGAGCTGCAGAGTAAGTATATGAATGGAGCGCTCCACTTGTAGAAAATACTTCAAATTTCGTTGGTCATATCCAGAGGCTTCTTGTTGGCAGGGATATAACGCTAAACGCGTTTCGAGGACTTCAATCCTCTTCCTCAGTAGCTATATCCCTGTTCTTGAGTCTTCTCCTTTTATATCATCCTCAGCAGTCCCCAAAATCTGGACTGGAATCGCTTTTCCTCCTGATGCGGTTTTTGGTGCGTTTCTGGTGCGGTTTTAAAATCGCATGTGCGTTTTTCATGGCATCAAAACCGCAACCTCTTGTTTAATATAAGTCTACCCAAACGCAGTCATTCTCCAATGTAAAAACACATAATAATGATCAATATATTAAATTTATAAAAATTATTAAAAACAGTTTTCAATATATCCCAGGAGATCAGAAGTTTATAAATAATTAAGAAATATATAATAATATATAACAGATACAAGCTAGTCAATGACGTCTGTATGGTAAAGGGCCTCATCCTCCATAAATTCTATTCTTATCTCTCTTGCAATGTTGGTATTAATATAAGAGAATGACGTAAAAGGTAGCGTGCACATCAAACAAGAGGGGACCACAGTGCCGTTAAACGGCCAACCATGTGATTCCCAATTGGATGAGGGGCACACTATCTAATCTATAGGAATCCAAAAATTTCCAGTTCTGCGTTTAAGCCCACTGGTATCAAACTTCCAAAGTTATATATTTGTTTGGATTCTGCCCTAGACATCCGCTCTATATGGTTTCCACCTCTCCAATGTTTGTCAATTTTTTCTAGAGCTACAAAGGACAGACCTGTGGGGTCCTGTCCATGAGCTTCTTTAAAGTGCCTTGAGAGTGAGTGTTTATCGTACCCCTTCTTGATATTGGAAATGTGTTCCGATATCCTCACTCTCAAGGCCCTTTTCGTCCGTCCAATATATTGTCTTGAGCACGGACATTGTGCTAGATAAATCACGCTCACAGAGTTACATGTCAGGAATTGTTCAATCTCCCACACAAAGGAATTTTGCGTGGAAGATACCGTCTTAGTATTCCTAGGAATTCTTGTAATTTTGCAACAACTGCACTGTCCGCATTTGTAAAAACCTTTCAGATTCGTTAGTCTCCTGGTATTCAATGTAGCTCTCTTTCTAGTTTTGATCGATGGAGCTACTTTTATCCCTAAATTGGCAGCTCTAGTATATATTATTTGTGGTTTAATTGGTATTATCCTACCTATTGTTTTGTCTTGTAGTAGGTGGTGCCAATGTCGTTTAATGATTTCCTCCACCTTTCTTCTTTGTGTTGTGTATGGAAGGATAATCCTAAATTGGGAGTCTACTTCATTTTGCTCTGCTGTTTTGACAGTTAATAATGAGCTCCTCGGTAGTTTCCTGACTTTTTCCAATGAACTTTCTAGTATATTGGTTGGGTATTGTTTAGCCAGGAATTTATCTCTCAGGTGCATTGCTTCTAATTCAAATTGAGCCTCTTCGGTACAATTCCGTTTTAATCTACGGAACTGTCCGAAGGGTACATTTAACAGCCAATTGGGCAGATGACAACTAGAGTGCAGGATAAATGCATATCGGGCAGAAGGTTTTTGATATGTCTTGCAAATGTATTTATCCGCTACCCTCGTAATTGCCAGATCTAAAAATTCTATTTCCGTCGTTCCAGTATTTTGGGTAAAAACTAAATTCAAGCTGTTTGCATTGAGTTCTGTTAAAAAATTATTAAAACTATCTTGATCTCCCTTCCAAATTAAAAGAACGTCGTCAATATAACGACGCCAGAGCACCAGGTCACCCCCTCTATGCAAATCAATAGTTTCCTGTTCCCATTGTGCTAGGAACAGGTTTGCATAACTGGTGGCAAACCTGGTGCCCATGGCTGTTCCTCTGATCTGTAGATAAAAACATCCCTCAAAATAAAAATAATTATGTTGTAAGATGTGTTTAATACCTTCTAAAATAAAATCTGATTGTTGTTTTTTTATTGTCTTACTATTTTCCAATTGGGTTTTAATGGCTCTTATTCCAGCTTCATGGTCTATTACTGTGTAGAGGGACTGGATATCGAGTGTGGTCATAATCCAGTCCTCTCCCACATTTAACCCTTCTAATATCTGGATGATTTGTGTAGTATCCCTCAAGTATGATGTGGTGGTTTTTACCATGGGTTGTAGCCATGTGTCAATATATCTAGATAAATTCGATGTCAAAGAGCCAATCCCTGATACTATGGGGCGGCCGGGAGGACTCTCCATGTCCTTGTGTACCTTGGGAAGGCAATAGAAGACCGGGAGTCTTCCCGGCGTCCCCATAATATAATCAGATTCTTGTTGAGACAAGATGCCCATCTGGGCACCTTTCTGGCAGTATTCTTCTAATTTATCATTGAATGTTTTTGTGGGGTCTGCATCCAACTTTTTATATGTCAATTTGTCAGATAATTGTCTCGAGCATTCCTGTATGTATTTGGCGGTATCCAAAATTACGATCGCCCCCCCTTTGTCTGCGGGGCAAATCGTAATTTTCTCATTTTTTTGGAATTCTTTAATTGCGGACACTTCTCCATTGGTTAGATTTTTTCTATAAAATTGTTTTTCTTTTATTCTTCTAAGATCGGTTTCAACATTTTTCTGGAAGCTTCCCATTTCTGGGCCAATTTCATTTCTAGGAAATTTTTTTGACTTTTTCTTTAAATTCGCTACCTTTTACGTCATTCTCCTATATTAATACCAACATTGCAAGAGAGATAAGAATAGAATTTATGAAGGATGAGGCCCTTTACCATACAGACGTCATTGACTAGCTTGTATCTGTTATATATTATTATATATTTCTTAATTATTTATAAACTTCTGATCTCCTGGGATATATTGAAAACTGTTTTTAATAATTTTTATAAATTTAATATATTGATCATTATTATGTGTTTTTACATTGGAGAATGACTGCGTTTGGGTAGACTTATATTAAACAAGAGGTTGCGGTTTTGATGCCATGAAAAACGCACATGCGATTTTAAAACCGCACCAGAAACGCACCAAAAACCGCATCAGGAGGAAAAGCGATTCCAGTCCAGATTTTGGGGACTGCTGAGGATGATATAAAAGGAGGAGACTCAAGAACAGGGATATAGCTACTGAGGAAGAGGATTGAAGTCCTCGAAACGCATTTAGCGTTATATCCCTGCCAACAAGAAGCCTCTGGATATGACCAACGAAATTTGAAGTATTTTCTACAAGTGGAGCGCTCCATTCATATACTTACTCTGCAGCTCTCACCAGATCTTCGGATTGTAATTGTCAAATCCCGCGATAACTCAGGTACATCACGTGCCAAACATCGGAGAGCGGGGACGCCGAGAGCGAGCAGCGGCGAGCTAAGCAGACGGCCGGAGTTTCGTTCTGCTCTCACCAGATCTTCGGATTGAAATTGTCAAATCCCGCGATAACTCAGGTACATCACGTGCCAAACATCGGAGAGCGGGGGACGCCGAGAGTGAGTAGCGGCGAGCTAAGCAGACGGCCGGAGTTTTGTTCTGGTGGGTAAGCTGTATAATTACCCTGTAAATGAATTACATATCCAAAAACTGAAATCTACAAGACTTACCCAAATAAGAGCTGCTGAAGCAAATCATAGAGAGGTAGAGATTATACCCCAGCAGTTATCAATACAGCTTGTGGACTTGGCTGCATTTCTCATTTCATTTAAAGTGACAGTATCCTTGTTATATTTAATTGGACACACATCGCCCAAACAGGCAAAGAAATACCACATCTTTCCAAGAGACTTCATTCTTGTGCGGTTTATGATCCAATTGAACAGTTTATTGTTTTTTACTATTTATTTTTTAGGGGGATTTTTAACATGTATTTTACTGTTTAAATAGCGGTATAGTCATAATAAATTGTTGTTTGATGTGAAACCACATAGTGAGTGCCAGCCGTCTTTTTCCCATTTTATTTATCTCTTTGTACTGATTGAGTGAGCAGTCTTTCGGCTAGAGCACCCCTACCTTACTGAGGAGGGTGGTGAGCTATCCACATATTTTTCTATTTTTCAATTTCGTATCACTCGTTTGTGGATTTAGCTCCCACCATACTCAGGATGGATATGTGGAGTCATATCGAACTAAAGAAACAAAAAGTGGACACCTTCCTATTTGAAGTTCCTCTATTGGACAATACAGAGACCAAATCCGTACAGGATACATTCAGAGAATTAGAACATTTGGTCATTAAACAACTGAAACACAACTGGGAGATTAAATCCCTACGCCAATATCTAGACCAAGATAGGATCCCAAAAGGTTTACAACTATTGAAAACTCCTGCACAGGATTTATATGGGGAGGAGTTTAACCTTGAATGGGCTAACCTCCTGCATATGCAATCAAGGTCACTAGTTGAACTAATTATAAAAAGGAGAGTACAAATCTTGGGGAATGTTACAGATGAAATTAACAAGATGAAAATTAAAATAGACCAATTACCTAAAGACAGTGTTCTAGATTTATGGCAGGACAGAATATGTAAGAGTTTAGACCGAACTGAATCTGAAATAATTACAAAAAAGAGTAAAAAACATAATTTTGTCCCGAAAACAATACAGAATAAATCAGATAACAGAATTAGACCCCCTGTGGAACAAATTAAACCTACAATACCAACTAGAAATAGGTTTGAAACATTAGCGCAACAGCCTTTTTTAGATGGGACTCCACCCCACCATTCACCAAGAGTAAAATCCAGATATGCTTGGACACCAGAACAGAACAGGAGAGCACAAACACCACAGAAACACCAATACAATTTGAGACACCACAATCATCACAGACAGGAGGAATCCTATTACACACCGCACCAAGCACGTCCACCAGGACAGAGGGATCACCAGAGAACACCACCAATATACACGCAGAGGGAAGGTCAGAAACAAACATATCACAATCACCAATTAGAAACAATAAGACACGAAGGGGGAGGAAAAAGAAGGGTTCACAGATAAAGACACACAGCACAGAATTGGACAACATTATCAACTTGAGTAACATGAATTGAACACCAGCACAAAGTTCACTTTTAAATAAAGGATTAAAATTCGCTCCTAGCGCACAACTAAACAAATTTGATACCTACATCGGGATCCAAAAATTTATGAGGAACATTTGTCTGAAAAAGTATTTCATTAAAAATCCGATCTCTACAACTGTACAGGTAGAAGATAGATTCAAACATACGAATTTAAAGAAAAAGTCAAAAAAATTTCCTAGAAATGAAATTGGCCCAGAAATGGGAAGCTTCCAGAAAAATGTTGAAACCGATCTTAGAAGAATAAAAGAAAAACAATTTTATAGAAAAAATCTAACCAATGGAGAAGTGTCCGCAATTAAAGAATTCCAAAAAAATGAGAAAATTACGATTCGCCCCGCAGACAAAGGGGGGGCGATCGTAATTTTGGATACCGCCAAATACATACAGGAATGCTCGAGACAATTATCTGACAAATTGACATATAAAAAGTTGGATGCAGACCCCACAAAAACATTCAATGATAAATTAGAAGAATACTGCCAGAAAGGTGCCCAGATGGGCATCTTGTCTCAACAAGAATCTGATTATATTATGAAGACGCCGGGAAGACTCCCGGTCTTCTATTGCCTTCCCAAGGTACACAAGGACATGGAGAGTCCTCCCAGCCGCCCCATAGTATCAGGGATTGGCTCTTTGACATCGAATTTATCTAGATATATTGACACATGGCTACAACCCATGGTAAAAACCACCACATCATACTTGAGGGATACTACACAAATCATCCAGATATTAGAAGGGTTAAATGTGGGAGAGGACTGGATTATGACCACACTCGATATCCAGTCCCTCTACACAGTAATAGACCATGAAGCTGGAATAAGAGCCATTAAAACCCAATTGGAAAATAGTAAGACAATAAAAAAACAACAATCAGATTTTATTTTAGAAGGTATTAAACACATCTTACAACATAATTATTTTTATTTTGAGGGATGTTTTTATCTACAGATCAGAGGAACAGCCATGGGCACCAGGTTTGCCACCAGTTATGCAAACCTGTTCCTAGCACAATGGGAACAGGAAACTATTGATTTGCATAGAGGAGGTGACCTGGTGCTCTGGCGTCGTTATATTGACGACGTTCTTTTAATTTGGAAGGGAGATCAAGATAGTTTTAATAATTTTTTAACAGAACTCAATGCAAACAGCTTGAATTTAGTTTTTACCCAAAATACTGGAACGACGGAAATAGAATTTTTAGATCTGGCAATTACGAGGGTAGCGGATAAATACATTTGCAAGACATATCAAAAACCTTCTGCCCGGAATGCATTTATCCTGCACTCTAGTTGTCATCTGCCCAATTGGCTGTTAAATGTACCCTTCGGACAGTTCCGTAGATTAAAACGGAATTGTACCGAAGAGGCTCAATTTGAATTAGAAGCAATGCACCTGAGAGATAAATTCCTGGCTAAACAATACCCAACCAATATACTAGAAAGTTCATTGGAAAAAGTCAGGAAACTACCGAGGAGCTCATTATTAACTGTCAAAACAGCAGAGCAAAATGAAGTAGACTCCCAATTTAGGATTATCCTTCCATACACAACACAAAGAAGAAAGGTGGAGGAAATCATTAAACGACATTGGCACCACCTACTACAAGACAAAACAATAGGTAGGATAATACCAATTAAACCACAAATAATATATACTAGAGCTGCCAATTTAGGGATAAAAGTAGCTCCATCGATCAAAACTAGAAAGAGAGCTACATTGAATACCGGGAGACTAACGAATCTGAAAGGTTTTTACAAATGCGGACAGTGCAGTTGTTGCAAAATTACAAGAATTCCTAGGAATACTAAGACGGTATCTTCCACGCAAAATTCCTTTGTGTGGGAGATTGAACAATTCCTGACATGTAACTCTGTGAGCGTGATTTATCTAGCACAATGTCCGTGCTCAAGACAATATATTGGACGGACGAAAAGGGCCTTGAGAGTGAGGATATCGGAACACATTTCCAATATCAAGAAGGGGTACGATAAACACTCACTCTCAAGGCACTTTAAAGAAGCTCATGGACAGGACCCCACAGGTCTGTCCTTTGTAGCTCTAGAAAAAATTGACAAACATTGGAGAGGTGGAAACCATATAGAGCGGATGTCTAGGGCAGAATCCAAACAAATATATAACTTTGGAAGTTTGATACCAGTGGGCTTAAACGCAGAACTGGAAATTTTTGGATTCCTATAGATTAGATAGTGTGCCCCTCATCCAATTGGGAATCACATGGTTGGCTGTTTAACGGCACTGTGGTCCCCTCTTGTTTGATGTGCACGCTACCTTTTACGTCATTCTCCTATATTAATACCAACATTGCAAGAGAGATAAGAATAGAATTTATGGAGGATGAGGCCCTTTACCATACAGACGTCATTGACTAGCTTGTATCTGTTATATATTATTATATATTTCTTAATTATTTATAAACTTCTGATCTCCTGGGATATATTGAAAACTGTTTTTAATAATTTTTATAAATTTAATATATTGATCATTATTATGTGTTTTTACATTGGAGAATGACTGCGTTTGGGTAGACTTATATTAAACAAGAGGTTGCGGTTTTGATGCCATGAAAAACGCACATGCGATTTTAAAACCGCACCAGAAACGCACCAAAAACCGCATCAGGAGGAAAAGCGATTCCAGTCCAGATTTTGGGGACTGCTGAGGATGATATAAAAGGAGGAGACTCAAGAACAGGGATATAGCTACTGAGGAAGAGGATTGAAGTCCTCGAAACGCATTTAGCGTTATATCCCTGCCAACAAGAAGCCTCTGGATATGACCAACGAAATTTGAAGTATTTTCTACAAGTGGAGCGCTCCATTCATATACTTACTCTGCAGCTCTCACCAGATCTTCGGATTGTAATTGTCAAATCCCGCGATAACTCAGGTACATCACGTGCCAAACATCGGAGAGCGGGGACGCCGAGAGCGAGCAGCGGCGAGCTAAGCAGACGGCCGGAGTTTCGTTCTGCTCTCACCAGATCTTCGGATTGAAATTGTCAAATCCCGCGATAACTCAGGTACATCACGTGCCAAACATCGGAGAGCGGGGGACGCCGAGAGCGAGTAGCGGCGAGCTAAGCAGACGGCCGGAGTTTTGTTCTGGTGGGTAAGCTGTATAATTACCCTGTAAATGAATTACATATCCAAAAACTGAAATCTACAAGACTTACCCAAATAAGAGCTGCTGAAGCAAATCATAGAGAGGTAGAGATTATACCCCAGCAGTTATCAATACAGCTTGTGGACTTGGCTGCATTTCTCATTTCATTTAAAGTGACAGTATCCTTGTTATATTTAATTGGACACACATCGCCCAAACAGGCAAAGAAATACCACATCTTTCCAAGAGACTTCATTCTTGTGCGGTTTATGATCCAATTGAACAGTTTATTGTTTTTTACTATTTATTTTTTAGGGGGATTTTTAACATGTATTTTACTGTTTAAATAGCGGTATAGTCATAATAAATTGTTGTTTGATGTGAAACCACATAGTGAGTGCCAGCCGTCTTTTTCCCATTTTAAAGATCATTTTATACCAGTAATCTACTTATCATCACAGGCATAATTACAATGGTACGGTAACACATTACAAAGGTTCACAACAGAGAAAATGGAATATTATTATTATTAAAGCGCCATTCATTCCATGTCGCTGTACATATGATAAGGGGTATACATACATAATACAGAAAATTGCACTAAGCATGAACAAGACAAGTTACAGACTGGCTCAATGTCATTGACACCGCGCTTACCCCAACCTACTGCCGTACACTTACTACACAATGGAGCAGTCACAGACTAGTGAGCTAAACGCTGGAGCTGCCATAACTTACTAAGAAGGAACTGCCGTACCTGTCTCCCAATGCTTGTTCCGCGGCTGCTTACTCCTGTGCACTGTAGTTGAAAGTGGTACTGGGTGCTTGGTTGGGGTTATTTGTTTCACGGTACGTGCCCCGGCCGGTGGCACAATGCCGTTTCTACAAATTGTACTTTGCGCACTCACAAGTGGATAGTGACATCACTATTCCAGCTAAGGAGCGTAGCTGGCACCAGAATTCCTAACAATGCATTTCGGACAGTACACTGTCCTTCATCAGGTAAAGAGGAATGTGGTAATGCTCCTGAGTGCTCAGTACTTATACCCTATAACGGTCCCACCTTAACTCTTTCTATTCTGTCCTGGGTTCTAACTTGCAGACTGAGTTACAGACTGGTACAGAACGAGAGAGGGCCCTGCCTGTAAGGGCTTACAATCTACAAGGTATGCATAAAGTACACAGTAGGTGAGGGTAAAGCTGGTCATGGCGGTAAAGCAGCAGCAGGGCCACTGGTTGTAGGCTTGTCTGAAGAGGTGAGTTTTCAGGTGTCTTTTGAAGGATTCAACTATAGGTGAGAGTCTGATATGTTGGAGTAGAGAGTTCCAGAGTGTGGGGGATGCACGGGAGAAATCTTGGAGGCAGTTGTTAGAAGAGGTGATAATAGGAGAGGAGAGAAGGAGGTCTTGTGATAATCAGAGATTACATGTGTGGATGTATCGGGAAAGTAGCTCAGAGATGTATGGAGTGGACAGGTTGTGGACAGCTTTATATCTATTTTTTAGAATTTTGAACTGAATTCGCTGGGCAATAGAGAGCCAGTGAAAGGAATGGCAGAGGGGAGAGGCAGAGGAGGAACGGGGGAGGAGGTGGATTAGTCGGGCAGCAGAGTCGAGATTAGATTGGAGAGGTGCGAGAGTGCTAGATGGAAGGCCACAGAGTAGGATGTCCAGTGAAGTCTAGAGTAGTCTAGGCGGGAGATGATAATAATAGATGATAGATAATAACATAGTTCATATTCCCCCTCCCTGCACAATAACCTCTGCACAGGTTACAGAACATGCTCAAACACTCTCTCATAAAAGTCAATAAGTCATATTCTGACTGAGATTTCTTAAGTCTATGTAGCTGCTGTAAAGCTACCTGCTGTTTACAGTTCACAGCAGAAGTTCAGGCAAGATTGCTGCTCCCATAACCAAGTAAAAAATAGAATGAAAATATATAGACAAAAATATATCAGAAAAGAAAAACAGATTAGAATAAATGAGTTTGTTACAGTATATAGTTTTAATTTGTAACATAAAAAATATACATTCTCTTACATAGTAAAAAATAAAAAATAAATGTAGGAGTAACCATGTGGTCCCAGTGTAGTGATAAAAAAGGATTTGCAGGCTCCTATCTTCTTTTTAATCTTTTTAATCTTTTTACAAATAATAAATATACATTAATGCATATTTCCATAGTTTTAGTGACTATGAAAACAAGATATAAATACTCCTCAACCCAAATTAGATAAAATAATTACATAAAGCCTAGGTTAGTTTTTCCAACAAATATTATAACTGTCACGGTCACGTACACGCACACACAGGGGGGAAGCATAGTGACCACTGCGCTCCATCCTCACCCCTGGCCCTGGCTACTTGCCTCGCAAGTCCTGATGACAGGGGACAACTGGACGGCAGTCCCTAGCTTAAAATACGTGCTGGGAGGCCAGACAAGACAAACAATGGAGAGTGAACGGACTGAGTCAATACCAAGAGAGCGAGGAAGTACAAAAGGAGAAAGCAGCGAATAGTCAGAAAAAGCCGAGGTCAAATAACAGGAAAGTAAATAAGTACCAGAGGAATGAACAAGAACAGGTCAGGTCACAAGCCGAAGGTCAAGCCAAGAGGTCACGTCAGGAACTTAGGAGAAAGCAGTAGCGGGTCAAAAACAGGCACGGGTCAAAATCCAAATAGTACAGGGTACACAGTAACAATAGCCTTAGACAATTAATCACAGGCAACCTGTGGCTAGCAGGTTGCCTGTTTATATAGTGAAGAGCAGAGGTCATGTGACGTGGCCAGCGCCACATGATCTCCCCCCTGTGTGTAGCCGAGCGCCGAGTGGCCAGCTCGGCGCTCAGCCCCCTTAAGCGTAACTATGGGAATGGGGGCTGCTGGCGGCACAGAGAGGAAGCGTGCGGTCTGGCGCGCTTCACCCCCCGTTACCCCGGCAACCAAGATGACGAGCGGCTCCCGGCGCTACAGAAGGACACAGCGAGCGTGTCTGACGCCGTGTCATCCCAGGGCACCGGCGGCGCAGGAGACGAGAAGTATGCCGCCGGCGCCCTATGACAATAACACTTTTAAAAAACATCTAGGTCCTGCATGGAGTTTGTATGTTATCCCCTATTAATACCTCTTCCCAATTTGATCTCCTTATTGTGAAAATTTACTACGCTGCCTGGACTACACATGAATTATAATAAACTGGAATTTATTTTCTGCAATATTCCCAATCATGCTATGATATTTATGAAACTAAATTTTAAAACCATATCACAGAGCAATGCAATATTACTATTGTGAGTAAGATGGGTAAATACAGTGTCCAATTTAATGATATATTCAGATCCCACTGAATTTAAAACTTAACTTTTAATAGACAAAAATATCTCAAAGCAAATAATCATTTGGGGGATGCTATTTAAAATAACCCACCATGCAAACCATGGGGAAAAGTTGGTAGGGTATAAGCTGGGTATAGGAGAGGGGGAAGGGGGGGGCTCATAATAAAAAAAATTGGCAACCTCTCCCTACAATATTGCCTAGAGCCCTATCTCTGTGGGTCATTGGACAAAGAGAAACCTCGTACTGATGTTAAAATTGAGAGATTAGCCAACATATCCTACTGTGGAGGACATGTCTGAGCCCGAGCGTTGCGCTAAGGTTTCTCAAGTAGCTTGGGTCCTAACACGCACCTACCTGTGCTGTATGGGCAATACCAGGGGCCAGTGGGCGAATTACAGGAGCGTGAGGTCCGACTCACAGACAACTCACCAGTTGCCTCCAGCATGTAACCATGCTTGCAATTAGTCGAGGGAGGAGTCTGCGAGTCCCATTTAAGACTGGCTGATATGGCCCAGGCCTCACAGGTGCACCTAAATGTAGCCTGTAGATGGAAAGCAGGCACATTTAAATTGGAGTTTATACACCTCCAGGCCTCTCTATATATAAACAAATAAAAAAATGAGGATGTTTATTGTGGTACTTGTGGTTCGCTGCAGGCATCCTCCACTGTATGCATTTTTGCTGGTGATTGCCATTAGCAACGGGCCACAAGTGCAGGATTTGCTCCCCTGTATATACATGCACAACTGCATATGGGTCTGAGCACTTCCTGCCTGTTTAACACCACACCATTTTTTTATGTGTTTGTATATAGATAGCCCTGAACGTGTATCAATTCCAATTTAAATGAGCCTGTTTTCCATCCACAGGTTACATTCAGGTGCACCTGCGTGGCCTGGGCCATATTAGCCAGTCTTGAGCAGGACTTGCAGACTCCTCCCTCCTCCCATTGCAAGCATGGTTACATGCTGGAGGCAACTGGTGAGTTGTCTGTGAGTCGGACCTCACGCTCCTGTAATTCGCCCACTGGCCCCTGGTATTGCCCATACAGCACAGGTAGGTGCGTGTTAGGACCCAAGCTACTTGAGAAACCTTAGCGCAATGCTCGGGCTCAGACATGTCCTCCACAGTAGGATATGTTGGCTAATCTCTCAATTTTAACATCAGCATGAGGGTTTAGTAAGACCGCAGAGTGCACCTGTCTTTGCAAGTATTATTATATTGCTATATTGATTATCACAACCACATAATTGCTATCTTGTGTAGGATGTTTATTGTGGTACTTGTGGTCCACTGCGGCATCCTCCACTGTATGCATTTTTGCTGGGGATCGCCATTAGCGATTTGCTCACCTGTATATACATGCACAACTGCATATGGGTCTGAGCACTTCCTGCCTGTTTAACACCACGCCATTTTTTTATTTGTTTGTATACAAAGAGAAACCTCCACAGAACCTAACCCTGTATATTCCCTACTAGAGATAAGTAAATCGAAGTTGACAAAGTGGAATTCAATCTAAATTTTATTCACACCGAAGCCGAATTTTCTCACACTTCGTGGTAACGGATAACATTTTTTCCTTAAATGGCTGCAAATGTTAGGACATGAAACCAATTAATCTGTGAACGAGGGAACACCTACAATACCATACATGCAGCCAATCAGCAGCTAGCCCCTGTGATGTCACAGCCCTATAAATAGCCTTAGCCATCTTGGATTCTGTAATTTTCAGTGTGCTTAGTGCAGGGACAGACATCAGCAGCGCTAGGGACAGTGCTAAGAAAGACCTCATTGTGCTGAAAAAACTAGAAAGGAGTGGGAGGCATCATCTACACTATAAAATGAGAACAGGGTGCCATAAGAGAGTGTACAGCCTGGGTAATAGGAGTGATTACTATTACACCTTGGTGCACTAATTGTGGAACTAAATTGCAGTTATACTGCTGCTTTTAGGTTGTTTGCACTACATGATACATCAGTAATTCCAGCAAACCTTGCTTGTGATTGGGGTGCAGGTTCTGTGTGATACAGCCATTTACAGGGTGAATTAATAGGAAAGACACTTACGTCCTATTAGCCGTTCTGCATTGATTTTATATTGTTTTACATTTTGGGGGGGGGGGGTGTTAATAGGGGGGGGGGAGGAAGAAACATATGTCCAAATTGCCATTCAGGGGTGAAGTTACATTGTACTACAGCCATAGGAAATATTTGTACGTCTTATTCCCCGTTCCACGTTGATTTTACATTGTTTAACTTTTTTTTGGGAGGTGTATAATTAGGCCATTCTGAAGTGAATTGTTATTGTTATATTTCTTTTTTTTGGGGGTGTAGTAATATGAAAAAGAATACGTCTTAATTGCTGTTCTGTGGTGAAGTTACATTGTACTACAGCAATTTATGGAGTGTATTGAAGGGAAATAAACCTACTTCCTATTATCTGTTCTGCGGTGAATTGAGATTGTTATTTATTTTTTATTTTTTGGGGGGGTTAAGGGGGGTTTATTAATCAGGAAAATAAAGTATATGTCTTAATTGCTGATCAGCGGTGAAGTTACATTGTACTACAGCCATTTACGTAGTGTATTAAAAGGAAATATACATACGTCCCATTAGCCTTTCTGCAGTGGATTGTGATTGTTATATTTCTTTTTTGGGGGTGTATTAATAGGAAAAAGAATACATCTGAATTGCCATTCTGCGGTAAAGTTACATTGTACTACAGCCTTTATTTGGGGGTATTATTTTAATTTAATTATTTTATTATACAGTATGTCAGACAGAAAGGTGACAGGCCCTTCAAAGGGAACAGGCAGTGGCCAAAATGTTTCTGTCACAGGCAGCAGAATAAGGGGGGATGGAAGCAGGAGTCACAGCGAGAGGCCTGAGCTCCCAGTGTCATCTAGCGGTTGTGTCTTGACCAGCAACCCAGCGGTGCTTGAATGGTGGACTCGGTCTTCAACTTCATCGCAAGTGACATCAGACACCCCCAGCCAAGAGTCTGTGGGTTCCTCTGACATTACGCTTAGTTGGCATGGCCCGGGAGCAGGCCCTGTGCCCCCACCTGTCCTCAACTATCCTCTGTTATTTTCAGTTCTCTCAGTGCAAGAAATATTATATGCTGTAGGCTCAGCTCCACTTTTCAGCGAAGACGAGCTACTAGAGGACAGTCAGCAGCTACTGCTCTGGAGGAGACATCCGCTGCTTCCTCTGATAGACAGGCAAGTAGTGATGATGAGAGTCACGTGGCAGCAGGTGTTGCGAGTGGTCAGGCTCCTGGCCCTGAGACTGTTGAGGGGGACATCAGTGACATGCAGACAGTAGCGGATGATGATGATGTAGCCGATCGCACTTGGGAGCCGGGTGAAGAAGCGGCTTCATCATCATCAGGAGAAGAGGGTGGCAGCTTGAGCGTGAGGCAGCAGCTGAGCCAGAAGGGTGGCAGCATGGCTGTGAGTCAGCAGGGTGGCAGCAGTATGAAGTCGGGAGCCAAACGTGCCCGGGGTAGACCACCCGCTTCGCAGGAGCCTACCGGCCCAGAAAGTAGCGGTGCAGGGTTTCACGGAGGCAGCAGTAACAGGCAGTGCAGAGTGTTGGGGGAAAAATGCCATACTCGGCCGTGTGGCAATTGTTTGTTAGGCCGTCGGAGGAGGTGAACATGGCCATTTGCCGAATTTGTTGGCCCAAGGGGAAGCGTAGCCACGGTCGCAATATTGGCACTATGGCCCTGCTTTAATACATGCAGCGTCACCATAAAATGGCCTGGGAGTACCGTGGCTCCGATGTGGTGGTCCAGACTGCCGCTGCACCACCTCTGCATCACCTAGTGGCATGCACCCAATTTTATGCAGTCAAGGCTCCACCACATCAGCCGAAGGGAGTTGTCTGTGCTTCCCATCTTCGGCTGTTCCTAATGCTCCTGCTCCTCCTCCTCTTACTCCTCATCAGTCATTCCATCAGCAATCGATCACCGGAGCGATTGCCAAGAGATAACAGTATGCGTGCACTCATCCAACGGCGCAGAAGCTGAATGTGCTCCTGGCCAAGTTGCTGGTGCTACAGTCCCTCATTTTCCAAGTGGTGGACTCTGCACCTTTCAGAGAACTGATGGCTTGTGCCAAGCCGAGGTGGAGAGGCCCAAGCCATTATTTCTTAGTGAAAAAGGCAGTACTAGCACTACACACATATGTAGAACAGAAGGTGGGGCAGAACGGCGTCCCCCAACATAGGCTGATATGCGACAATTCCACCCATTGGAATTCCACCCTCCATATGCTGGACTGAGAAAGGCCATAAACGATTTCTTGATGATACAAGTGGACAGAGGTACTCCCCTGTGTAACTTCGATGTTAGCCAGTGGCAGCTCATGCGTGACACCTGCAGTTTGCTCAGGCCTATTGACGAGGCCACTTTTTTTGTCATTCGCCAGAACTACGGGATGAACAATGTCATTCTACTAATTCATGTCCTGCAACACATGCTGCTAAATCTGGCTGGCCAGGGGACAGGGGATGTAGTGACTATATCTCATGGTCACATGAGCCCTGTGGGGGCTGAACTAGAGGACGAGGAGCACATTCGAGCGCAAGCAATGCATGGAGAATTGACAGGTTTTTCTGCATAGGTGACAGGAGAGGAGGAGCAGGGGCAGCCAGAGGAGCTACAGGGCGATGAGGAAAATGAGGCAGGACCCAGACACACCATAGAAATATGCATTGGAGATGGAGACAGGGACAGAGGGATGACTACTGACTCTTCATCATGTTAAACCCTCACTACTGATGCAAAATGTGGGCCTTTTTTACACTTGCTGAGAGGGAGCACAAAGTGAACTACTATCGAGACATCCTATGTAGTCAGTTGGCCGCTGCCTATGTGCGCTATCGCCTATCCTCAAGCAGGTCTGTCCGGGGGGGCCCTATGAGCTCACGTTCCACTGCCATGGCTGCTGGGGTGGGGGGACAGGAGCAGTACCAGCTCCATCAGCAACAACTTAAGTCTAGAGTCGCTGATGAGCAGTTTTTTTTTACCCGCCTACTAAAGAAACAACTCACTAGCAGCAGCAGCTAGACATAGAGCAGAACGTGAACCAGCAGGTTGTGGCATACTTGGAGTGCACCCTTTCACCCCACATCGAAGATCCCCATGGACTACTGGGCAGCCAAACTCGATTTGCGGCTGCAACTGTCCGAGTTTGCCGTGGACAAGCTTTTCTGCCCGGCCAGCAGTGTGGCATCAGTGCGGGTGTTTAGTGCGGTGGGGGCCATAGTTACCCCAAGGTATACTCTCCTGTCCACTGATGTGGAGAAACTGACCTTTGTGAAGATAAATCAGGCATGGATCAGCCAGGATTTTAAAACACCAGTGCCTGATGCATCAGACTAGATCATCCATGGTGCCACACATACACTTTGACAAAAAAGAGACCTGTTTCTTCTGGCTACCTGCTTCAACTACTATTCTGAAGCTGCCATCTGCCTGTTGCCACACCTGCTGCCAGGTGCTCCTACTGCCACCCATCATCTTCAGCTGGTACTGGAATTGACCCCCACCTCCTCACTCTGTCACTGGGCCACTCTGTGGTCTTCTCTTGCTGCTGCCACCTCACCACTCTGTGGTCTCCTCATGCTGCTGCCACCTCAACACTATGTCACCGGGCTGTTCTGACATTACTGGTGTGTAATATCCAGAGTAACCTCTATGTGCAGCACAGACAGCAGCTAGATGAGCTGGGAGCCAGTAAGATACAGTAGACTGTCACAGTTATCTGGAGCCATGCTAATTGCAGTGCATCCAACAGCTGCTGGATTGATGGAAGTGGTCCCACATATATACACACACATACTGTATATGTATATATATATATATATATACTAATCCTCAATTTTGGAAGTTATATTTAGAGATAAGCGAAGTTATCAAAAAATGTATTCTGGTGCTTCGCCCCAAGTTCACAAATAAATTTGATTCATTAGGAATTACTTTGTAATGGATCACATACCACTGTATGTAGAGTGCATAATGATGGGGAATAGCGATCGTGGCGTCCCCTGTCATTGAACCCCTCAGATGCCACATTCAACGCTGATCGTGGCATCTGACAGTAACATTGAGGACTTTCAGGGGTTAATCAGGAATAATAAAAATTATATATATATACAGGGAGTGCAGAATTATTAGGCAAGTTGTATTTTTGAGGATTAATTTTATTATTGAACAACAACCATGTTCTCAATGAACCCAAAAAACTCATTAATATCAAAGCTGAATATTTTTGGAAGTAGTTTTTAGTTTGTTTTTAGTTTTAGCTATTTTAGGGGGATATCTGTGTGTGCAGGTGACTATT
Organism: Bufo bufo; assembly: GCF_905171765.1. Lineage (NCBI taxonomy): Eukaryota > Metazoa > Chordata > Amphibia > Anura > Bufonidae > Bufo > Bufo bufo. Next base: position 311,963,972 of record NC_053392.1, read on the forward strand.
ACTGTGCATAATTATTAGGCAACTTAACAAAAAACAAATATATACCCATTTCAATTATTTATTTTTACCAGTGAAACCAATATAACATCTTAAAATTCACAAATATACATTTCTGACATTCAAAAACAAAACAAAAACAAATCAGTGACCAATATAGCCACCTTTCTTTGCAAGGACACTCAAAAGCCTGCCATCCATGGATTCTGTCAGTGTTTTGATCTGTTCACCATCAACATTGCGTGCAGCAGCAACCACAGCCTCCCAGACAATGTTCAGAGAGGTGTACTGTTTTCCCTCCTTGTAAATCTCACATTTGATGATGGACCACAGGTTCTCAATGGGGTTCAGATCAGGTGAACAAGGAGGCCATGTCATTAGATTTTCTTCTTTTATACCCTTTCTTGCCAGCCACGCTGTGGAGTACTTGGACGCGTGTGATGGAGCATTGTCCTGCATGAAAATCATGTTTTTCTTGAAGGATGCAGACTTCTTCCTGTACCACTGCTTGAAGAAGGTGTCTTCCAGAAACTGGCAGTAGGACTGGGAGTTGAGCTTGACTCCATCCTCAACCCAAAAAGGCCCCACAAGCTCATCTTTGATGATACCAGCCCAAACCAGTACTCCACCTCCACCTTGCTGGCGTCTGAGTCGGACTGGAGCTCTCTGCCCTTTAGCAATCCAGCCACGGGCCCATCCATCTGGCCCATCAAGACTCACTCTCATTTCATCAGTCCATAAAACCTTAGAAAAATCAGTCTTGAGATATTTCTTGGCCCAGTCTTGACGTTTCAGCTTGTGTGTCTTGTTCAGTGGTGGTCGTCTTTCAGCCTTTCTTACCTTGGCCATGTCTCTGAGTATTGCACACCTTGTGCTTTTGGGCACTCCAGTGATGTTGCAGCTCTGAAATATGGCCAAACTGGTGGCAAGTGGCATCTTGGCAGCTGCACGCTTGACTTTTTCTCAGTTCATGGGCAGTTATTTTGTGCCTTGGTTTTTCCACACGCTTCTTGCGACCCTGTTGACTATTTTGAATGAAACGCTTGATTGTTTGATGATCACGCTTCAGAAGCTTTGCAATTTTAAGAGTGCTGCATCCCTCTGCAAGATATCTCACTATTTTTGACTTTTCTGAGCCTGTCAAGTCCTTCTTTTGACCCATTTTGCCAAAGGAAAGGAAGTTGCCTAATAATTATGCACACCTAATATAGGGTGTTGATGTCATTAGACCACACCCCTTCTCATTACAGAGATGCACATCACCTAATATGCTTAATTGGTAGTAGGCTTTCGAGCCTATACAGCTTGGAGTAAGACAACATGCATAAAGAGGATGATGTGGTCAAAATACTCATTTGCCTAATAATTCTGCACGCAGTGTATATATATTTCCAAAAAACGGAACAGCACCTCCTGAGACAAATCGCAGGTGCAAGCTACCCGGCAATAATACAGCAAACAAAAAACAGTAGCTACACACCACTATATGCGCTAAGACTAAGTGAACAGGTGAATGTGTGAACAGGGTCAAATACATGACGCCATATAGTTACTGCAAAGCAGTGAAGAAGCTCTTAGCGCATATTATTGATCAAAAATATGTCGGGCCCACCTACCAGACGCAAGGTAGCTTCTTATCAGGTGGGACCTACTCTAACACGAAATGTCCAGCTCCATTGTTTCTCTGATTAAAAACACCAAGGGGTGGGGGATGGGCGAGGAGTGCTAAGTTCCAAAGAGGATGCCTAGTCCTCTATACTATATATATATCCAAAAAATGGAACAGCACCTCCTGAGACAAATCGCAGGTGCAAGCTACCCGGCAATAATACAGCAAACAAAAAACAGTAGCAGCACACCACTATATGCGCTAAGACTAAGTGAACAGGTGAATGTGTGAACAGGGTCAAATACATGATGCCATATAGTTACTGCAAAGCAGTGAAGAAGCTCTTAGCGCATATTATTGATCAAAAATATGTCGGGCCCACCTACCAGACGGCAAGGTAGCTTCTTTTTTTTTGTTTGCTGTATTATTGCCGGGTAGCTTGCACCTGCGATTTGTCTCAGGAGGTGCTGTTCCGTTTTTTGGATATATATATGGTATAGAGGACTAGGCATCCTCTTTGGAACTTAGCACTCCTCGTCCATCCCCCACCCCTTGGTGTTTTTAATCAGAGAAACAATGGAGCTGGACATTCCGTGTTAGAGTAGGTCCCACCTGATAAAAAGCTACCTTGCCGTCTGGTAGGTGGGCCCGACATATTTTTGATCAATAATATGCGCTAAGAGCTTCTTCACTGCTTTGCAGTAACTATATGGCATCATGTATTTGACCCTGTTCACACATTCACCTGTTCACTTATTCTTAGAGCATATAGTGGTGTGCTGCTACTGCTTTTTGTTTGCTATATATATATATATATATATATATATATACTCACCTCATCCATGTGCTCTCGCAGCCGCCTTGATTGAAAAAGATGTGTAAAATCCCACACGCACTGACATGATGACGTCATCCAGTCATCACGCTGGGCGGACGCGGGGACGTCATCACTGATGAAGTCACCGCACCCAGCCATCATGATCAGTGCAGAAGATTTGGCATGATTTCTTCAATACAGATGGCTCCGATGACCTTTCCATGAGCGAATGGATGAGGTGAGTATGTAATTCTTTTTTACCGCTATTTCAGGGAAAATTGATTTGTTACCACAAAGCGCCTGGAAATTTGTATTTGTGGCAAATCTAATAATCTAATTTGTCCTGAAAATCGGTGTGAAGTGAATTAGTTTAACTTTGATTCGCTCAACTCTAGTTTTATTGTTCATAGCTTATGTATCATTCAGATGCTTTCCTCCTTCCTGCATATTGAAATGAAATGCAATAAAAAGTTTTGAAACTAAAATGATAGAAATTAACTTGGAACAAAAAAGGTAGCAATATTTCTAACTTCAATGACTTATGTGTGCAACTATTTTTACTAGTTCTAAAATACCTAATTGAAATAATTAAATTGAAACTATTTTCTTTGGTGTACAAAATATGACAAGTTCTTTTTGCCATTAGTCATCAATCCCAGTAGTCATACTTGAAACTTCTATAAGATATTAAATGTAGGTGATTTTTGACCAACTTTCACAACATGTTATTAGGGCTCATTGATTTACATAACACAGTAAAATAGTTTACGTGTTTTTATTCTAATATTAAAAAAATATCTTTTCTGAAAATAGGATTGAAAGCAACTACAATATTAGCCTAAAATAGTCTACTGTACACTTTTTATTACCAGGGCATGTGTAAACACCACCTACCAGTCAGTTCTTATCTTTTAGACTGAAATGTGGCATATCACTAGTTAAACTAGTCAGATTTCAACTGTTATTTTAGGTCAGATATTGCTGGTACTTAAGCGATAATATAAAATAGGCTACATCAGAAAGTGGGCAGTTTTTTAGCAAGCTACTAAAACACCTTAGAAATGTCAGTAGCACACACTTGAACATTAGGGTGCTGTGGAAAAAACTGTCATGAAATATGTTTTACCATTAGGTCATTCCTTAGTTACTTTGTTCTCTGTGCCAAGCAGAGGAAATCCCCATTTCTAGCACCTTCCTAAGATTAGACAGCTAGTGATAATGTACTGTTATCTTCATTAAAAGTATGTGTCACTCATCTCAGAATAAGACTGGGAGACAGAACCCTGTAACTGATATAAATGTCTTAACATACCACTGACATACATACTACACTGCCATTATTTTAACATTATCCTCCTATTAAACAGTCACTAAGGTTTTGTTACCTGTCACTGTAATCCACATATGAACTTTTTTAGAGCTGTCATTAAAGTTAGCTTTATGCATTATATCATTGTCCACTGAACCCACCAATCTCAGCAATTTGGCAGTTTAATTTCAACTGCTCGATTATTTATTCTTGGATAGATAAGCTGTTGACATATGTGCCTGTAACTAATGTTGAGCGAATCAAGCTTTGGATCATAGATTCGTTCAAACACTTTGTTCTAATGCTGTACGGAGACTAATCTCCGTACAGCATTAAAATGTATTGCCTCAATGGAGGCAAAATTTGTTTTACCCAAAGTTCCGCAAGACTTCGGTGAATGAGTTTGGTAATCATTTCTACATCTTTAAAAACATTTAAAATTAACAATCCACAGTCAGGATTGGTACCACTTTACATGCAGCGATCACATCCATAGTATCAGGACGAGCGATGGCTACTAGGGATGAGCAAACCCGAACTCCAACAGGTTCGGGTTCGGTGTTTGAGTGGGTTGGGAAAACAAAATATAATGGAATTCGTAGGCGGAATGCAAAATGGAAGCCTCTAAGAGGCATTCCGTTTTGATCCGTCATAATAGAAGTCTATGGCCAAGCATAACAGATCCATCTGAATTCCAATATGTAGGAGGGATCCGTTATGTTTGGCCACAGACTTTTATTATGACAGATCAAAATGGATTGCCTCTTAAAGGCTTCCGTTTTGCATTACGTCTACAAATTCCCTTATATTCCGTTTTCCCAACCTATCTGAACACTGAACCTGGTGAAGTTCGGGTTTACTCATTCCTAATGGCTCCTGCTATTGCTCATCCTCATATAGCTGCATTGTGTCTGGGCAGCAGATCTGGGGACAATCTGCTGCCCAGAAATGATAATTTAAGTGTCCCTGTGAATGACATTTTCACCAGTTCTGTTTATTCATTGGTTGATCTGCAATATCTTTAGACAGGCAGATTATTGTGACTGGCAAGCCCTAAGTAGAGATGTCCCAAATAGTTTGCCGGCGAATAGTTCCCGGCGAACATAGCTTGTTCGCGTTCGCCGCGGCGGGCGAACATATGCGATGTTCGGTCCGCCCCCTATACATCATCATTGAGTAAACTTTGACCCTGTACCTCACAGTCAGCAGACACATTCCAGCCAATCAGCAGCAGACCCTCCCTCCCAGACCCTCCCACCTCCTGGACAGCATCCATTTTAGATTATTTCGGAAGCTGCATTCTTAGGGACAGTGTAGCTGCTGCTGATTTAATAGGGAAATCGATAGCTAGGCTAGTGTATTCAGTGTCCACTTCAGTCCTGAAAGACTCATCTGATCTCTGCTGTAAGGACAGCCCCCCAAAAAGCCCTTTTTAGGGCTAGAACATCAGTGCTTTTTTTTTTTTTTTCCTGTGTAATCAAATTGCAGTTGCCTGCCTGCCAGCTTGTGTGTCAGGCTCACAGCCCTGCAAGCAGGGCCGGGCCGACACAGAGGCTGGGGAGGCTCCAGCCTCAGGGCGCAGGCTGGGATGGGCGGAAAAACAAACCTCTTTTCTTTTTTTTTTTATCACTTACTTGCCAGCAGCGCTGCCAGGCGCCCTCCCCAGCCAGTGTTCACTCTAAGCTGCGCTTGTAGATAGGAGCAGGAGGCTGCTGATTGGCCAGTATCAGCTAGCTGCCCTGCCATTGGTCCATCCTTTCACACCCCCTTCTCTCTGGAGCTGAACACAGCAGGAGGGTGTGAACTTTGAAGACAGGAAGCCTGCGTTCTCACAGTGGATCATGTGACCATGAAGGAGCATGTGACCAGTGATGTCACAGACCTCCTTCTAACAAATCCATTCTAGCATCTACCCAGCATGTATGGCAGGACTCTGCTGAGCAAAGACCATGTGCCCAGGTGAGATGACCACAGAAGTGCCCTGGCATCTGTCTGCTGCTGGAAGCTCAATGTGGAGCTTTATGAATGTAAAAACTAAGATACCCAAGACACTAAACAAAACCCTGCTTGTCTGCTTCTGACCCTAATCTTAACAAATAACGTTCATTTGATTGCAATTTACTCTAACACCTAAAGGGATTTTTTTAAAACCTGCTGTTTCTCTAGAAGATGACCTTATGCTGATAGTAGTGTTAATAGAGTCTCAAAGGTCTGTAAAAATAGGGTAACTGCTTTTATAGACCCTTGAGACTCTATTAACACTACTATAAACATAAGGTCACCTAGAGAAAGAGCAAGTTTTTTTAATTATTTTTTTCCTTTAGGTGTTAAAACATAACTTATTTGATTGCTTGAACACCTAAAGGAAATCAAATAAAAAACCTGCTGTTTCTCAAGATGACCTTATGTTGATAGCAGTGGTAATAGAGTCTCAAAGGTCTATAGAAGCAGTTACCCTATTTTTACAGACCTTTGAGGCTCTATTAACACTACTGTCAACATAAGGTCATCTAGAGACACAGCAGGTTTTTAAAATGATTTTTCCTTTAGGTGTTACAGCAATCAAATGAAAGTTATGTTTTAACACCTAAAGGAAAAACATAATTAAAAAAAGATGCTGTTTCTCTAAATGACCTGATGTTGATAGTAGTGTTAATAGAGTCTCAAAGGTTTGTAAAAATAGTGTACCTGCTTCTATAGACCTTTGAGACTCTATTACCACTACTTTTAGCATAAGATCATCTGGAGAAACATCAGGTTTTAAAAATAAATACATGTTTCTTTAGGTGTTAGAGAAATCAAATGGAGGGGGAGAAATGTGACATGGGTGAGGATGGGGTTACATGATGGGCCGGAGACAATGACTGTAGTCTGTCTGTGCCATGGACGGGGAGAAATATGACATGGAGGGCTGATGGCTGACATGGGGGTCTGATCTGAGGCATTGGGGCTGTGCCTGTGAGCTGGGGTCTGATGGCTGGTCTGACCTGAGGTGGAATGAAAAATATTGTTTCCTATTATCCTCCTCTAAAACCTAGGTGCGTCTTATGGGACGAACCTACATTTTGGCGCATCCCCCCTTCCCCCAGGTGAGCTGAAGGGGAAAGGGGGGTCGGGGACGCGAAAATGTAAGTTCGCTTGTGTTGGTAAAAAACCTTGCACCGGCCCTGGGCGCAGGCAAGGGGGGGGGGGGCGCACTTGGGCAGCTCAGCCACTGTTGGTGGTGGACCTTGTCCCAGCCCTGCCTGCAAGTGCATAGTGTCACCAGCGCAACTCATATCTGGTGTCACAGTAGCTTGCACGCATAGTACAACTTAACTAATCTAAAAAAAAATGACAGGCAGAGGCAGGCCACCCCGCAGGGGCCGTCGTGGTCGTGGTGCTGTGATTCCCTTTGGCCCTAGAATATTGCCCAGTGTTCAGAGGCCACATACCCTGAACTCGAAAAGTTCTAAGGACATAGTTGACTGGCTAACACAGGACACCCAATCTTCTACAGCTTCCGCTCAGAACCTTGACGCACCATCCTCCTCCAGCTCAGCTTTGGGCACCTCTCAAGTTACCACTCGCCCGCCTGCCGCCACCACCAAGACTAGCACCACACCGCTTCACTTGATCTGTCAGAGGAGTTATTTACACATCAGTTGGAAGAAATGAGTGATGAGCAACCATTATTGCCAGAGGATGTAGATAACAGGGATATGTCTCAGTCAGGCAGCATTACACACATGGATGTACAGTGTGATGATGATGATGTTGTACCCGTTGCTGCTTCCTCTGCTGAGTTGTCAGATACAAGTGAAGTGGTTGATGATGACGATGTGTCCTTGGATGTCACGTGGGTGCCCGCTCGAAGAGAAGAAGAACAGGGGGAAAGTTCAGATGGGGAGACAGAGAGGAGGAGAAGACGAGTTGGAAGCAGGGGGAGGTCGTCGCAAGGAGCTAGTGGCACAGTCAGACAGCATGCATCGGCACCCGGGGTCAGCCAGACAGCACGCCAATCAACGCATGCTGTTGCCACCACCAGAATGCCGTCATTGCAGAGATCAGCATTGTGGCATTTTTTTTGTGTGTCTGCCTCTGACAACAGCGATGCCATTTGCAACCTGTGCCAAAAGAAACTGAGTCGTGGGAAGTCCAACACCCACCTAGGTACAACTGCTTTGCGAAGGCACATGATCGCACATCACAAACGCCTATGGGATCAACACATGAGTACAAGCAGCACACAAACTTAAAGCCGCCATCCTCCTCCTGGTCCAGCATCTTCAGCCACATCAACCACTGCTGTCCTCCTTGCCCCCTCTCAACCATCCGCCACTCCGTCTCTCGCCTTGAGCAGTTCCTGCTCATCTGCCCACAGTCAAGTGTCTGTCAAGGACATGATTGAGCGTAAGAAGCCAATGTCACAAAGTCACCCCCTTGCCCGGCGTCTGACAGCTGGCTTGTCTGAACTCTTAGCCCGCCAGCTTTTACCATACAAGCTGGTGGAGTCTGAAGCGTTCCAGGGGGACGTAACAGAGATTAAACTGATAAGAATAGAACAACATAGCACACCACAACTATCTGGCGGCACATTAGATTGCACGCGCAGTGCCCCAAATTTAAAGTAGGAGGACCGACCAAGCATCTTTTTCCATCTCCCCGTTCCTAAAATCGATGCCATATACACGTCCCCTGATAGGGGACGTAACAGGGATTAAACTGATAGGAATAGTACTACTTAACACACCTTATAATAACGCAGAGAGAGGCAACGCAGAGAGAGGAGTCTGAAGAAGAGGAGTCAGAGGAGGAAGGTGGCTTTGAGGAGGTGGAAGACCAACCACAGTAGGCGTCCCAGGGGGCTTGTTGTCACCTTTCGGGGACCCTTGGTGTTGTACGTGGCTGGGTGAAGGAAGAGACCTTCAATGACATCAGTGAGGACAAGGAACGGGACATGGCTAGCTTGGTATCCAACCTTGTGCAAATGGGGAGTTTGCGGTTGTGCAAATGGACTGTTTGCGGTGCGTTAAACGGGAAGTTTGGTCTGTTACTGTGAAGCGGGCGTAACCCTTACACTACCTGATCGATACAACATCATACCTGATGTTTCAAAGCACGTTATTTCAAACAATTTAGGAATGTTAGGTGATTTATGCCCTTTATGGATTAAAACCCGACTCTGCGTCAACTACGTAATTTTCCATGGGAGTTTTGCCATGGATCCCCCTCTGGCATGCCACAATCCAGGTGTTAGTCCCCTTGAAACAACTTTTCCATCACTATTGTGGCCAGAAAGAGTCCCTGTGGGTTTTAAAATTCGCCTGCCCATTGAAGTCAATGGCGGTTTGCCCAGTTCGCCTGTTCGCGAACATTTGCGGAAATTCGCGTTCGCAAACAGAAAATTTTATGTTCGCGACTTCTCTAGCCATAAGTAGGTAATTCCATTTTTCTATGGAGATATCTTTAAAAGCCAATGGGGCATTTATTAAAAGCTGGGCTAAAGAAAGTAGAATCGCAAAGAGAAGTATAGTTGCTCATATCCAATACCAATTATTTGCTGCTTTATTTTCCCGAATGGTCTCAGAAAAATGACAACTAGTACCTGATGGTTTACTGTAAACAATGACACCACTTGCGCTAGCTTTGATAAAGCTCCCCCATAGTTTTGCTCTTGACAGAATATATATCATCTCAAGTTAAAGGGGTTGTCATGAGAAAAATATTCTACATTTTCAAACCAGCACCTAGTTGTGAATACGTTTATAATTGCATATAACTAAAAATTCGGTATAGCCAATGAGTAGGGTCTCGAACTTGACCCGAACTCGAACCTGAACCCAAACCCCATTGAAGTCAATGGGGACCTGAACTTTGGTCCACTAAAATGGCTGTAAAATAGTCGTAGTGAGGGCTAGAGGGCTGCAAAAGGAAGCAACATTGGGCTAAGAGCAGGACAGTTGCCCTGCAACGTAGATGTGGAAATGACTTAAAATAAAATAGAATAGGAAAAAAATGTATAATAATTATCTTGAACTAAGAGGCAGAGGTCAAAGTTGAGCAGGCGATGGACGTGGCAGTGTAGGTGGAAGCGGCTGTGGAGGAGGAGGAGATAGCCAACACTATTTAATTTTTATTTTTAATTTTTTTTTCCTTTTTTTATATATAAATTTAGGAAAACCCCAAAACATTGGGAAAAAGAAAAGAGAATGCAAAGAGAAAGTGCACTGGAGTATAACAATGGCTGGGTGCGGCCAGTATACTTGTCTACTCAGCGCAAGGTGCATGTTAGATCCATGCCTGGTTCATTTTAATAAACGTGAGCTTGTCCACGTTGGCTGTGGACAGACGGCTGCACTTGTCTGTGATTACCCCCACTGCCATGCTAAACACATGTTCAGACAATACACTTGCTGCAGCGTAGGCCAGCACCTCCAAGGCGCAAAGGGCAAGCTCAGGCCATGTGCCTAATTTGGAGACCCAGAAGTTGAATGGGGCAGACCCATCAGTCAGTATGTGTAGGCATGTGCACATGTACTGCTCCACCATGTTGCTAAAATGCTGCCTCCTGCTAAGATGATCCATATCAGCTGGTGGTGCTGGTTGTTGTGGTGTGCTGACAAAGTTTTTTTCACATTTCGGCCATGCTAACCCTCCCTTCTGAGGTGCTGGCGGTGCCTAAGCTTCGTTGGCGACTTCTTCCTTCTCCTCCTCTGCCTTCTCCTTGTGCTTCCACTGAGCCCCCTCTGTCAGGTGTGAATGCCATCAGCTGTGCATCTACCAGCGTGCGCTTGTACTCGGGCATCTTCTGAGCTCTCTCCAGTGACGGAATTAAGGACAGCACGTTGTCCTTGTAGCGGAGATCCAGCAGGATGGCCACCCAGTAATCAGCACTGGTTAGAATGTGGGCAACTCAAAAGTCGTTGCGCAGGCACTACAGCATGTAGTCGCTTATGTGTGCTAGGCTGACCAGAGGCAACAACAAGTTGTCCTCTGTGGGAGGTGTATCGTCTGTGTCCTCTGTATCTCCCCAGCCACGCTCCATTGATGCCCATAAGCTGCTTTGGGTGCCACCTTGCTATGAACATGGTTCCTCCTCATCATTATCCTCTTCCTTCTCATCCTGCAGAACAGTGCCCTGGCTGGACAGTTGTGTACCTGGCCTCTGTTGGTGCAGGAACTTCTTGTGAATGACTGGCCTGATAACCGTGAAAATGATCCCTCTTCCTCCTCCTCTTCCTCCTATGCCACATCCTCTTCCATCATCGCCAAATGTGTTTATTCAAGGAGACATAGAAGTGGGATAGTAACGGTGAGGACTGCGTCATCGGCACTGGCCATGTTGGTGGAGTACTCAAAACAGCACAACACGGCACACACATCCCGCATGGAGGCCCACTCGTTGGTGGTGAAATGGTGCTGTTCCGCAGAGCAACTCACCTGTGCGTGGTGCAGCTGAAACTCCACTATCGCCTTCTGCTGCTTGCACAGTCTCTCCAGAATGTGCAAGGTGGAGTTCCACCTTGTGGCTACGAGCAAAGTTACGCTGCAGCGCAGACAGGCGAGCAGCAACAGGGTGAAAATGCCGAAAGCGCGCACAGACGGCCCATACTTTCTGCACCAGCTCTGAAATATTGTGGTAATTTTTCAGGAACCTCTGTACCACCAAATTCAGCACATGCGCCAGGCAAGGGATGTGCGTCAAACCGACTAGCCCCAGAGCTGCTATGAGATTTTGCCTGTTATCACACACAACCAGGCACCAACCACTTTGTGAGGCTTAACGGCACCAACCACTCATCGGTCTGTTGTTCCATTCCCTTTCACAGCTCCTGCGCGGTGTTTTTTTTTCCCCCAAACAGATTCAAAACAGGCTGCTGTCATTTCCCCCTGGCTGTGCTGAAGTTGGTGGTGAAGGTGTTACTCTGACCGGATGAGGAGGCGGTAGAGGAGGAAGCAGAGTAGGAGGAGGAGGCAACAGGAGGCAATGAGAAATGTCCTGCAATCCTCGGTGGTGGTAGGCCAAACTGCTATCTGCCTCAGGCCCACCCACCACTGCATTTACCCAGTGTACAGTTAGGGAGATATAACATCCCTGCCAGTGCTTACTGGTCCCCGTATCGGTAGTTATGTGGACCTTTCCACAGATGGCATTGCGCAGTGCACACATGATTTTGTCCTCCACTTGGTTGTGCAGGGCAGGGATGGCTCGCCTAGAAAAAGTAGTGGTGGCTGGGAACCATGTACTGTGGGACAGCCATCGCCATAAGGTTTTTAAAAGTCTCTGTCTCCACCAGACAAAATGACAGCATTTCAAGGGCCAAGAATTTTGAAATGCTGGCATTCAGGGCCAGGGATCGCGGGTAGGTAGGGGGGTACTTTCTCTTTCTCTCCAGTGCTTGGGGGATGGATAGCTGAACTCTTCCATGGGACAGTGTGGCCATGCAGGGTGACAGTGGTTGTGGTTAGTGATGAGCGGCAGGGGTCATATTCGAATTCGCAATATTTAGCGAATATTTCGTAGAATATTCGTCGAATATTCGCAAATTCGAATATTCGTTATATTCTATGATTTCTTTTACTCAAAAAATCGGCAAGGTAATGATCGTGTAATATGCAAATTTTCGTATTTGAATTTTTGAATTTTTATTGCGAATTTTTCAACTTTTAGACAAAGAATATTATAGCACTATATTAGCTAAATTGCTCTATATTTTTTTTTTTTTCGAATATTCGCTATATTGCTATAACTTCGTTTTTTCGAATATTTGTATATAATATTAATAAAACAAGAATATATAGCAATTTAGCGAATATTCAAAAAAAAAGAGTATAGAGCAATTTAGCTAATATAGTGCTATATTCTTCTTTGTCTAATAGTTGTAATTTTTTTCTCATCTGGAGTCCAGATTGGAAAAAAAATTGCAACTATTAAAAAAAAGATTATAGCACTATATTAGCTAAATTGCTCTATATTCGTTTTTTTTCGAATATTCGCTATATTGCTAAAACAAGAATATATAGCAATATATCGAATATTCGAAAAAAAAGAATATAGAGCAAAATTCGCAAACAACACTACTCCTAAAGTCAAGTATATTGCAGCCTTCTATTGGCCCACAAGCTAGAAGCAGGGAGGGATCATGTGTACTGATTAAAAAAAAAATAATCTAATATAAAAATAAAAAAAAATAGAATATTCAAAATTACGAATATATATCACTATATTCAAAATATTCGTGAATTTTCGAAGTACCTATATTTGCGAAAAAAATTTGAAATTAAAATATTCGTGATCAACACTAGTTGTGGTGTTGCTGCCACATCCTCTGTTTGCGGGGAGGCAGGTGCCACTGTCACTCCAGAGGGGGAGGAAGAGGTCAAGACTGCAGCAGAAGAGGAAGCAGGAGGAGCCAGAGATCTTTTGTGGTTTTTTAGGTGTGTACTCCACTGTAGCTGGTGCTTTGCATTTACATGCATGGCCTCACCATTCGTACACCGGTATTTGTGCCTACAAAATGATGCTGAACGTCCCGTAGCCTATGTGCACCTGTGGAAGGTGTTTCATTTGAGCGTTTAGCTGGCACAGATCAACCACGTCCTCTCCCTGCAACAGGAGCTCCACCAGCACCAGCAGTACCAGGACCAGGGCCACGTCTCTTATTTGCTGCTGTTCTCATTGTTTGAGGTCACCCACCGAACTAACAAACAGATTAACTATATTTTTTTCCCTGTCACTTATTCAGTGCAGGTGTACCTCACACCAAAAATTGGAATATGTCACCCACTGAACTAACAGACAGATTAACTATATTAATTTCCCTGTCACTGATTCAGTGCAGGTATATCTCACACCAAAAATGGGTGTATGTCACCGCCCAAACTAACAGTCAGAATAACTATATTAATTTCCCTGTCATGTATAAGGTGCACGTGTATCTCACACCAAAAATGGGTATGTGTCACCCACCGAACTAACAGGCAGATTAACTATATTAATTTCCCTGTCACATATGCAGTGCAGGTGTACCTCACACCAAAAATTGGAAAATCTCACCCACTGAACTAATAGACGTATTGACTATATTAATTTCCCTGTCACATATGCAGTGCATGTGTACCTCACACCAAAAATGAGTATATGTAACCGGCTGAACTAACGGTCAGATTAACTATATTATCTTCCCTGTCACGTATAAAGTGTACTTGTATCTCACACCAAAAATGAGCATATGTCACCCATAAAATAGACAGAGTAACTATATTAATTTCACTGTCATGTATGCAGCGCAGGTGTACCTCACACCAAAAATTGGAATATGTCACCCACCGAACTAACAGACGGATTAACTATATTAATTTCCCTGTCACATATGAAGTGCACATGTACCTCACACCAAAAATATGTATGTCACTGACCGAACTAACAGATTAACGACAGTTGTGTTCAAAATAATAGCAGTCAGACATCACTAACAACCTGATCAATCACTGTTTTTGGTAAAAATTATATTTTTACATGGTAAATAATTTACTAGTAGGTGTAGTAGAGTAATAGAAACCCAACAGAACCAACAGTCGTGACTTGCATGCAGCTGATTCTCTGCAATTCAATCACTTATTGAAAGGGACATGTTCAAAATAATAGCAGTGTGGAGTTCAATTAGTGAGGTCATTAATTCTTTGAAAAACAGGTGGCCGTTATTGCCCTTATTTAAGGATGAAAGGCAGCAAATGTTGTACATGCTGGTTACTGTGCATTTCTCTCTGAAATTCTGAGGAAAATGGGTTCTTCCAGACATTGTTCAGAAGAACAGCGTACCTTGATTAAAAAGTTGATTGGAGAGGGGAACACATATAAAGAAGTGCAGAAAAGGATAGGCTGCTCAGCTAAAATGATCTCAAATGCTTTAAAATGGCAATTAAAACCTGAAAGATGTGGAAGAAAGCGAAAAACTACCATTCAAATGGATAGAAGAATAGCCAAAATGGACTCCGCCAACAATCAGCTCCAGGAAGATCAAAGAAGGTCTAAAGTTACCTGTGAGTACTGTTACAATTAGAAAACGCCTATGTAAAGCCAAGCTATCTGCAAGAAGCCCCTGCAAGGTCCCACTGTTGAAAAAAAGACATCTGCTGAAGAGGTTACAATTTGCCAAAGAGCACATTGACTGGCCTAAAGAGACATTTTGTGGACTGATGAAAGTAAGATTGTTCTTTTTGGATCCAGTGGCCGGAGACAGTTTGTCAGATGACCCCCAAACACTGAATTCAAGCCACAGTACACTGTGAAGCATGGTGGCGCAAGCATCATGATATGGGGATGTTTCTCATACTAAGATGCTGGGCCTATTTATCGCATACCAGGGATCATGGATCAGTTTGAATACATCTGAATACTTGAAGAGTTCGTGCTGCCTTATGCTGAAGAGGAAATGCCCTTGAAATGGGTTTTCTAACAAGACAACAACCCCAAATACACCAGTAAACGTGCAACATCTTGGTTCCAGACCAACAAGTTTGACGTTCTGGAGCGGCCAGCCCAATCCCCGGATCTTAATCCAATAGAAAACTTGTGGGGTGACATCAAAAATGCAGTTTCTGAGGCAAAACCAAGAAATAGAGAAGAACTGTGGAATGTACTGTAGTCCAATCATCCTGGGCTGGAATACCTGTCCACAGGTGCCAGAAGTTGGTTGACTCCATGCAACATAGATGTACAGCAGTTCTCAGAAACAGTGGTTATACAACTAAATATTAGTTAAGTGATTCAAAGGAAATCAAAATCTTCAAACATTTTTCAGTTTATATAGTGAATGTTTGAGTTTGTAAAGAAGAATACAAACACTGCTATTTTTTAGAACAGTCTAATATTTACTTTTCTTCAATTTTTTTAGAGGAACAACACAAATTTGATATATTTTTCTTCATGTTTTGATTTGGAATAGAATGTGTCGTGTTCCCAATGCATTTATGCGTATGGAAATACAAGCTATTAGAAGGATTTTGAGCTTTATTCACTTTTTTAAACACACTAATATTTTTTTTTAACACAACTGTATATTAATTTCTCTGTCACGTATAAAATGCACGTGTATTCCCTGTCACGTATGCAGTGTAGGTGTACCTCACGCCAAAAATGGGTATATGTCACCCATCGAACTAACAGATGGATTAACTATATTAGTTTCCCTGTCATGTATGCAGTGCAGGTGTACCTCACACCAAAAATTTAAATATGTCACCCACCGAACTAACAGACAGATTAACTATATTAATTTCCCTGTCACATATGCAGTGCACGTTTATCTCACACCAAAAATGGGTATATGTCACTGGCCGAAACAACAGATTAACTATATTAATTTCCCTGTTACGTATAAAGTGCACCTGTATCTCACTCCAAAAATAGGTATATGTCATCCACCGAACTAACAGACGGATTAACTATATTGAGGCCTCATGCACACGACTGTTTTTTTTTACGGTCCGCAAAAAAGGGGTCCGTGATCCGTGACCGTTTTTTAATCCGTGGGTCTTCCTTGATTTTTGGAGGATCCACGGACATGAAAGAAAAGTCGTTTTGGTGTCCGCCAGGCCGTGCGGAGCCAAACGGATCCGTCCTGAATTACAATGCAAGTCAATGGGGACGGATCCGTTTGACGTTGACACAATATGGTGCAATTGTAAACGGATCCGTCCCCCATTGACTTTCAATGTAAAGTCAGGAGTCCCTTTTATACCATCGGATCTGAGTTTTCTCCAATCCGATGGTATATTTTAACTTGAAGCGTCCCCATCACCATGGGAACGCCTCTATGTTAGAATATACTGTCGGATATGAGTTAGATGTGAAAACCAAATCCGACAGTATATTCTAACACAGAGGCGTTCCTATGGTGATGGGGACGCTTCAGGTTAGAATATACTAAAAGAACTGTGTACATGACTGCCCCCTGCTGCCTGGCAGGTGCTGCCAGGCAGCAGGGGGCAGACTCCCCCCCTGTTTTTAACTCATTGGTGGCCAGTGCGGCCGGCCCCCCCTCCCTCCCTGTAGTTAACTCTTTGTTGTCCAGTGCGGCCGGCCCCCCTCCCTCCCCTGTAGTTAACTCGTTGGTGGCCAGTGGGCCCCCCCTCCCTCCCCTGTAGTTAACTCTTTGTTGTCCAGTGCGGCTGGCCCTCCCCTGTAGTTAACTCATTGGTGGCCAGTGGGCCCCCCTCCCTCCCCTGTAGTTAACTCTTTGTTGTCCAGTGCGGCTGGCCCCCCCCCCCTTCCCTGTAGTTAACTCGCTGGTGGCCAGTGGGCCCCCCCTCCCTCCCCTGTAGTTAACTCTTTGTTGTTCAGTGCGGCCGGGCCCCCCCCTCCCTCCCCTGTAGTTAACTCGTTGGTGGCCAGTGGGCCCTCCCCCCTCCCTCCCCCTCCTAATTAAAATCTCCCCCCCTATTATTGGTGGCAGCGGAGAGTACCGATCGGAGTCTCAGTTTAATCGCTGGGGCTCCGATCGGTAACCATGGCAACCAGGACGCTACTGCAGTCCCGGTTGCCATGGTTACTTAGCAATTTGTAGAAGCATTATACTTACCTGTGGGATGCGATGTCTGTGTCCGGCCGGGAGCTCCTCCTACTGGTAAGTGACAGGTCTGTGCGGCGCATTAACCCCGTCCGGTGCCATTACAGCTTTCATCGGATCCAGGGATGCAAGTACCAACATGCATGCTGAGCCCACCATATACTTCTCCTGGAGCCAAATGGCTACTGGTAGGTTCTATATAAGCAGACTCAGTTTTATACTGACTTTAAAACCAGCCTCCAGGACAGATTGACTGGTCACCTGCATTCCCTGGAGTGCTATCACATTTGTATTTTGCGTTTGTATATGTATTTCGCCATAGTGATGTGCACCACATACAGGGTTGTGCTGACTCAATCACCCACATTTTTTCTTTGTAGTATATATTGGAGGCGTGGCGATCTCCATGAAGTCATGCACACCTGACCACTCCAGTCAATCTGTCCTGGTGTCATGGTCTTACCTGCTTGCTGCTCTCCTTCATTTGACATGTGCTGGCGGCCATCTTGGTTTCTGGGTTTCTTGTAGCCTTCCACCCTGCGGCTCCTCCTTCCCCTGGGAGGAGCTGGATGCCTAGCTCATATATATAGGAGGTCTGTGGCTTCAGTTCCTTGCTTGGTCCTCTTGTGTTCACATGCTTCTAAGACTGCTGCTGCTTCTGGTTCCTGATCCTGGCTTCGTCTGACTACCCTGCTGGTTCCTGATCCTGGCTTCGTCTGACTACCCTGCTGGTTCCTGATCCTGGCTTCGTCTGACTACCCTTCTGGTTCCTGACCTCTGGCTTCGCAAAGACTCTGCTCGGTTTCACCATCCGTTTGGACTTTTGCTTTACAGCTTTATTTTCAATAAAGCCTTCTTATTTTCACTTATCTCTTGTTGTACGTCTGGTTCATGGTTCCGTGGCATTAGGACCAAGCTATGAATTCTGACGGTACAGGGCCATCCTCGCTACCCACGCTGGTTGCCAGACTTGATCAGCAGGATCACCTGTTGGGTCGGTTCGCTGTGGCGTTGCAAACCCTGCTTGAACGCACGGCTCATTTCGCTCCCGTTGCCGATGGGTCGGTTGTCGCTCCTGGGCTCGCTCCTACTGCCGCTCCGGTTGTTGCGCCAGAGTCTACCCCGACACCTGTTGTTGCGCCTGCGGTGTTTCGGGGTATGACCGGTTCTGCCCCTCTTCCACAGCGCTTTGGGGGAGAGCCAACTCAGTGCCGAGGTTTCCTTAACCAGGTGGGCATTTATTTCGAGTTGCTGCCACATGCCTTTCCTACTGAGAGATCAAAGGTGGGCTTCTTGATCTCGCTGCTCTCGGACAAGGCCTTGGCCTGGGCCAGCCCTTTATGGGAGAACAACAATCCGGTGGTTGCCGAGTTTTCCGGTTTTGTTGCTTCTCTTCGGAAGGTATTCGATGTGCCGGCTCGTGCTGCCTCTGCTGCGAAGCTCCTTATGTCCATCAGACAGGGTTCACGATCCGTAGCTGAATACGCCATTGAGTTTCGTACCCTGGCAGCAGAGGTGGGCTGGAATAATGAGGCTCTGGTCGCTGCTTTCTCTCATGGTCTCTCGGATGCCTTGAAGGATGAGGTTGCAGCTAAGGACCTACCAGTTGAGCTCGAGTCTCTTATTTCTTTCCTGATTTTGATTGACACCAGACTCAGGGAGAGACCTTCCTTTAAGGAGAACCTGCGGAGGTCTTCTAACAGATTGGTGCCTACGTTTGCTGTCCCACCCGTGCCTCCCTCTCCTCCCACGCCTCCTGGGGATGACTTGTCTGGGGGTGAACCCATGCAGCTGGGGTTTGCTCGCCTGTCCGAGGGGGAGAGGGCACTCCGGAGACGCGAGGGCCGATGCATGTACTGTGGTCTCGGTGGGCATTTTCGGTTGGCATGTCCGAACCGTCCGGGAAACGCTCGTACCCTGAGATCCTGTCGGGGGCAGATCTTGGGTGGAGTCTCCTCGTCCCCGGTTTCCCGTGTTGACAAACCACTGATCACTGTTGTCCTCTCCTGGGTCGGGGGCTCGGTGACGACCCAGGCGTTGGTGGACTCTGGTGCTGGTGGTTTGTTCATTGATAGTGTGTTCGCTGCCGCCAATTCCATTCCTCTGCAGGCTCGAGGTTCCCCACTGGCTCTTGAGGCGATAGACGGCAGACCCCTTCTGCCGCCACACGTGACTCATGAGACCCTTCCAGTGGGGATAGCCATTGGTGCCGCTCACAGAGAGTCGGTCTGCCTCCAGGTTATTTCGTCTCCACACTACTCGGTGGTCTTGGGGTACCCCTGGCTCCAGAAGCATAATCCGACTTTCGATTGGAGATCGGTCGAGATCCTCTCGTGGTCACCGCAGTGTGGGGCTAGTTGCATCCATGGGTCTGTCAAGTTGCTGTGTACTTCCTCGGACTCTCTGTTGCCTCCTGAATACGAGGAGTACCGGGATGTATTCGATAAGGTGCGCGCGGTTGCCCTACCTCCGCACCGCCCATACGATTGTGCCATAGAGTTACAATCTGGTGCTGTTCCTCCTCGTGGCAAAGTCTATCCACTGTTGGTAGCGGAGAATGAGGCCATGGAGGAGTACGTGAGGGAGGCGCTTTCACGCGGACACATTCGCAAATCTTCGTCCCCGGCAGGGGCTGGATTTTTCTTTGTGAAAAAGAAGGGCGGTGAGTTGAGGCCTTGCATCGATTACAGGGGTCTCAATCGCATCACGATCAAGAACGCTTACCCGATACCCTTGATTTCCGAGCTGTTCGATCGCCTTAAAGGGGCCACGGTCTTTACCAAACTCGACCTGAGGGCGGCATATAACCTGGTAAGGATCAAGGCGGGCGATGAGTGGAAGACCGCGTTTAACACCAGGACCGGTCATTACGAATCCTTGGTTATGCCCTTTGGGTTGTGCAATGCGCCCGCAGTCTTTCAGGAATTCATCAACGATGTTTTCCGTGACCTGTTGCAGCAGTGTGTGGTAGTCTATTTGGATGACATCTTGGTATATTCTGAATCCATGGAGGCCCACATTCTGGATGTCAGACGAGTGTTGCAACGGTTACGAGAGAACAAGCTGTTCGGTAAGCTTGAGAAATGCGAATTTCACCGATCCCAGGTAACCTTCTTAGGTTACATCATTTCCGCTGAGGGGTTCTCCATGGATCCTGAGAAGGTTTCGGCTGTCTTACAGTGGCCCCAGCCCAGTGGTCTTCGTTCCCTGCAGCGCTTTTTGGGCTTCGCCAATTATTATCGGAAGTTCATCAGGGACTTTTCCATGCTGGCCAAGCCTCTCACGGATCTGACCAGGAAGGGCAGTAATTCCCAGGTCTGGCCGCTCGAGGCCATCCGAGCTTTTGAGGCCCTAAAGTCCGCCTTTGTGTCGGCTCCGATTCTGTCGCATCCCAACCCTGGGTTGCCCTTTGTCCTCGAGGTGGACGCGTCTGAGACGGGAGTAGGCGCCCTTCTGTCTCAGCGTAGAACACCAGAGGGTCCTCTGCTTCCTTGTGGGTTTTACTCCCGGAAACTGTCTTCCGCGGAGTGCAACTATCAGATTGGTGACAGGGAGTTATTGGCCATCGTGCAGGCCCTTAAAGAATGGAGGCACTTGCTCGAGGGTTCGGTGGTTCCGGTTCTCATCCTGACGGACCACAAGAATCTGACCTACCTTTCTGAGGCCAAGAGATTGACACCACGTCAGGCCAGATGGGCTCTGTTCTTGTCACGTTTTAATTACGTGGTCTCCTACCTACCCGGTTCCAAGAACATCAGGGCGGATGCCTTATCACGGCAGTACTCCGAGCTGTCCAGGGAGGAGTCGATTCCGACTTCGGTCATACCTCCGAATCAGATCCTGGCCGCCATTCGCACCAGCCTGACCTCTCCCCTGGGTGAGCAGATTTTGGCGGCTCAATCTGGTGCTCCCTCTGGGAGACCCAACGGCAGATGTTTTGTGCCTGAGGAGTTGCGCACTCGGTTGTTGCGAACCTACCATAACTCCAAGACCGCGGGGCATCCTGGAAAGAATCAGCTGTCCTGGGCTGTTTCACGTCTGTTCTGGTGGCCTTCCCTACGTTCCGACATCGCCGCATATGTAGCGGCATGCTCCGTTTGTGCCCAGAGTAAGTCCCCTCGGCACCTTCCGTTGGGCCTTCTGCAACCCATAGCCACCGGGGAGCGCCCATGGTCACACCTGGGGATGGATTTCATTGTGGACCTCCCTGCATCCCGAGGCCATACGGTCATTCTCATGATTGTGGATCGGTTTTCCAAAATGTGCCACTGTGTTCCTCTCAAGAAGTTACCCTCTGCACAAGAGTTGGCCACGATTTTTGCCAGGGAGGTCTTCCGGTTGCACGGTTTGCCTAAGGAGATTGTGTCGGATCGGGGGAGTCAGTTTGTGTCCAGGTTCTGGCGCGCCTTTTGCTCCCAGTTGGGGATTCATCTCTCCTTCTCCTCGGCCTACCACCCTCAGTCCAATGGGGCCGCAGAACGATCCAATCAGGCCTTGGAGCAATTCCTTCGTTGCTATGTCTCCGATCACCAAGACAATTGGGTTGACCTCCTGCCTTGGGCTGAGTTTGCCAGGAACACGGCGGTGAACTCTTCCTCTGGGACGTCTCCCTTCATGGCCAATTATGGGTTCCAACCTGCCGTGTTACCGGAGGTATTCTCTCCCCAGGATATTCCGGCTGTGGAGGATCACCTTTCCGTCCTACGTGCTTCTTGGGTACAGATCCAGAAGTCCCTTGAGGTCTCTGCGCAGCGCCAGAGACTCCAGGCTGATCGCAGACGAGCGCCTGCTCCTTCCTACCAGGTCGGAGACCGTGTATGGTTGTCCACCCGCAACCTCAACCTTCGAGTGCCCACTCCCAAGCTGGCGCCTCGCTTTGTTGGTCCCTTCCGAGTGCTTCGCAGGGTAAACCCGGTAGCCTATGCCCTTGCGCTTCCTCCTGGCATGCGGATCTCCAACGTGTTTCATGTCTCCCTGTTGAAGCCACTGGTGTGTAATCGTTTCACTTCCTCGGTTCCTCGGCCTCGTCCGGTCCAAGTGGGCAATCGTGAGGTATATGAGGTGAGCAATATCCTGGACTCACGCCTGGTCCGCGGTCGGTTGCAGTTTTTGGTCCATTGGCGTGGTTATGGTCCAGAGGAGCGTTCCTGGGTTCCCTCCGCAGATGTCCATGCTCCTGCCTTGCTCCGAGCCTTCCACACACGCTTCCCTCAGAAACCGTTTTGTGCTCCGCGGAGGAGGGGCCCTTGAGGGGGAGGTACTGTCATGGTCTTACCTGCTTGCTGCTCTCCTTCGTTTGACATGTGCTGGCGGCCATCTTGGTTTCTGGGTTTCTTGTAGCCTTCCACCCTGCGGCTCCTCCTTCCCCTGGGAGGAGCTGGATGCCTAGCTCATATATATAGGAGGTCTGTGGCTTCAGTTCCTTGCTTGGTCCTCTTGTGTTCACATGCTTCTAAGACTGCTGCTGCTTCTGGTTCCTGATCCTGGCTTCGTCTGACTACCCTGCTGGTTCCTGATCCTGGCTTCGTCTGACTACCCTGCTGGTTCCTGATCCTGGCTTCGTCTGACTACCCTGCTGGTTCCTGATCCTGGCTTCGTCTGACTACCCTTCTGGTTCCTGACCTCTGGCTTCGCAAAGACTCTGCTCGGTTTCACCATCCGTTTGGACTTTTGCTTTACAGCTTTATTTTCAATAAAGCCTTCTTATTTTCACTTATCTCTTGTTGTACGTCTGGTTCATGGTTCCGTGACACCTGGAGGCTGGTTTTAAAGTCAGTATAAAACTGAGTCTGCTTATATAGAACCTACCAGTAGCCATTTGGCTCCAGGAGAAGTATATGGTGGGCTCAGCATGCATGTTGGTACTTGCATCCCTGGATCCGATGAAAGCTGTAATGGAACCGGACGGGGTTAAAAGCAGAGTGTGCTTGGCGTGCATGCTGACCTGCATTCCCTGGACTTTGTGTGGCTATCATGGCCCATAAACAGGTAGGAACTAGTGTTAGGGACCACTCCATAGAGGCGACCTTGACGTGGTGAGTGGCTTATTATGCTTTGGCCAAAATGTACACCAATGCCTCATCCAGCATAGAGGCAGGGCAAAATGCTGATTGCAGAGTGCTATCACATTTGTATTTTGCGTCTGTATATGTATTTCGCCATAGTGATGTGCACCACATACAGGGTTGTGCTGACTCAATCACCCACATTTTTTCTTTGTAGCAATAAATACCCCCCTAGACTTTTTGCTGAAATAAGAGTGTAAAACATAAGGAAATGAGCGATGGTGAATACGCTTAGCGTCCTCTTGCAATAAATGGGTCTCTTGGATACAAACAAGGTCCACTTCAGCCTTGATTGCCTCCCGCCAAACATAGGATCTCTTCTGGGGACAATTAAGCCCTTTAGCATTTAATGATAAAATTTTAAGATCCATATGGATGAGGGGAGGTTCCAATCTCCTATGTGGATAAACGGTCAATAAACAGATAATTAATCAACCGTGTGAATAACAAAAGTACGTTTCAACAAGAAGCAGACTTATCAGACGGTTTGAACACAGTAAATAGCAAAATAATCCGGGAAAAGGAATAGGTATGGTGAGGTAAACACAACAGGGGAAGAAAAAGGATAGTATTACAGTACCAGGCGGATCTGTACCGTCTGTGTGGTTTAGGTGGCGTAAGTCCACAAGTGAGGCTGAGAGGAGGCACAACCGGTCTGGATATTCAATCAGATGTACTGCACCTAAATATGTAAAGGAAAGAAATGCATAACCCTACATAATTAGTATAAGTATCATCTTTCATTTTCTTAACCCTATAAAATGCTGTATAGGACACCCGTATTCCGAACTGGTACCGGTCCTACTAGGAGAATCAAGTGTCCCGAGTATCAGACGAAGTTGGGGGGTCATATCGACGACGATTTCCGCGTTTTTCCACAGAGAACCGAATGTCCCAGGATTGGAGGTTTTGACCATCTTCAACGGTTTTCACCACATGGGTTTTTCCATTCCTCCGGATAAGTAATTTCTGTGGGTATCCCCACTTGTATTGAATGTCATTATCCCTAAGAGCGAGGGTGACAGGTTGCAGTTCCCTTCTCTGTCGTAGCGTCGCCATGGATAGGTCAGCAAAAAGCCTGACTGATTGAAAGGGAGCAGGTAGCTGATCACAATTTCTGGCAGCTAGCATCAAAGCCTCTTTTGTATGGAAAAAATGGATGCGGGCTAAAGTGTCTCTTGGGATGTCGGCACTTAGATGAGCTGGCTTAGGGATCCTATGGGCCCTGTCTATAATCATGTCTGGGACAGGTATTCTTGGCAGAAGCATTTTGATAAGGCTCTTTAGATATGACTGTAAGTCTCGGGGTGCCACGTCTTCTGGGATACCCCGGAATTTCACATTATTCCTTCTGGAACGATCTTCCATGTCAGCGATTTTACTTTTAATAGACTCAAGTTCATCTGCCATATCGTTGTGGGCATCTATGATATTGTTCTGTGAGGCCGCAAATTCTGCCATTTTACTTTCTACATGTGTTATTTTGCTCTCATTTTCTTTAACTTTGGCCGCTAAGGGGTTAATCAACCCTGCCATGTCTGCACATAATGACTGGTGCAGTGCCAGAAGCATATTTTTAATGGAGTCCTCACCTAGAGGTTTATTAGAGGTCTGGTATGCAGTTATAGAAACTGCTAGAGGAGACTCTGACGATTTGGCCCATATTGCAGTACTGACCTCTGGAGGGTGAGAAGACTCCAGCCGCGGTTTCTGCTTCTGGGGACTGGATGAAGGTGAGGATCCAGAGCAGTCTGTGGCGGCGCCATTTTGTGGGTCCGAAACCTCTGGAGTACGGATCTCTTTTGGAGTCGGAGGAAGCGAGGGGAACTCCGCTTCATTCAAGGAAAAGGCCTCAGGCTCCAGGGGAGGCCACGGTGAGAGGGAGCTGTGTTTCGGCGATGAGCCGTTGCAGGGAGACGGCAGGTAAGTTCCGGTGCTGGATCCGGCGCCATCTTTAGCTGCACTTCTCTCAAAAAAGCGGTCTAAATTCCCACTTTGCAGTTTATGCAGCTGCATCTTGGACCTCCCCATAGTATCAAGGAGGGTGTCCAGCTTTGGTTCAGGTTAAAAAGGCAGTGGTAGGAGTAATAGTGGCTCCGGGAAGCTCAATTGTGATCGCTCTGGTGCAGGAGCTGCAGGATCAAGCGGCCATTCCTCTCAGCGGCCAAGCCATGCCCCCCCGCCCTATTACATTTTAAGAGTTGCCGTCCCCACATGTGCTGACAGCAGTCCCTTATGGCCAATTTTTGCGGTTAGCAAAAATAGTCACAAGTGGAGAAGCTTTTGAAGAAGAATGTAGAGATCTAAAAATATGATTATTACAAAGAGGATACCCAGCATATGTCATTGATAGAGCTTACAAAAAAGCGTATACACAAAGAAAAAATGGTCTGACATCACATAAGAAAAAGAAAAGAACAAGTAGAGGACAGTTCCCAAAAGACGCTAGAGCCGTGTTCACATTTGAGTATTCCCCTATGGCCCAAACAATCAAAAAAGCTATTTTGAACAAGTGGCATATGTTGCAAAGAGATGATCTCTTGAGAGATAAAACGTTTAATATGCCAATTGTTAGTTTTAGACGTAGTCAAACCATAGGAGATGTAATCACTAGTAGTAATTTTGTGAGCTCTCAAGCTAATTGGTTGGAGAGATGGGGACCAAGGGGAAACTTTAGATGTGGACACTGCTCTATGTGCAATTTTGTGCACAGGGGTACATTAATTTGTGTGGAAGGTATAGAACACACAGTAAGACAATTTATTAATTGCAAAACTACATATGTTGTATATGTTATCTTCTGCCCATGTGGCCGATTTTATATTGGCAAGACATATAGACCCCTATATGTTCGTTTTAGGGAACACAGGAAATCAATTGAAACTGGTATCGGCTCATTGAGCATATACACACTATGCATCAGGGAGATCAGAAGGTTCTCAGATGTGCTGGCATAGAAGTAGTTACATTGTCGATGGGGCAGACCCATCAGTCAGTTTGTGTAGGAGTGTGCACACATACTGCCCCACCATGTTGCATGTCCCCGTGATGTTCACGATCCAATTGGATATCTTCCCTATCAACTTTCGATGTTCTTTTCTGCGCCTACCATGTTGATCACGGTTAGTGGCGAATCAGGGTTCCACGCCGGAGAGGAAGCGTGAAAAAGAGATACCACATCCAAGGGAGATCAATTGATGAAATTAAATGTTGATCGAGCGGAAAAGTAGGACAAATTATTGAAGCCGAAGCTTACAAGTAAAGGAGGTGGCGCGCGTCAATTAAAGAAGAATTTTTGAAATGTAATTCCCTGTCACCTATGCAGAGCAGGGGTTTGTATACGGCAAAATTGGCAAAATGTCACCTGACAATGTAACAGACGATTTTTTTTTTATTGATGTCCCTATCACCTATGCAGAGCAGGGGTTTAATCACGGCAAAAATGGTCAAATATCACTCAATAATGTAACAGACAAATTAGTGAAATGTTTTTACCTGTCTACTAGGTATAGCAGGGGTATATCACAGCCAAAAATTTGTGAATTTCACCCGAAAATGTAACAAACAAATTAGTGAAATTTGTTTACCTGTCTACTAGGTATAGCAGGGGTATATCATAGCCAAAAAATTTTGAATTTCACCTGGATATGTAACAGACAAATTAGTGAAATGTTACCTGTCTGCTAAGTAGAGCAGGGGTATATCACGCCCAAAAATTTGTGAATTTCACCCGAAAATGTAACAGACAAATTAGTATATATTTTTTTTACCTGTCTACTAGGTATAGCAGTGGTATATCACACACAAAAATTGGTTAATTGCACCCAAAAATATAACAGATAAATTAGTGAAATGTTTTTACCTGTCTACTAGGTACAGCAGTGGTATATCACACCCAAAAATTGATGAATTTCACCCGAATATGTAACAGACAAATTAATGTTTTTTTTTTTACCTGTCTACTAGGTATAGCAGGGGTATATCACACACAAAAATTGGTGAATTTCACCCGAAAATGTAACAGACAAATTAGTGAAATGTTTTTACCTGTCTACTAGGTATAGCAGTGGTATATCACACCCAAAAATTGGTGAATTTCACCCGAAAATGTAACAAACAAATTAGTGAAATGTTTTAACTGTCTACTAGGTACAGCAGGGGTATATCACACCGAAAAATTGGTTAATTTCACCCGAATATGTAATAGACAAATTAGTGATTTTTTTACCTGTCTACTAGGTATAGCAGTGGTATATCACACCCAAAAATTGGTGAATTTCACCCGAAAATGTAATAGACAAATTAGTGAAATGAAATACATAAAATAAAATACATACAAATAAAAAAAATAAAAAACTTGATTTATGAGGTGAAGGTCCATATGGAGTAGGAGTTTGAGGAGGCGGTGGATGTTGCGGTGTAGATGGAAGCGGCGGTGGAGGAGGACGAGCTAGCCAACACTGGTTTTTGCTTTAAATTAATTTTTTTATTATTATTTTATTTTTTTATTAGGGTACACTCCCAAAAAATTGGGAAATATCTAAAATACAACAATAAGCAATTGCGCTGTAGTATAACAATGGCTGGTTAAGGCCAGTATACATGTCTATTCTGCACAAGATACGGACAAGTCCTGTGGAATCCATGCCTGGTTCATTTTAATGAACGTGAGCTTGTCCACAATAGCTGTGGACAGGCGGCTGCATTTGTCTGTAATAACGCCCCCTGCCGTGCTAAACAAACGTTCAGACAATACACTGGCTGCAGGGCAGGCCAGCACCTCCAGGGTGTAAAGGGCAAGCTCAGGCCATGTGCCCAATTTGGAGACCCAGAAGTTGAAGGGACAGATCCGTCATTCAGTACGTGTAGGCGTGTGCACACATACTGCTCCACCATGTTGCTGAAATGCTGCCTCCTGGTAAGACGTTCCATATCAGTGGGTGGTGCTGGTTTTTGTGGCGTGCTGACAAAGCTTTTTCACATTTTGGCCATGCTAACCCTGACTTCTGAGGTGCTGGTGGTGACCCAGCTGCGTTGGTGACCTCTTCCTCCTCCTCTGCCTTTGCCTTGTGCTTACATTATGCCAGGTGGGAATGCCACCAGCAGCCAGTGGCGTACCTACCATATAGGCAGACCACGCAGCTGCTATGGGGCCCGTGAGGAAGAGGGGCCCGCAGTGGAGGAGAGGCCCCGCCGCCTAATTGCTCCGGTCTATCTTTCTAAAGCTAAAGGACCTTTGATGATGTCATCACAGGTCCTGTAAGGGAACTGCACAGTGTAAAGTGTAGTTCCCAGGTTAAAACAGTACATCTGCCAGGACCTGTGATGACATCATCTTCAGCATCACAGGTCCTGCAGAATCTAGCATAGGAACTGCACCAAAAATGGTGTAGTTCCTAGGTTTGAAAGGTACATCTGCCAGGACCTGTGATGACATCATCACAGGTCCTTCAACCCCTAACAGTAAGTATTAGAAGTTCACAAGCAGCTCTGCATTGATCCATACAGACTGGAATGGAGTGGTAAGATGAGGTCCTCCACTTCTTGTCATTTCCCCCCCCCCCCCCCATGCCCTGTTTTTACTGATTGCACACTCATGTATAATACTTCAGACAGGTACAGTGACCACTACCTCATGTACCTCACACACAGCGACCATAATGTATAACTGACCACATATTTCTATAAACAATGCATCTACAGTATTATACCTTGTATGCCTCACATCTATATATATATATATATATATATACACTGCATATATTAAACAGTATTATAGATGCAATATATACAGATATATAATATATATTGCAGTGTACTGATATGTGAGGTACAAGGTATAATATATGCAGTGTGTATAGATATATTGTATATACAGCAGTGTACTGATATGTTAGGTACGAGGTATAATAGATGAAGTGTGTACAGGTATATTGTATATACAGCATTGGATTGATATGTGAGGTACGAGCTGTAATTTATACCTCACATATCAGTACACTGCTATATTTACTATTTACCTGTACACACTGCATCTATTATACCTAGTACCTCACATATCAGTACACTGCTATATATACAATATATCTGTACACACTGCATCTATTATACCTCGTACCTCACATTACACTACTGTATATACTATATATCTGTACAGACTGCATATAATATACCCTGTACTGCACATATCAATACACTGCTGTATATACTATATACCTGTACACACTGCATATATTATACCATGTTCCTCACATATCGGTACACTGCTGTATACACTATACATCTGTACACACTGTATCTATTATACCTCTTTTGTCTGCCAGGCCTGTTTTGTAATCCCAATCCGGCCCTGATGCATAAATTATAAAACGCAACAGCAAACATAGTTCATGGAACAAAGAGAGAGGCCTGGAATGGGTAATGGGAGGGGCTATAAAAGGGGAATGGGGGCCCAACTTAGATTCTTGCTATGGGGCCCAGTGATTTCTATGTACGCCCCTGCCAGCAGCGCAAGTTAGAATGTGGGCAACTCGGCAGTCGTTGCGGAGACACTGCAGCATGTAATCGCTCATGTGTGCCAGGCTGCCCAGAGGCAACGAAAAGCTGTCCTCTGTGGGAGGTGCATCGTCTGTGTCCTCTTTATCCCCCCAGCCACGCACCAGTAATGGCCATGAGTTGATTTGGGTGCCACCCTGCTATGAACACGGTTCCTCCTGCTCCATCTCCTCCTCCTCATCATCCTCCAGAACTGTGCTCTGGTTGGACAATTGTGTTCCTGGCGTTTGTGGGTGCAGGAACCTACCCCCAGAGCCATTTGTGAATGACTGGCCAGAAACCCTTCCTCCTCCTCCTCCTGTGCCACATCCTCTTCCATCATCGCCAGCAGCGTTTTTTTCAAGGAGGCATAGAAGTGGGATAGTAACTCTAAGAGCAGCATTATCGGCACTGGCTATGTTGGTGGAGTACTCGAAACAGCGCAACAAGGAACACAGGTCTCGCATGGAGGCCCAGTCATTGGTGGTAAAGTGGTGCTGTTCCACAGAGCGACTCACCCGTGCATGCTGCAGCTGAAACTCCACTATCGCCTGCTGCTCCTCGCACAGTCTGGCCAGCATGTGCAAGGTGGAGTTACACCTTGTGGGCACGTCACATATGAAGCGGTGAGCGGGAATGCAGAAGTTACACTGCAGCGCTGACAGGCGAGCAGCAGCAGGGTGAGAACGCCAAAAGCGCACACAGGCAGCCCACACTTTATGCAGCAGCTCTGACATCACCAAACCTCTGCACCACCAAATTCAGCACATGCGCCAGGCAAGGGATGTGCATAAAACCGGCTAGTCCCAGAGCTGCTATGAGATTTTGCCCATTATGGCACACCACCAGGCCGGGCTTGAGGTTCACTGGCACCAACCACTCATTGGTCTGTTTTTCAAGGCCCGTCCACAGCTCCTGCAGGGTGTGGGGTTTGTCCTCCGAACAGATAAGTTTTAAAACTTCCTGTTGTTGTTTACCCCTGGCTGTGCTGAAGTTGGTGGTGAAGGTGTAACGCTGACCGGATGAGGAGCCGATAGAGGATGAGGAATGGAGTAGGAGGAGGAAGCAACAGGGGACAAACTGAAGCGCCCTGCAATCCTTGGTGGTGGAAGGACATGCGCCAAACTGCTATCCGCCTCAGGCCCAGCCGCCACTGCATTTACCCAGTGTGCTGTTATGGAGATATATAACGTCCCTGACCGCGCTTACTGGTCCACAAATCTGCAGTTAGGTGGACCTTGCCGTTAGGTGGACCTTTGTCCCCAACTTGGTTGTGCAGGGAAGGGATGGCACACCTGGAAAAGTAGTGGCGGCTGGGCACGACGTACTGTGGGACAGCCACCACCATAAGGCTTTTAAAACTCTCCGTCATCACCAGACGGAATGACAGTATTTCAAAGGACAGTCATTTTAAAATACTGGCATTCAGGGCCAGGGATCGTGGGTGGGTAGGGGGATACTTCCTCTTCCGCTCCAGTGTTTAGGAGATGGAGAGCTGAACGCTTCTTTGGGACATTGTGGAGATGCTTGGTAACCCAGGTGGTGGTGGTGCTGGCAGATCTTCTGTTTGCTGGATGGCAGGTGGCACTGTCACTCTAGAGGTGGATGAAGAGGCCGAGACTGCAGCAGAAGAGGAAGCAGGAGGACCCGGAGACCTTTCTTGGTTTTTGAGGTGTCTACTCCACTGCAGCTCATGCTTTGCACTTAGATGCCTGGTCATGCAGGTTGTGCTCAGGTTGAGAACGTTTATGCCTCACTTCAGGCTCTGATTGCACAGCGTGCAAATCACTTGTGTCTTGTTGTCAGGACATTGTCTGAAAAACTGCCACACCAGGGAACTCCTTGGAGCTGGCTTTGGTTTGCTCGGTCCCTTTCCGCGGTGGGCAGTAGCAGGCATACTGTCTAGGGGACGGCCGTTCCGCTTTTGCACCCTGCTCCCTCTTCTGCTGTGCTGGTGGCTCTTTGCGACCACCGCCTCTTCCTCTGAACTACACAGGTCACTCGCATGACCTTGATTCCATGTGGGGTCGAGGACCTTATCACCCTCTACATCATCTTCCACCCAGTCTTCACCCCTGCCCTCCTTGTCGGTCTGCACACTTTCCAAAGCCACAGCAACTGTGTTTCGTCATCATCCGGGACCTGCTGCGGTGGTCCTTCCATGTACTCATCTTGAAACATAAGTGGTTGGGCATCGGTGCACTCAATCTTATCCACTTTTGGGGCAGGGCTAGGTGGATGGCCCAGGGAAAGCCTGCTAGCAGAGTCATCAAAAAGCAAAAGAGACTGCTGCATGACTTGGGGCTCAGACTGCTGGGCTGATTTGCAAGGGGGTGAGGTGAAAGACTGATGGACATCGGCTGCAGGTACCAACTCTGATCTTTTAGCAGGAGACTGGGTGGGAGACAATGTAAAGGAACTGGACGCATTGTCAGCAACCTAATATACTATTGCTTGTACTTGTTCTGGCCTCACCATTCGTAGAGCCGCATTAGGCCCGACCAAATACCGCTGAAGGTTCTGTCGCCTACTCGCACCTGAGGAAGGTGTTTCACTTGTGCGTGTAGCTGCCACAGATCGACCACGTCCTCTCCCTGCAACAGGAGCTCAACCAGCAGCACCATGACCGGGGCCATGTCCCTTATTTGAAACCTCTTCTCATATTTCTCAAATTTAGGATCTTGCCCAAAATGGGTGTTTTTTTTAATAACAGAATAGAACAACAGTATCTAACGCGTGTATTTCACAATGACAGATGCAGCAAAGGCTACAAAATCCATTTTTTTACCCAAAATAGGTGGGGTTTTTTTATAACAAAATAGTACAGCAGTATCTTACGCATGTATCTCACACTGACAGATAAAGCAAAGGCTGCAAAATTAAGTTTTTTACCCAAAATGGGTGTTTTTTTTATAACAGAATAGAACACCAGTATCTAATGTGTGTATCTCACAATGACAGATGCAGCAAATGCCGCAAATTTAGTATTTGGCTCAAAATGGGTGTTTTTTTAAACCCAGAATATTATTGCTGTATTTCAAGCGTGTATCTCACACTGACAGATGGGCTGCAAAATTATGTTTTTTTCCCAAAATAGGTGTTTTTTTAATAACAAAATAGAATAGCAGTATCTAACGCATGTATCTCACACTGACAGATGCAGCAAAGGCTGCAAATTTAGTTTTTTGCCCAAAATGTTTTTTTGTTATAACAGTATAGAGTACTTTGCCAAAAATGGGTGTTTTTTTTAACCCTGAATATTATTGCTATATTTCAAGCTTGTATCTCACATTTGAAGCTTGTATCTCACACTGACAGATGCAGACAAGGCTGCAAATTTAGTATTTGGCCCAAAATGGGTGTTTTAATAACAGAATAGAACAGCAGTATCTAACGTGTGTATCTCACACTAACAGATGCAGCAAAGGCTGCAAATTTTTTTTTCTCCCAAAATTGGTGTTTTTTAACCACCTCCGGACCGCTGTACGCACAGACGCGTCCTGGAGGTGGTTGATTTATTCCTCCTGGACGCGCCGGCGCGTCCTCTCGCGAGACGCGAGATTTCCTGTGAACGCGCGCACACAGGCGCGCGCGCTCACAGGAACGGAAGGTAAGAGAGTTGATCTCCAGCCTGCCAGCGGCGATCGTTCGCTGGCAGGCTGGAGATGTGTTTTTTTTAACCCATAACAGGTATATTAGACGCTGTTTTGATAACAGCGTCTAATATACCTGCTACCTGGTCCTCTGGTGGTCCCCTTTGTTTGGATCGACCACCAGAGGACACATGTAGCTCAGTAAAGTAGCACCAAGCACCACTACACTACACCCCCCCCGTCACTTATTAACCCCTTATTAGCCCCTGATCACCCCTGATCACCCAATATAGACTCCCTGATCACCCCCCTGTCATTGATTACCCCCCTGTCATTGATCACCCCCCTGTAAAGCTCCATTCAGACGTCCGCATGATTTTTACGGATCCACTGATAGATGGATCGGATCCGCAAAACGCATCCGGACGTCTGAATGAAGCCTTACAGGGGCGTGATCAATGACTGTGGTGATCAACCCATATAGACTCCCTGATCACCCCCCTGTCATTGATTACCCCACTGTCATTCATCACCCCCCTGTAAAGCTCCATTCAGACGTCCGCATGATTTTTACGGATCCACTGATAGATGGATCGGATCCGCAAAACGCATCCGGACGTCTGAATGAAGCCTTACAGGGGCATGATCAATGACTGTGGTGATAACCCCATATAGACTCCCTGATCACCCCCCTGTAAAGCTCCATTCAGATGTCCGCATGATTTTTACGGATGCACTGATAGATGGATCGGATCCGCAAAACGCATCCGGACGTCTGAATGAAGCCTTACAGGGGCATGATCAATGACTGTGGTGATCACCCCATATAGACTCCCTGATCACCCCCCTGTCATTGATTACACCCCTGTCATTGATCACCCCCCTGTAAAGCTCCATTCAGATGTCCGCATGATTTTTACGGATGCACTGATAGATGGATCGGATCCGCAAAACGCATCCGGACGTCTGAATGAAGCCTTACAGGGGCATGATCAATGACTGTGGTGATCACCCCATATAGACTCCCTGATCACCCCCCTGTCATTGATTACACCC
Organism: Bufo bufo; assembly: GCF_905171765.1. Classification (NCBI taxonomy): domain Eukaryota; kingdom Metazoa; phylum Chordata; class Amphibia; order Anura; family Bufonidae; genus Bufo; species Bufo bufo. The sequence goes on from NC_053392.1 coordinate 311,998,505, forward strand.
CTGTCATTGATCACCCCCCTGTAAAGCTCCATTCAGATGTCCGCATGATTTTTACGGATGCACTGATAGATGGATCGGATCCGCAAAACGCATACGGACGTCTGAATGAAGCCTTACAGGGGCATGATCAATGACTGTGGTTATCACCCCATATAGACTTCCTGATCACCCCCCTGTCATTGATTACACCCCTGTCATTGATCACCCCCCTGTAAAGCTCCATTCAGATGTCCGCATGATTTTTACAGATGCACTGATAGATGGATCGGATCCGCAAAACGCATACGGACGTCTGAATGAAGCCTTACAGGGGCATGATCAATGACTGTGGTTATCACCCCATATAGACTCCCTGATCACCCCCCTGTCATTGATTACACCCCTGTCATTGATCAACCCCCTGTAAAGCTCCATTCAGATGTCCGCATGATTTTTACGGATGCACTGATAGATGGATCGGATCCGCAAAACGCATCCGGACGTCTGAATGAAGCCTTACAGGGGCGTGATCAATGACTGTGGTGATCACCCCATATAGACTCCCTGATCACCCCACTGTCATTGATCAACCCCCTGTAAAGCTCCATTCAGATGTCCGCATGATTTTTACGGATGCACTGATAGATGGATCGGATCCGCAAAACGCATCCGGACGTCTGAATGAAGCCTTACATGGGCGTGATCAATGACTGTGGTGATCACCCCATATAGACTCCCTGATCACCCCCCTGTCATTGATTACACCCCTGTCATTGATCAACCCCCTGTAAAGCTCCATTCAGATGTCCGCATGATTTTTACGGATGCACTGATAGATGGATCGGATCCGCAAAACGCATCCGGACGTCTGAATGAAGCCTTACAGGGGCGTGATCAATGACTGTGGTGATCACCCCATATAGACTCCCTGATCACACCCCTGTCATTGATCAACCCCCTGTAAAGCTCCATTCAGATGTCCGCATGATTTTTACGGATGCACTGATAGATGGATCGGATCCGCAAAACGCATCCGGACGTCTGAATGAAGCCTTACAGGGGCGTGATCAATGACTGTGGTGATCACCCCATATAGACTCCCTGATCACCCCCCTGTCATTGATTACACCCCTGTCATTGATCAACCCCCTGTAAAGCTCCATTCAGATGTCCGCATGATTTTTACGGATGCACTGATAGATGGATCGGATCCGCAAAACGCATCCGGACGTCTGAATGAAGCCTTACAGGGGCGTGATCAATGACTGTGGTGATCACCCCATATAGACTCCCTGATCACCCCCCTGTCATTGATCACCCCCCTGTAAAGCTCCATTCAGATGTCCGCATGATTTTTACGGATGCACTGATAGATGGATCGGATCCGCAAAACGCATCCGGACGTCTGAATGAAGCCTTACAGGGGCGTGATCAATGACTGTGGTGATCACCCCATATAGACTCCCTGATCACCCCCCTGTCATTGATTACCCCCCTGTCATTGATCAACCCCCTGTAAAGCTCCATTCAGATGTCCGCATGATTTTTACGGATGCACTGATAGATGGATCGGATCCGCAAAACGCATCCGGACGTCTGAATGAAGCCTTACAGGGGCATGAATAATGACTGTGGTGATCACCCCATATAGACTCCCTGATTACCCCCCTGTCATTGATTACCCCCCTGTAGAGCTCCATTCAGATGTCCGCATGATTTTTACGGATCCACTGATAGATGGATCGGATTCGCAAAACGCATCCGGACGTCTGAATGAAGCCTTACACGGCCGTGATCAATGACTGTGGTTATCACCCCATATAGACTCCCTGATCACCCCCCTGTCATTGATCACCTCCCCTGTCATTTATCACCCCCCCTGTCATTGATCACCCCTCTGTAAGGCTCCATTCAGACATTTTTTTGGCCCAAGTTAGCGGAATTTATTTTTTTTTTTCTTACAAAGTCTCATATTCCACTAACTTGTGTCAAAAAATAAAATCTCACATGAACTCACCATGCCCCTCACGGAATCCAAATGCGTAAAATTTTTTAGACATTTATATTCCAGACTTCTTCTCACGCTTTAGGGCCCCTAGAATGCCAGGGCAGTATAAATACCCCACATGTGACCCCATTTCGGAAAGAAGACACCCCCAGGTATTCCGTGAGGGGCATATTGAGTCCCAAGTTAGCGGAACGGGAGACTTTGTGAGAAAAAAAATTAAAAATAGAAATTTCCGCTAACTTGTGCCAAAAAAAAAAAAATTCTATGAACTCGCCATGCCCCTCATTTTACATATACCCATGCTGGGTGAGAGAAATATCTTGGCAAAAGACAACTTTTCCCATTTTTTTATACAAAGTTGACATTTGACCAAGATATTTATCTCACCCAGCATGGGTATATGTAAAAAGACACCCCAAAACACATTCCTCAACTTCTCCTGAGTACGGAGATACCAGATGTGTGACACTTTTTTGCAGCCTAGGTGGGCAAAGGGGCCCATATTCCAAAGAGCACCTTTTGGATTTCACAGGTCATTTTTTAGAGAATTTGATTTCAAACTCCTTACCACACATTTGGGCCCCTAGAATGCCAGGGCAGTATAACTACCCCACAAGTGACCCCATTTTGGAAAGAAGAGACCCCAAGGTATTCGCTGATGGGCATAGTGAGTTCATGGAAGTTTTTATTTTTTGTCACAAGTTAGTGGAATATGAGACTTTGTATGAAAAAAATAAATAAAAAAAAAATCATCATTTTCCACTAACTTGTGACAAAAAATAAAAAATTCTAGGAACTTGCCATGCCCCTCACGGAATACCTTGGGGTGTCTTCTTTCCAAAATGGGGTCACTTGTGGGGTAGTTATACTGCCCTGGCATTCTAGGGGCCCAAATGTGTGGTAAGGAGTTTGAAATCAAACTCTGTAAAAAATGACCTGTGAAATCCGAAAGGTGCTCTTTGGAATATGGGCCCCTTTGCCCACCTAGGCTGCAAAAAAGTGTCACACATCTGGTATCTCCGTACTCAGGAGAAGTTGGGGAATGTGTTTTGGGGTGTCATTTTACATATACCCATGCTGGGTGAGAGAAATATCTTGGCAAAAGACAACTTTTCCCATTTGTTTATACAAAGTTGGCATTTGACCAAGATATTTATCTCACCCAGCATGGGTATATGTAAAAAGACACCCCAAAACACATTCCTCAACTTCTCCTGAGTACGGAGATACCAGATGTGTGACACTTTTTTGCAGCCTAGGTGGGCAAAGGGGCCCATATTCCAAAGAGCACCTTTCGGATTTCACAGGTCATTTTTTACAGAATTTGATTTCAAACTCCTTACCACACATTTGGGCCCCTAGAATGCCAGGGCAGTATAACTACCCCACAAGTGACCCCATTTTGGAAAGAAGAGACCCCAAGGTATTCGCTGATGGGCATAGTGAGTTCATGGAAGTTTTTATTTTTTGTCACAAGTTAGTGGAATATGAAACTTTGTATGAAAAAAATAAATAAAAAAAAATCATCATTTTCCACTAACTTGTGACAAAAAATAAAAAATTCTAGGGACTTGCCATGCCCCTCACGGAATACCTTGGGGTGTCTTCTTTCCAAAATGGGGTCACTTGTGGGGTAGTTATACTGCCCTGGCATTCTAGGGGCCCAAATGTGTGGTAAGGAGTTTGAAATCAAATTCTGTAAAAAATGACCTGTGAAATCCGAAAGGTGCTCTTTGGAATATGGGCCCCTTTGCCCACCTAGGCTGCAAAAAAGTGTCACACATCTGGTATCTCCGTACTCAGGAGAAGTTGGGGAATGTGTTTTTTTTTTTTTGTATCAACAATTTTTATTGTTTTTTAAATATTAATACATAGCTTAAAATGGCAATTGAGAAATAGTACAGGTGAACATGGTACAAGATGAGAAAGTGTGTTATTACATCATAACGTTGTAACATGACTGTACAGGTCAAGAAATGAAGGAACATAAATTAACATAAAAGAAAAGATAACTTGATGAAAGAACCAAACGTATGGTATAAATCTGGTTAGGTTCATGTTATAGCTCCATTATGCCTCAACAGGATATGTTAGTAAGCCAAGAGTATAACCTTATTTGGAAATTTAAAAGAAAGGGTTTAAGGAGGGTTGTAGAAAAGAAAGTGTGAAAAATGTAACTCAAGGGAAAGCTCTATAAGCTTTCCATGGAGCCCATATGTCAAGAAAAGCTGCACGAGTGCGGGTTTCCCAGTGGGAAAGTTCCTCCAATCTGAATATTTGATCGACCTTTTGAATCCACCTAGCTTCGTCTGGGGGGTCTGTGGATAACCATGCGCTAGCTACTAGAATTCTAGCTGCAGCTAAAAGAATAAGTAGTAAGGACCTAACTTTCCTGCTAATCTTATCCAGTCCTAAACTAAGGAGGATCATTTCTGGGGAGCATATAAGAGAGGAACCACAGACTTTATTACATATGTTTACTATGGAATACCACCATTTCTGAATAATTGAGCATTCCCACCATATATGATAAAAAGTGCCTTTAGAGGTATTGCACCTCCAGCAAATATTAGAAACGTTAGGAAAGTATTGTGCAATATTGTCTGGCGTTTTATACCACCGCATCATAATTTTATACCCATTTTCTTGGATTCGGATACATCTTGAAATTTTATGCGTAATAGTGAACATCACTTTAATCTCAGTGGGAGTCAATGAGCGACCTAGATCTTTCTCCCAGACACCTACTATTGCTGGTTTGATAACAGTTACTGGGGACTTTAACTTTTTATATATGGATGAGATTAATTTCTGAGGTGCTTGTTTAGACCCAATTAAATCGTCGAACCAAGGGGTTGTAGGTGGCATCTGAGGAAGATTCTTAATAGAAGACATTACAGACTCAATACCTTTATATACAATATCGAGCGACAAAGACTCTTTTAGACTGTTAAACAGAGAGGGAAGAGGGGGAATATTACCATATTCCTTAATAATTTCAGAAATGAGTAGGTTAGAGTGCCTGATCATAGGGCTACATGACTCTTTAAGATCTAAAGGCGCTAAATCAATAACATCTTTTAAAGTCAGGAGTGGTGAAGGGGTAGTAAGAACTTTGTTATAAGAGGAAAGCCAATCCAATATTGCAAAAGAGCATCTTATCATAGGATTTTGAATTTGATGAGATGGCGGGAAAGGTTTTCCAGCAAGCAAAATAGCCCTGGGAGAGGAGGGAAGAAAGTTGCTTTCCATATTAATCCAAAATTTATGGGGGGGAGCTCGAATCCAATCAACTTCTCTGGCTAGATGTATGGCCCTCATATACATTTCAGGATCTGGGAGATTAATACCTCCTAGATGCTTAGGTTTGGTAAGAGTGTCAAATGAAATTCTTGGCCTACGACCCTTCCATATAAATTTACGGACCGCTTTGTTGAACCCATTAAAGAAGGATTTCGGAATTTTGATAGGCAAAGCCTGCATGAGGTAGGTTAATTTGGGTAGAATCAAGGCGGATACTATATTCTTCCTGCCAAACCATGACAGGTAAGGGAGGCTCAATGAGTCCATCTGAGCAACAACCGAGTGTAGAAGTGGAGTATAATTCAGTTTAAATAAGTCTTTAGTGTTAGGAGAAATTTTTACACCTAGATAAGTTAACAGCTGTGTAGACCAGTCAAAGGGAGCATCAGCAAAGGCGGCCAACTTAATTTCTAGTTCGCCAACTCTGAGTCCCGTAATATCTGTTTGTTGTCTCAGGGCTTGTAGGAGCGTCTCCATGACTAGGACAAAGATAAGCGGGGATAGAGGGCAGCCTTGTCTTGTGCCATTACGTATGCGGAAACAAGGTGATAAGGTGTCATTAACTAGCACTGATGCTGAGGAGGAGTGATACATAGCCTTGATTGCGTCTGTAAATTGGTCAGGGATATTAAATTTGGCTAGCGTAAGGCTAATATACAACCAATCTATTCTATCGAACGCCTTCTCAGCATCAGTACCCAGAAGAACCATTGGTATCTTGTTAAGAGAGGCGAAATATAATGCATTTAAAATCTTCATAACATTATCCTTACCCTCTCTACCTTTAACAAATCCAACCTGGTCTGGATGTATTAGAGAAGGAAGAAGTTTTTGCAGTCTAGTAGCCAGCATTTTAGCCAGCAATTTAAGGTCAGTGTTAAGCAAAGATATAGGACGGTAGTTTGAGCATAATGAATGATCTTTGCCCGGTTTGGGAATGATTGTAATTGTAGCTCTGGACATATCGGGTGATACAGGGGAATTTTGTAGGGCATTATTACAAATTGGAAGGAAATAAGGAAATAAAATGTCAGAGTAAGCTTTATAATAAGTCAAAGGTAACCCATCTGGGCCCGGGCTTTTCCCAATTGGGGAAGACTTTAGAGCTTCTTGAATATCTAATATTGTAAATGGGGCAGCCAGTTGGTCATGCTGGCTATCTGAAAGAGTTGGAAGTTGAAGTGAACTAAGGAAGGCGGAAATATTTTGTGTCCTATCCAAGTCAGGGTTTAGAAGGTGAGATGGGGGAAGGTTGTATAAGGACTCATAATATTGCTTAAACTGTTCTGCGATTTCTTCTGTTTTGAGCAACATAGATCCTGATGGAGAGGCTATTTTATGCACAAAACTAGTCGTTTTTCTACGTTTAATTCTTTGCATTTGGTATTTTGTTGCTTTGTCACCGTGGGCAAATATTTTTTGTTGTGAACTAAGGAAGAACTTCGCAGAACGTTCATTTAATAAATTCTTTAGCTCAGTTTTGAGCAAAAGTAATTCAGATAGGTGGAGTTGTAACAGGGAAATTTTATGAGTCTTCTCAAGAGTATTAATCTGGAGTAGAAGGGAATTTATTTTTTTGTCCGACTCTTTTTTCAGATAGGAGCATAGACTTATCAAATGACCTCTTATGTAGGCTTTGTGGGCATCCCATAGGGTGTTTGGGGAAGTTTCTGAATTTTGGTTTATTTGGAAGTATTCTTTTAAAAGGGCCAGTATTCTTTTTTTATGGATAGTATTATCTAAGATGGACTCATTGAACCTCCAGCCTGATTTCTTACCCGTTCTCTGTGGAGGAGAGATGGAGCAGAAGATAGGTGAATGATCAGACAACGTCATTGGTCCTATCTTCGCTGAGGTGCAAAGTTGTAGATGTTCTTTGGAGATCAGTATATAATCGATTCTGCTATATGAGTTGTTGGCTGCAGAGAAAAAAGAATAATCAATGCTGTTAGGATTGAGGCTTCTCCACACATCAATTAGGCCCAGATTGAACATTCTAGCCAGAGTAGCTCTGATTGCCTTCGCGGGGAGAGTTGATTTTTTTGAAGACGTATCTATAAGGGGGTTTAAAGGCATATTTAGGTCACCTGCTAGTATTAGAATACCCTCACTCTGTTCTTCGACTAGGGATAGAAGATTGGCTATCCATCTAGTTTGTCCAGCATTAGGGGCATAAGCATTGACAAATGTATATAGGGTCTGTCCAATCTTTCCTTTTAATAAGATATAACGACCTTCAGGGTCTTGGGTATGACTTAAATATGTGAATGGAGTATTTCGCTTAAAACCAATGCTGACCCCCCTAGATGCTGCACCATCTGCTCCGCAGTGGTACCAAGTGGGGTATTTAGAAAACGAGAGGTCTGGGAAGTTGTCTTGCTTGAAGTGAGTTTCTTGTAGGAAAATCACTGTACTTTTTTCTTTCCAAAGGAGAGAAAAAATCTGGCTGCGTTTAGAAGGGGATCTCAGCCCTTTCACGTTGTAAGAGACTACTACTAGGTCAGACATAACTTGACTAAAGAGAGATAAGTGGCATATCGATGTGTATTGAGCATAAGAGTTTTTGAAAACCAAGAGTTATACCATAATAACGTAATAACCATAACTTGAGACCACATTAAGTGGAATATCAACAACATGGATAGTCACTCGTACAGCAACTATTAAAATGAATAGGGGGAAAGTGAAACAAGTTCACAGGTAACCTGCATCGTGGAGGGAACAGGTTTGCATATTAAAATATAATATTGTAAGAGACATACTATTAGACCAAGGTATAAGAGTGAAGGTGACAGTATATCAAAAATGAAATAGAAAAAATATTAAAGAGCACATTAGAAGAGGATGGAGGGTGAGAGATTGGCATGACAGTAGGAGGATATAGGATAAGGGCAGAGGAAAGGTATATTAATATAAGATGACATAAAACAATTGAGAAAATATATAAGAGAAATTCAAATATGTCTATAACTATAGTTCACCCGGAGGTCAGGGTGAAACAACAGTCAAGACAGAGAATTCTATCATATTGAATAATGTATTAAAGGAGAAAAGACAACATGATTCAGGAGTTATCTTGGGTGAAGTGGGTCTTCTTTGGCGTTGAGACCTCTTTGGACTTCTTAGATCTCGATTTTTTAGGCGTTTCTGTGATCTCCCAAGGCTGAGGAACAGGTAAGGCAGGTAAATCTGTGATGTCTTGAACTTTGTCCCAGTCCGGGATATTCAGAGGGGGAGAGTCCAGAACTGTATAGGCTTCTGCTAGATCTGAAAAGGAGGATATCATGATCCTTTTTCCAGCTACTGTAAAAGACAGTCCAAATGGAAAGGTCCATCTGTATAGGATCTTCTTCTCAATAAGTAATGCAGTGAGAGGTCTTAAAAACCGCCTCTTTTGAAGAGTAGATGGGGATAAGTCCTGGTATATTTGTATCTGTGCCTCCTCCAGGAGGATCGATGGTGCAATTCTAGCAGCTTTTAATATTGCTTCCTTATCTTGGAAATTCAAAAAACGACAGATAACGTCTCTGGGAGGATCATTTTCCTTTGGACGAGGGCGTAAAGCTCTATGCGCCCTTTCAATTACCAGCATGGCTGGATCGAACTCTCCCAGTAAGGAAGTGACAATCTTTGTAATGGCGTTCGGTATTTCTGAGGGAGACACCATCTCCGGTATCCCTCTAAACCGGAGATTATTACGTCTTCCTCTATTCTCCTGATCTTCCAGAGAGGAGTATAACTGATTAATGTGCTGCTGACAGGCAGACAGTGAATGGTTGACTGCAGCACTGTGATCTAACGCCGCAGCCTGCGTAGTCTCAAGTGTATCTACTCTGTGGCCTATCTGCTGTATGTCTTGAGCCACTTCTTGTAATTTAGAGATAATCGGGTGCATTGCCTCCTCTAATGCTTGTTTAATAAAGCGGCGTGAAACCGGGAGGTTACGTGACTCACCCTCTTCTCTTATGTCTTCCTCTTCTTCAGAAAGGCTTGAGGTGCGGCCTCGTGGAGCTCCGCCGGGTGCCGCGGCCATTTTGGTTTCTTTGGCCGGGCCAGCTGCTGGTTGCTTTTTCAGATATTTTGTCATGTCCGAGACTGCAGACGTTGCTTTAGCTTGCGGAGCTTGGTCCACTGTTTTCTGGCCACCGTACTTGACCATTTTGAGCTCTTTATGCAAAAGATTGCTGTTCCCTCAGCAGGTTGAAAGCAGGAGCTCTAACCCGACGCTTCCATTCAGCTCAGGCGCTAGCTCCGCCCCCCCTGGGGAATGTGTTTTGGGGTGTCATTTTACATATACCCATGCTGGGTGAGAGAAATATCTTGGCAAAAGACAACTTTTCCAATTTTTTTATACAAAGTTGGCATTTGACCAAGATATTTCTCTCACCCAGCATGGGTATATATAAAATGACACCCCAAAACACATTCCCCAACTTCTCCTGAGTACGGAGATACCAGATGTGTGACACTTTTTTGCAGCCTAGGTGGGCAAAGGGGCCCATATTCCAAAGAGCACCTTTCGGATTTCACAGGTCATTTTTTACAGAATTTGATTTCAAACTCCTTACCACACATTTGGGCCCCTAGAATGCCAGGGCAGTATAACCACCCCACAAGTGACCCCATTTTGGAAAGAAGAGACCCCAAGGTATTTCGTGATGGGCATAGTGAGTTCATAGAAGTTTTTATTTTTTGTCACAAGTTAGTGGAATATGAGACTTTGTAAGAAAAGGAAAAAAAAATAAAATCATCATTTTCCACTAACTTGTGACAAAAAATAAAAAGTTCTATGAACTCACTATGCCCATCAGCGAATACCTTAGGGTGTGTACTTTCCGAAATGGGGTCATTTGTGGGGTGTTTGTACTGTCTGGGCATTGTAGAACCTCAGGAAACATGACAGGTGCTCAGAAAGTCAGAGCTGCTTCAAAAAGCGGAAATTCACATTTTTGTACCATAGTTTGTAAACGCTATAACTTTTACCCAAACCATTTTTTTTTTACCCAAACATTTTTTTTTTATCAAAGACATGTAGAACAATAAATTTAGAGCAAAATTTATATATGGATGTCGTTTTTTTTGCAAAATTTTACAACTGAAAGTGAAAAATGTCATTTTTTTGCAAAAAAATCGTTAAATTTCGATTAATAACAAAAAAAGTAAAAATGTCAGCAGCAATGAAATACCACGAAATGAAAGCTCTATTAGTGAGAAGAAAAGGAGGTAAAATTCATTTGGGTGGTAAGTTGCATGACCGAGCAATAAACGGTGAAAGTAGTGTAGGTCAGAAGTGTAAAAAGTGGCCTGGTCTTTCAGGGTGTTTAAGCACTGGGGGCTGAGGTGGTTAAATAACAGAATAGAACACCAGTATCTAACGCATGCATCTCACAATGACAGATGCAGCAAAGGCTGCAAAATTACGTTTTGTGCCCAAAATAGTTGTTTTTTTAAGAACAGAATAGAATACCAGTATCTAACGCGTGTATCTCACAATGATAGATGCAGCAAAGGCTGCAAAATTCTGTATTTTGCCCAAAATGGGTGTTTAATTAGAGAATATGACAGCAGTATCTAACGCTTGTATTTCACACTGACAGATACAACAAGGACTGCAAATTTAGTATTTTGCCCAAAAAGGGTGTTTTTTTAATAATAGAATTTGACAGCAGTATCTAACGCTTGTATTTCACACTGACAGATGCAATCAGGGCTGCAAAATTCAGTATTTTTCCCAAAAAGGGTGTTTAATTAGAGAATATGAAAGCAGTATCTAACGCTTGTATTTCACACTGACAGATACAACAAGGGCTGCAAATTTAGTACTTTGCCCAAAAAGGGTGTTTTTTTAATAATAGAATTTGACAGCAGTATATAACACTTGAATTTCACACTGACAGATGCAGCAATGGCTGCAAAATTTAGTATTTTGCCCAAAAAGGGTGTTTTTTAAAACCAAGAAAATTATTGCTGTATTTATAGCTTAAATTGCGCACTGACTAATGCGGCATAGGCCCTAGATGGAGGGTATTGCCAAAAATGGGTGTTTTTTAAAACCCAGAAAATTATTGCAGTATTTCAAGCTTATAGGGAGTCTTTTTACCTAATCTGAGCATTTTAGACCGCTCAGATCAGGTTACAGACTCTTTGATCCTCATTACTAGTGTTGAGCGCAAATTTTCAAATAGCAAATTTTTATCTCGAATATCACAACTTCGAGAATTCGCGAATATTTCAAATATAGTGCTATGTATTCGCTATATTGAATATTCGTATTTTTTTTTTCATCTGAAAACTTGCTCCCTGCTTCTTGTATGTGGGGCAATGAGTCAATGGCCCACAAGCAACTGAAGCATGAAGGAATAACGTTTTCAGATGGACGAAAAATGACGAATATTCTAAATAACAAATATATTCGTCTATATTGCTGTATATTCGCTTTTTAGAATATTCGTCATATTCTAAACCAAGAATATTGAATAGTTGCAATATTCAAGATCACGATTTAAACTGCAAAATCGCGAACGTAATATGCCCTAGAGCGTGCGCGAGCGCATTACGTCATTTACGTCGTGCCGATAAAGTTTTTTCAAAGAAAGTATTTCCAGACAGTCTCCAGACACTCGCATACAGTATACAGTACACAGACACTGGCAGACAGTACAATGTGCTTTGCAAAGATTATAAGACACCACTTTATAAAAGCCGAGGATGAAATCGTGATAGCCGTAAGTAATATTATATTATCCAGCGGGCTGAAAGAGGTGTGTTTTTCTGGGCACATCGCCCAGTAACGCCGCCCCTGGGCACCTTCAAAAGCTCATTTGTTTTTCATGATCTGGACGAGAGACACATAAAAGAAAGGTACGATTGTAATGAGGGTCAAAGAGTCCATAACCTGATCTGAGCGGTCAAAAACGCTCAGATTAGGTAAAAGACTCCCTTTAAATTGCACACAGACAAATTCTGCAAAGGCCAAAGATGTAGGGTTTTGCCAAAAATTAGTGATTTTTAAAACCCAGAATATAATTGCAGTATTTCAAGCATCTATTTAACTGTCACAAATGCACATATGCTGTGCTGGTTCACAGAACTTGCATAAAATGGCCGCCGCCGTCCACCTAACTAACAGACGGATAAAAGATATTTTTCGGGGTCACTGGGCTCAGGGCAGGAAAAAAGATTTTGCACTGCACACACAAAACAAAATCTAGGTAGATCGCTGAGTTAACAAGCACTTCTGATTAAATATTCTGTCCTATTTTCTCCCTCACAGCAGCAGCATCCTCTCCCTACACTAGTAACAGCAGAGTGACATGCAGCGCTACGTGACTCCAGCTTATATAGAGGCTGGGTCACATGCTGCACTGGCCAATTACAGCCATGCCATTAGTAGGCATGGCTGTGATGGCTTCTAAGGGCACACGAGTTAAACGCTTGTTGATTGGCTGCTCTGCACCCTTTCAAAAAGCGCCATTAACTCGCCGAACCCTAACCCGAACTTTTACTAAAATGTTTGGTTCGGGTCCGGGGTCTAAAAATCCTAAAGTTCGATACGAACCCGAACTTTACAGTTCAGGTTCGTTTAACCCTAGCCATGACAATACCAGACAGAAACAATCATGGTAGGTAATGGCATTTCACACCATGAGACCTAGTGTTGGTCCTGTGTGTCTCCATATTAACCACCTCAGCCCCCAGTGCTTAAACACCCTGAAAGACCAGGCCACTTTTTACACTTCTGACCTACACTACTTTCACCGTTTATTGCTCGGTCATGCAACTTACCACCCAAATGAATTTTACCTCCTTTTCTTCTCACTAATAGAGCTTTCATTTGGTGGTATTTCATTGCTGCTGACATTTTTACTTTTTTTGTTATTAATCGAAATTTAACGATTTTTTTGCAAAAAAATGACATTTTTCACTTTCAGTTGTAAAATTTTGCAAAAAAAAACGACATCCATATAGAAATTTTGCTCTAAATTTATAGTTCTACATGTCTTTGATAAAAAAAAAATGTTTGGGTAAAAAAAAAATGGTTTGGGTAAAAGTTATAGCGTTTACAAACTATGGTACAAAAATGTGAATTTCCGCTTTTTGAAGCAGCTCTGACTTTCTGAGCACCTGTCATGTTTCCTGAGGTTCTACAATGCCCAGACAGTAAAAACACCCCACAAATGACCCCATTTCTGAAAGTACACACCCTAAGGTATTCGCTGATGGGCATAGTGAGTTCATAGAACTTTTTATTTTTTGTCACAAGTTAGCGGAAAATGATGATTTTTTTTTTCTTACAAAGTCTCATATTCCACTAACTTGTGACAAAAAATAAAAAGTTCTATGAACTCACTATGCCCATCAGCGAATACCTTGGGGTCTCTTCTTTCCAAAATGGGGTCACTTGTGGGGTAGTTATACTGCCCTGGCATTCTAGGGGCCCAAATGTGTGGTAAGGAGTTTGAAATCAAATTCTGTAAAAAATGACCTGTGAAATCCGAAAGGTGCTCTTTGGAATATGGGCCCCTTTGCCCACCTAGGCTGCAAAAAAGTGTCACACATCTGGTATCTCCGTACTCAGGAGAAGGTGGGGAATGTGTTTTGGGGTGTCATTTTATATATACCCATGCTGGGTGAGAGAAATATCTTGGCAAAAGACAACTTTTCCCATTTTTTTATACAAAGTTGTCATTTGACCAAGATATTTATCTCACCCAGCATGGGTATATGTAAAAAGACACCCCAAAACACATTCCTCAACTTCTCCTGAGTACAGGGATACCAGATGTGTGACACTTTTTTGCAGCCTAGGTGGGCAAAGGGGCCCATATTCCAAAGAGCACCTTTCGGATTTCACTCCTCATTTTTTCCTGAATTTGATTTCAAACTCCTTACCACACATTTGGGCCCCTAGAATACCAGGGCAGTATAACTACCCAACAAGTGACCCCATTTTGGAAAGAAGACACCCCAAGGTATTCCGTGAGGGGCATGGCGAGTTCCTAGAATTTTTTATTTTTTGTCACAAGTTAGTGGAAAATGATGATTTTTTTTTTTTTTTCATACAAAGTCTCATATTCCACAAACTTGTGACAAAAAATAAAAACTTCCATGAACTCACTATGCCCATCAGCGAATACCTTGGGGTCTCTTCTTTCCAAAATGGGGTCACTTGTGGGGTAGTTATACTGCCCTGGCATTCTAGGGGCCCAAATGTGTGGTAAGTAGGTAAATGACCTGTGAAATCCGAAAGGTGCTCTTTGGAATGTGGGCCCCTTTGCCCACCTAGGCTGCAAAAAAGTGTCACACATCTGGTATCTCTGTATTCAGGAGAAGTTGAGGAATGTGTTTTGGGGTGTCTTTTTACATATACCCATGCTGGGTGAGATAAATATCTTGGTCAAATGCCAACTTTGTATAAAAAAATGGGAAAAGTTGTCTTTTGCCAAGATATTTCTCTCACCCAGCATGGGTATATGTAAAATGACACCCCAAAACACATTCCCCAACTTCTCCCGATTACGGAGATACCAGATGTGTGACACTTTTTTGCAGCCGAGGTGGGCAAAGGGGCCCATATTCAAAAGAGCACCTTTCGGATTTCACAGGTCATTTTTTACAGAATTTGATTTCAAACTCCTTACCACACATTTGGGCCCCTAGAATGCCAGGGCAGTATAACTACCCCACAAGTGACCCCATTTTGGAAAGAAGAGACCCCAAGGTATTCGCTGATGGGCATAGTGAGTTCATGGAAGTTTTTATTTTTTGTCACAAGTTAGTGGAATATGAGACTTTGTATGAAAAAAAAAAAAAAAAAAAGCATTTTCCACTAACTTGTGACAAAAAATAAAAAATTCTAGGAACTCGCCATGCCCCTCACGGAATACCTTGGGGTGTCTTCTTTCCAAAATGGGGTCACTTGTGGGGTAGTTATACTGCCCTGGCATTTTCCAGGGGCCCTAATGTGTGGTAAGTAGGTAAATGACCTGTGAAATCCTAAAGGTGCTCTTTGGAATATGGGCCCCTTTGCCCACCTAGGCTGCAAAAAAGTGTCACACATGTGGTATCGCCGTATTCAGGAGAAGTTGGGGAATGTGTTTTGGGGTGTCATTTTACATATACCCATGCTGGGTGAGAGAAATATCTTGGCAAAAGACAACTTTTCCCATTTTTTTATGCAAAGTTGGCATTTGACCAAGATATTTCTCTCACCCAGCATGGGTATATGTAAAATGACACCCCAAAACACATTCCCCAACTTCTCCTGAGTACGGCGATACCAGATGTGTGACACTTTTTTGCAGCCTAGATGCGCAAAGGTGCCCAAATTCCTTTTAGGAGGGCATTTTTAGACATTTGGATACCAGACTTCTTCTCACGCTTTGGGGCCCCTAGAATGCCAGGGCAGTATAAATACCCCACATGTGACCCCATTTTGGAAAGAAGACACCCCAAGGTATTCAATGAGGGGCATGGCGAGTTCATAGAAATTTATTTTTTTTGGCACAAGTTAGCGGAAATTGATATTTTTAATTTTTTTCTCACAAAGTCTCCCGTTCCGCTAACTTGGGACAAAAATTTCAATCTTTCATGGACTCAATATGCCCCTCACGGAATACCTGGGGGTGTCTTCTTTCCGAAATGGGGTCACATGTGGGGTATTTATACTGCCCTGGCATTCTAGGGGCCCTAAAGCGTGAGAAGAAGTCTGGAATATAAATGTCTAAAAAATTTTACGCATTTGGATTCCGTGAGGGGTATGGTGAGTTCATGTGAGATTTTATTTTTTGACACAAGTTAGTGGAATATGAGACTTTGTAAGAAAAAAAAAAAAAAATTCCGCTAACTTGGGCCAAAAAAATATCTGAATGGAGCCTTACAGAGGGGTGATCAATGACAGGGGGGTGATCAATGACAGGGGGGGTGATCAATGACAGGGGGGTGATCAATGACAGGGGGGTGATCAATGACAGGGGGGTGATCAGGGAGTCTATATGGGGTGATAACCACAGTCATTGATCACGCCCGTGTAAGGCTTCATTCAGACGTCCGGATGCGTTTTGCGGATCCGATCCATCTATCAGTGCATCCGTAAAAATCATGCGGACATCTGAATGGAGCTTTACAGGGGGGTAATCAATGACAGGGGGGTAATCAGGGAGTCTATATGGGGTGATCACCACAGTCATTGATCATGCCCCTGTAAGGCTTCATTCAGACGTCCGGATGCGTTTTGCGGATCCGATCCATCTATCAGTGCATCCGTAAAAATCATGCGGACATCTGAATGGAGCTTTACAGGGGGGTGATCAGGGAGTCTATATGGGGTGATCACCACAGTCATTGATCATGCCCCTGTAAGGCTTCATTCAGACGTCCGGATGCGTTTTGCGGATCCGATCCATCTATCAGTGCATCCGTAAAAATCATGCGGACATCTGAATGGAGCTTTACAGGGGGGTAATCAATGACAGGGGGGTAATCAATGACAGGGGGGTGATCAGGGAGTCTATATGGGGTGATCACCACAGTCATTGATCATGCCCCTGTAAGGCTTCATTCAGACGTCCGGATGCGTTTTGCGGATCCGATCCATCTATCAGTGCATCCGTAAAAATCATGCGGACATCTGAATGGAGCTTTACAGGGGGGTAATCAATGACAGGGGGGTGATCACCACAGTCATTGATCATGCCCCTGTAAGGCTTCATTCAGACGACCGGATGCGTTTTGCGGATCCGATCCATGTATCAGTGCATCCGTAAAAATCATGCGGACATCTGAATGGAGCTTTACAGGGGGTTGATCAATGACAGGGGGGTAATCAATGACAGGGGGGTGATCAGGGAGTCTATATGGGGTGATCACCACAGTCATTGATCACGCCCCTGTAAGGCTTCATTCAGACGTCCGGATGCGTTTTGCGGATCCGATCCATCTATCAGTGGATCCGTAAAAATCATGCGGACGTCTGAATGGAGCTTTACAGGGGGTTGATCAATGACAGGGGGGTAATCAATGACAGGGGGGTGATCAGGGAGTCTATATGGGGTGATCAGGGGTGATCAGGGGTGATTAGGGGTGATCAGGGGCTAATAAGGGGTTAATAAGTGACGGGGGGGGGGTGTAGTGTAGTGTAGTGGTGCTTGGTGCTACTTTACTGAGCTACCTGTGTCCTCTGGTGGTCGATCCAAACAAAGGGGACCACCAGAGGACCAGGTAGCAGGTATATTAGACGCTGTTATCAAAACAGCGTCTAATATACCTGTTAGGGGTTAAAAAAAACACATCTCCAGCCTGCCAGCGAACGATCGCCGCTGGCAGGCTGGAGATCCACTCTCTTACCTTCCGTTCCTGTGAGCGCGCGCGCCTGTGTGCGCGCGTTCACAGGAAGTCTCGCGTCTCGCGAGATGACGCGTATATGCGTGACTGTGCGCAGCGCTGCCACCTCCGGAACGCGATCCTGCGTTAGGCGGTCCGGAGGTGGTTAAGTAGGTGGGCAGTAGGTACTCTCCAACCCTCCTGCGAACTCTGATGCGGCCATCAACAGCAAACAATGTGATCAGTGATAAAAGCAGGTTCTGTCTTGATACTAATGATGGCCGCATCAGAGTTTGCAGGATAGTTGGAGAGCACTTACTGCCATCATAATTAGTATGGAGACACACAGGACCAACACTAGGCCATTCTTATCTGGTATCCATGGAGCAAATATTGACCAGCCTTTATTATGTCCAAGTGGAACCAGTCCAACTGCCTTTTTTGATAATGCCCCTTGACACACTGCCTGCACAACACAATGCACACTTTAGCTCTCTTCCCCATCAAGCATTTCTGGGACTGGATGTGCAATTGATCTTTCACGCACAGCAGCTAACAACTACCTTGGGTGAACTATGGGTCCAAGTTGGAAGAGCTTGGAATGACATACAACAGGAGGATATCTAGCATATCAATGGCAGTTACCATGCCAGAGTGGCAGTCTGCATTGCAGCAAGGAAAGAAGCTACCCAGTTTTAATGTGACCCTGCCTCAACATATACCCTGCTTCAGAACACCAAATAAAGGGTGCATCATCTTGGCAGTTTGATCATTAACCAAGCACCCATAGCAGTTTATACTTTGTCAATCTCAGCTCAATTGCATTAAAGGGAACCTGTCATCAACTTTATGCTGCCCATACTAACAGCAGAATAAAGTAGAGACAGGTGAGTTGATTTCAGCGGTCTGTCCTTTATAAGTTAAAAGCAAGTGGTTGCCGAGAACCAACATCACCTGGGCTGCAATGATTATGATGCTGGTTCTCGTCAACCACTTACTTTTAGCTCATGAGTGACATCGCTGACATCAGCATTTCTGTCACTATTTTATGCTGCCCTCAGTTAGATCAGCATGAAGTTGATGACAGGTTCCCTTTAAGTTTTCTAAGTGTTCTATTTTCATTTTCTTGTAGTGTATTTGTGTACATGTAGCACCCAACTGAGACTGATCGCACAGCTCTGAAGCAAGGGGACAAACAACCTCCCTGCAATCCTGTACATGCTCTATGTAAAGGGCTTTTCCGTGTACATGAATCTTCATAACAGACAATTATTGCTGCATTTTTATATTGGGAATAGATTAGCACAGTTTTGTTTGTTGTGTATGCTATTTACATTTTTGTGCATATTAGTTTACATTTTTATTTGGAACCTTCTGTTCGATTCACAAAAATCAAATAAAAATAACCATTCTGATGAATAATTTGATCTGAACCCAACATATAGTGGCGTATTTCATTGTAAACAGGTTTTATTTGGTGATTCAAACCTCAGCAGGCTACATTTATTCGGCAGGATAAAGAAAATACGTCCAGATGGTAAGGTGTTAAGGTCCACAGTCACTACTCTGGTTCTTTCAAATATTGGCATTGACATGTTAATGCAGGGTAGCAGGTGGCAAAACAAATATTTGACTTCCTCTGTGGAAAGCTTCGAATCTCTGGTTACTTTTGTTATCTATTTGTTTCTGCTTGAAACCTGACTGTTTACTGCATGCACACAATCTGGTCATTACCTAAAAATATTGTAAGGTTTTCAAACAGTAAATAACTAGTCATAGTGTTGTTACAGTAATACATTATAAATGTACATACTTGAATGGCTTTGCACAATCTAGCTAGCTAATGAAACCGTGTCCTACCCAAGTACTAAAACTGGTTATTTCATTTTCTAACAGCACAGTGGTAACAATGGAAATCTTAAATTACTCATGTTCATTTAGATTTTTACATAGGTTAATCATGTCCCCCTTACTTGCCTTTTCGCAAGACTATATAAATGTAATTCATAATTATTTTAATCTGTCCACATAAATAAAAATCCTTCATGTTACCTTATCAGTTTAGTTGCTCTACTTTTTTTAGCTCTAGGGCATACTATGTTACACCAAAATGTAAAGTGGTAATATTACATCCCTGCCCCGCGAGTCCATGCCTCTTTTAATACTGTATTGGACTATTGATCTTTATGTTAGAGTTGTGTAGGCATGCTCTATGGCCTGAGAAGAGGTCACTGAACAGGGAGGGGGAGTAGATAAGCTGTGACATCAACTATTGTGAATGTTGGATCATGTGTTATCTATACAAAGGCTTAATCTGTTATCCTAATAGTCTAGGAAGGTAATGATATAACGGCTGAAAAATGTACAGACCAAGAAGTGACACCTATTATGAGGCATAGTGGCCAGTATGGAAACTGCAGGATTTTTTTTTAAATATAGATAACGAAATAGAAAATTTAAAAAAACAAAATCATCAAAAATATAAAAAAATAGCCTATTTCTGCTGTCTTAAAATAAAACAGGATTAGCAATTCTTACTCTTTATCTCAAATTCCCATAGCTGTAACAAAACATCCATATTGGAAATATTCCAGACTTGCGATAAAAAGTTTTGGTCTACAATATGTAAGTGGTATACCCAGAATGTGAGAATACATACTCTGCATAGTTATCACACCAACTGATAATCTTCTGCGGCTATGCACATTGTGTAGTTCTTTTATATAATAATCTTAAAGGGACCCTGTCTCTATGGAAATGCAGTGCAATATTCAGGCAGTGTGTTGTGACAGCATACTGCATCAAACACCACTCACCATGATGCTTAAAACTGGTGCCCAAACAAGCACACCTTCCAGCACTAACCAGCTGCATGAGATCCTTGTGAACAGGCCACGAATGTCACTGTACAGTGGCCTACCTATAATTAGGTATATACATTTTTCATATGTATTCGTGCGGCCTTATAGGGAGAACAGCATTGGTCTTTCTTTATTCCTTCCTAGGTAGACTACTGTATTTGAGTCACACATGAGACAAAGGGACATTACTGAAAATACGTAAAAATTACTTTATTATAAATATATTCCCAAATACCTTTCATTTGTTTGTTTTGCCTGGGGAGCAATCATTAGGATAAATAAAATGGCTGCTGTCCTATTAATACACACAAAACCTGTCCTAATCACAGAGCAGTGCAAGTTACTTCACAACACTGTGCTAAAGAACTGCCTCATCCTCCCCTCTGCTCTACTTGTCAGGGATTGTGATTAGAGATGAGCTAATTGAATCCCACAAAGCGCAATTCAATCCGAATTTCAGGATAAATTTGATTCGCATCGAAGCCGAATTTCCTCATGCTTCGTGTTAGCGAATCGATTTAACCTGAAATAGTGTAAAAAAACACAAAAAAAATCTAACTTACCTCCTCTATTTGCTTGCGACGGGCTGCCAGCTGCCATCTTGTTTGAAGATCTCAGCCGAAATCCGGTGCGCAGTGACGTATGATGTCACCACGCCGGCTGGCATGAAGACGTAATCTCGCGCCACACGAGATTTTGCGCCCGATCTTGAAGCAAGATAGAGGAGGCCAGCCTGTTGCGAGCAAATAAAGGTGGTAAGTTTGATAAAAAAAATAAAATGATGTTAATTTTACACTGTTTTTATACTCAGATGCCGCAATCATGTATGAACGCGGCATATGAGGGGTACAATTACGGGGGATGGTGCTATCGCAGGTCCCTGTCATTGCACCCGCTTCTTAGAAAAAAATGCTAATGTTTTTGTAAAATTTGGCGAATCAGCGGAATCTAACTTTTCAAAAATTCGCTCATCTCTAATTATGAGCCTGAATAAAGCTGATAAGATCTTCAGCTGAATCTGTAGGAATAGAGTTCATGAGGAAGCATGAAGTACAGAGCGGAGGTGGATATGGATAATGAGCGGCAGCACTTGTACGCAGTCTCCATTACCACAGCCCCACATTACGAGAATCTGTCCTATCTGTCCTCCCTGTACTTCATGTCCCCTTGTGAACTCCATTTCTACAGAGATTCAGCAAAAGATCTTATCAGCTGTATTCAGGATCATAATACCTGACAAGCAGAGCATAGAGGAGGATGAGGCAGCTCTTTACTTCAGTGTTGTTTAGTAACTTGTCCTCCTGTGCGATAAGAACAGGTTTTGTGTGTACTAATAGTACACAATTTTTATTTCTCCTTATGATTACTCCCTATACAAAAAGATCCATTATATCCATTATAACTAATTTAATATTTGGGAATATATTTGTGTTATTAATTCCAGGAGTACCCCGTTAATCATTTGTAATAAAAATAATAAGAAAAACATTGTATCATTCTAGTACAAAAGACACTATGGTCCTGATTTATCATACCTTCACTCCAGAATTCTGACATCAAAAAGTTTTGCGACTTTTGTGCACTCAATTGTGCAAAATGTAAGCACTTGCGCAAAAATTTGCGACTTTTTACACTAAGGGTGGGTTCACACTAGCGTTAGGGATTCCGTTATAGCATAGTTATAACGGAAAATAACGGAATGCCCAGACAGAATGCAAAACGGAAGCCTTTAAAAGGCATTCTGTTTGCTTTCTGTCCTAATAGAAGTCTATTGGAAAACATAACGAATCCGTCTGGGTCCCGTTATGCAAGACGGAAAACAAAGTCCTGTCGACAGGACTTTGTTTTCCGTCTTGCATAACGGGACCCAGACGGATCCGTTTTGATTCCCATAGACTTCTATTAGAACGGAAAGAAAATGGAATTCCTTTTAAAGGCTTCCGTTTTGCATTTCGGCATAATACAAGTCTATAGGCCAGTGATGAGAAATTTGTCATGTTTTTATTTCAAATATATTTGGATAATATATTTTTTAATTCACATTTTATAATTCACTATGTTATTCCACATATAGGACCTATGGATGGAAGGGCCCAGCTCAGCAGGAGGACAGATGCTTTGGATACGTGCGGTCCATCCCGGACTACATAGCATTTACTTTTGTATTCACATTGATGCGCTTTCTGTATGCGTTTTTTTCAATTTATTATGGCCAACTTTGGAAGCTTTCTGCCCATCAAGGATTAATGTAGGGAGTGTTAGGGCATCAGCTGTTGCTGTCCTCTCCTCCCCCGTTTGTACAGCTCGAATGATAGTGCATCGCAAGATAGCACATCACTCGACTTTTACCCTGGGTAGATTATCCTGAATTATATTTGGCCTTACACATTATTTTGTACCGGCATTGAAGCGCTCTATCTATGTTGTCTATGACGCGGGGGTCATGTGATACATTACTAGCGAACACCTGACCGCTCTTCCAGTGACGTCACGGACATGCGCAAGTCTAGTTCCGGGATGCCGTATCCACGAGACACAGCACGGAATCCTGCATCCACCTGTAATCTGAGCTTGACTGACTCCATGCCTGGCCCTCCTACGATGTCACATATACAGGTGACAATTATTCACTATTGATTATCACTTGAGTGTAATAAGTATATATTTTATGTACCGATGGCTCCATGTATTTGAGTTATATGTATTCATGTATTTGATTGCATTGTCTCTCCGATATGATGTCCGGATGTATTCACTTAAAATGTACTGTACTTTATTTTCACTATTTTGTTTAAGTATCACTTATGTATGTTAATTTGAGATGACTATATAAAAACCCACAATTGTATTTGATGCATTGCTTGAGAATGGTCCCAGCAAGCGGACCGAAACGTCGCTGCTTGGGTGAATAAAGGATCCCACCATTTTTCACCATACGGATGTGCTGCGGTATTCTTCTGGTTATTTGATACTTTGGATCGGGTGTCCACTTGCTACTAGGTGTGCTGCCCTGAACTTTCATCGTTTTCAGCAGGGCTTTTTTTCTCAGAGAAAAGGTGGTGGAACTCACCCCCCCTCCCCTGGCCACGCCCCTACCCAACCCTAGGACCTCCCCCCCTACCTGCCCCCTAAGACCGCCCCCTACCCACCCCTAGGACCGCCCCCTCTACCCAACCCTAGGACCGCAAGTAAAATTTGGGGGGGGGGTATAAAAGTCCAGCCCAGCAAAGAAACCCCCCAGATGGGGATGGCACTGTTAATGGGGGATCTGGGGATGGCACTGTTAATCTGTTAATGGGGGGATCTGAGGATGGCACTGTTATGGGGTGGAGGATCTGGGGATGGCATCCACAGATTCCCCATCCTATAACAGTGCCATCCACAGACCCCCCCCATCCTATAACAGTGCCATCCACAGACCCCCCCCCACCCTATAACAGTGCCATCCACAGACCCCCGCCACCCCATAACAGTGCCATCCACAGACCCCCCCACCCCATAACAGTGCCACCCACAGACCCCCCCACCCCATAACAGTGCCATCCTCAAACCCCCCCCACCCCATAACAGTGCCATCCACAGACCCCCCCACCCCATAACAGTGCCATCCACAGACCCCCCCACCCCATAACAGTGCCATCCACAAACCCCCCACCCCATAACATTGCCATCCATAGACCCCCCCACCCCATAACAGTGCCATCCACAGACACCCACCCACCCCATAACAGTGCCATCCACAGACCCCCCACCCCATAACAGTGCCATTCACAGACCCCCCACCCCATAACAGTGTCATCCACAGACCCCCCATTGCCGCTCCAGTAGAGACTTATAAAATGTGTAATTAAATGAATAATGATTCATGCTGCCCCCTCAGTAGTATAACTTTCAATATATTGTACTCACAGCCGGCTACTGTTATCGTAATGCAGGCGGCCGGGAAGACGAGCGGCAGCATCACTGACTGACGTCACGTGCGTGCGCCGCCTACTTTATGAATGAAGCAGGCGGCCCAGGCAGGTGACGTCAGTCAGTGACGCTGCCGCTCGTCTGCCTGGCCGCCTGCATTACGATAACAGTAGCCGGCTGTGAGTACAATATATTGAAAGTTATCTTACTGAGGGGCAGCAGGAATCATTATTCATTTAATTACACATTTTATAAGTCTCTACTGGAGCTGGGGGCTGGAGCACAGTGAACGCACCGGCCCCCAGCTCCTCCTCCCAGTCCCTCCCCGCTGATACATCGCAGGCTGCGATGTCAAAAGGTGGCGGAACGCCGTTCCGGTGCGTTCCGCCAGAAAAAAAGCCCTGGTTTTCAGTATATCACAGGAGCTGGCACCTATTGATTACTACAGTGTTTCTAATTGTCTAACGCTATCAAGCAAGATGGATCCGCTGTTAAACCAGTTTTCACCTTCCACTTTCTCATATACTGAGGCCGACAAGGATAGGATTGTGGAATCATGTGGGGGTAATGTGGACTTCCTCTCGGTCCCTTCAATACTGGACATTAAAAAGAGGTATGAACGTGATGCAAAAAAATGTTTAACTCTAGAATTACATTCTACAACTCTGGTAGAATATGTCAAAACTGACCGCATACCCAGAGGGATGCGCACACAGCCCAGATCTTCTATGCATTCACATGACTTGGAGTTCCGCGCTAAATATGAGCACATTTCCAACAAATATGCGTTGGATTTAATGTTACTCAACATAGAATTTATGCGCAAAGATTTGCTTTCTACAATAAATAACAAAACAGAGGAGGAGGCCACATTAAAGGCCATTTTGTCCACACAGGACTTTGATGATTACATCAAAAATTTCCAGCCCCACCTGAATAAATTAAAAAATGAGATCCAGGAAACAAAAAGAGCAAAATGGCAACGCGACACATTGGATTACTCTACGGGACACGTATACAACTGGACTGACGGCAATCGATTTAATCAAAATCAAGGTGCAAAAAGACCAAAGAAAAAGGATGATTCTAATACCCACAACACTGCTACTTTTTTAGGACTTCCTACAACTACTGCAAGAAAGCCACAAGAAGGGGCGGTCGGAACAGACACCGATACCGTAAAAACAAGGAGTCAGAAATCCTTGCGGAAGACCAATGCCTGACTGAACAGACTGTGGTAAATATATCTTCACACATTCTGACACCTGTACAACTACAATTACTAGAGAAGGGTTTAAGTTTTTGTCCTGCTAGTGCCATTAACTGGTTTGAGTTGGAGGCTGATTTATTATACTTTTTTAGGCTTATAAAACTGAAAATTCATTTTCAGGATACTCATAGTTCTGTTGTTAAACCTATGCATGAGTTACGTTTATCTGATTGGGGGTTAAAACTTAAAAAGGATTTTTCCCCCCAAATATCTTCTAAAGCTTTTGACGTATTTTCGGATGCAGTGCTGCGAGATATACAGGAGCTTAAACAATCAGGGCTCTGTGACCGCATCCAGCATCCGAATATGACCAAACAAGAAATGCAGGCATTGAATCAGTTAATCCATGACCACTTCCTCACCATCAAATCAGCTGATAAGGGTGGTGCGGTAGTGGTCATGGATACTTCTATGTACATGGCAGAAGCAGCCCGTCAATTGTCTGATCCTGCAGTGTATGTCAAACTCCAAAGGGACCCCAAATTTGATATCCAACGTGAATTAAAGTTGTTGATACATACATACACACAAATAGGCCTGATAGATGAACAGCTGAACGAGTTTTTGCTTATAGAGTTTCCAGTTACTCCTTTATTTTATTTGCTACCTAAGATCCACAAAAATTTACAGTGCCCACCCGGCAGACCTATTGTTTCTGGCCGTGGTTCTCTTTTAAGTAACGCATCCATCTTTTTAGACAAAATTCTTCAAGATTATGTAGTTAAATCTAAATCCTACATTAAGGATACTACGGATTTTCTCAGTAGGTTAGGAGACGTGACGATGCCGGAGGACGCCATATTGGCCTCCTTCGACATCGTCAGTCTGTATACCTCAATACAGCACAACATTGGTTTAACAGTTGTAGAATCGGCTTTGGCAAATTCTAACTACTCTATTGAGGCCCAAACTTTTTTTCTTGCCTTGCTGCGGTTGATTTTGTATAATAATTATTTCCTTTTTGGTGATGACTATTACATGCAAGTTAGGGGGACGGCCATGGGGACGAATGTGGCCCCCACGTACGCCAACATGGTCGTCTCTCATTTGGAGGAACAACACGTCTATGTGTCCCACCACTTCAGCCATGTGCTGAGGTGGGGGAGATACATAGACGATATTTTTGTCATCTGGACGGGCACAGTTGCCGAGTTACATACGTTTCATACATACTTGAACAGCTTGATTCCAGATATACAATTCACTTTGGAATTTTCCATTAGCGAGTTGCATTTTCTGGATGTTAGTGTTCAACGTATTGGCACATTGTTAAAAACTGAGGTCTATACGAAGTCCACTGACCGCAACACCGTCCTGAGGTATGACAGTGCTCATCCCCGGACGATGGTGCGGTCACTGCCGTATAGCCAATTTACCAGAGTCAAGAGGATAGTGAATGAAACAAACACACTTGACAACACTTTAGAAAGAATGACACAATCTTTTAGACAGAGACGTTATCCAGCATCTGTCCTACAACAACAATTGAGCCGCATCAACCAGAGAGAAAGAAGGGATTCATTTCATGGCACTTAGAGGGATCAATCTCAAAAAATACCCTTCGTATCTACCTTTTGTGAAGCCAGTACTTATGTAGGTAAAATTATCAATAAACACTGGCCAATTTTAGGCACCGAACACAAGAATATCCCTGAACTTTGTAACAGACCTATAATGTCATACAAGAGAGCTAGCAATCTTAAAGATAAACTAGTCAAAAATGACATAGGCTCACAAAAGGGTGTACATCAGTCATTTCTAGCCCCAAAAAAGTGCGGCAGTTATCCGTGCCTTCACTGCGTAAATTGTAAGTACATGGTGAAGGGACGTGATTTTACATATCCAAACACTGGAGTTTCATACCCACTTAAATTTTATCTAACTTGTGATTCCTGTTACGTGATATACGTTTTATGGTGTCCCTGCAAGCTTTTGTATGTAGGTGAGACTACATGCGACTTCAAATCCCGTTTTAATCAACATCGTTTTTCAATACAAAAAAAAACAAAAGGATTTGCCAGTCTCCCACCATTTTGCGAATATGGGGCATGGGAAAAGTGATCTAAAGTTTATGATCATAGACCATGTCCCATTGCCACGCACAGGAGGTAACCGCATAAAGATGCTCAAAAAACGTGAATCCGAGTGGATCTTTAAATTACAAACCACTAAGCCGGGTGGCTTAAATGTGGAGTACAAACCATGGCTATTCATATGATCATACATTCTGTGTCCTTGTCGGTTCCAGTGATGAGAAATTTGTCATGTTTTTATTTCAAATATATTTGGATAATATATTTTTTAATTCACATTTTATATGCGTTTTTTTCTATTTAATATGGCCAACTTTGGAAGCTTTCTGCCCGTCAAGGGTTAATGTAGGGAGTGTTAGGGCATCAGCTGTTGCTGTCCCCTCCTCCCCCGTTTGTACAGCTCGAATGATAGTGCATCGCAAGATAGCACATCACTCGACTTTCACCCTGGGTAGATTATCCTGAATTATATTTGGCCTTACACATTATTTTGTACCGGCATTGAAGCGCTCTATCTATGTTGTCTATGACGCGGGGGTCATGTGATACATTACTAGCGAACACGTGACCGCTCTTCCAGTGACGTCACGGACATGCGCAAGTCTAGTTCCGGGACGCCGTATCCACGAGACACAGCACGGAATCCTGCATCCACCTGTAATCTGAGCTTGACTGACTCCATGCCTGGCCCTCCTACGATGTCACATATACAGGTGACAATTATTCACTATTGATTATCACTTGAGTGTAATAAGTATATATTTTATGTACCGATGGCTCCATGTATTTGAGTTATATGTATTCATGTATTTGATTGCATTGTCTCTCCGATATGATGTCCGGATGTATTCACTTAAAATGTACTGTACTTTATTTTCACTATTTTGTTTAAGTATCCCTTATGTATGTTAATTTGAGATGACTATATAAAAACCCACAATTGTATTTCATGCATTGCTTGAGAATGGTCCCAGCAAGCGGACCGAAACGTCGCTGCTTGGGTGAATAAAGGATCCCACCATTTTTCACCATACGGATGTGCTGCGGTGTGTTTATTCTTCTGGTTATTTGATACCTTGGATCGAGTGTCGACACCTCTGGCACCCAACATATGCTACTAGGTGTGCTGCCCTGAACTTTCATCATTTTTTATATATATATATATATATATACAGGCAGGTCCATAAATATTGGGACATCGACACAATTCTAACATTTTGGGCTCTATATACCACCACAATGGATTTGAAATAAAACAAACAAGATCTGCTTTAACTGCAGACTGACAGCTTTAATTTGAGGGTATTTACATCCAAATCATTTGAACGGTGTAGGAATTACAACAGTTTGCATATGTGCCTCCCACTTGATAAGGTATCAAAAGCAATGGGACAGAATAATAATCATAAATCAAACTTTCACTTTTTAATACTTGGTTGCAAATCCTTTGCAGTCAATTACAGCCTGAAGTCTGGAACGCATAGACATCACCAGACGCTAGGTTTCATCCCTGGTGATGCTCTGCCAGGCCTCTACTGCAACTGTCTTCAGTTCCTGCTTGTTCTTGGGGCATTTTCCCTTCAGTTTTGTCTTCAGCAAGTGAAATGCATGCTCAATCGGATTCAGGTCAGGTGATTGACTTGGCCATTGCATAAAACTCAACTTCTTTCCCTTAAAAAACTCTTTGGTTGCATTTGCAGTATGCTTTGGGTCATTGTCCATCTGCACTGTGAAGCGACGTCCAATGAGTTCAGAAGCATTTGGCTGAATATGAGCAGATAATATTGCCCGAAATACTTCAGAATTCATTCTGCTGCTTTTGTCAGCAGTCACATCATCAATAAATACAAGAGAACCAGTTCCATTGGCAGCCATACATGCCCATGCCATGATACTACCACCACCATGCTTCACTGATGAGGTGGTATTCTTAGGATCATGAGCAGTTCCTTTCCTTCTCCATACTCTTTTCTTCCCATCACTCTGGTACAAGTTGATCTTGGTCTCATCTGTCCATAGGATGTTGTTCCAGAACTGTGAAGGCTTTTTTAGATGTCGTTTGGCAAACTGTAATCTGGCCTTCCTGTTTTTGAGGCTCACCAATTGTTTACATCTTGTGGTGAACCCTCCTTATTCACTCTGGTGAAGTCTTCTCTTGATTGTTGACTTTGACACACATACACCTACCTCCTGGAGAGTGTTCTTGATCTGGCCAACTGTTCTGAAGGTTGTTTTCTTCACCAGGGAAATAATTCTTCGGTCATCCACCACAGTTGTTTTCCGTGGTCTTCCGGGTCTTTTGGTGTTGCTGAGCTCACGGTGCGTTCCTTCTTTTTAAGAATGTTCCAAACAGTTGTTTTGGCCACGCCTAATGTTTTTGCTATCTCTCTGATGGTTTTGTTTTGTTTTTTCAGCCTAATGATGGCTTGCTTCACTGATAGTGACAGCTCTTTGGATTTCATCTTGAGAGTTGACAGCAACAGATTCCAAATGCAAATACGGTAGCACACTTTAAATGAACTCTGGACCTTTTATGTGCTCATTGTAATTGGGATAATGAGGGAATAACACACACCTGGCCATGGAACAGCTGAGAAGCCAATTGTCCCATTAGTTTTTGTCCCTTAACAAGTGGGAGGCACATATGCAAACTGTTGTAATTTCTACACCGTTCACCTGATTTGAATGTAAATACCTTCAAATTAAGGCTCCCTTCACACATCCGCAATTCCATTCCGCATTTTGCGGAACTGAATTGCGGACCCATACATTTCTATGGGGCCGCACGACGTGCGGCCCCGATCCGGAATTGTGGACCCGCACTTCCGGGTCTGCAATTCCGATCCTAAAAAAAAATAGAACATGTCCTATTCTTGTCCGCAATAGCGGACAAGAATAGGCATATTCTCTTAGTGCCGGCAATGTGCGGTCCGCAAAATGCGGAATGCACATTGCCGCTGTCCGTGTTTTGCAGATCCGCAAAACACACACGGATGTGTGAATGGACCCTATTGCTGACAGTCTGCAGTTAAAGCACATCTTGTTCGTTTCACTTCAAATCCATTGTGGTGGTGTATAGAGCCAAAAAATTTAGAATTGTGTCGATGTCCCAATATTTATGGACCTGACTGTATATATATGGAAGAAAGGCCGCACAGATAAATAAGAAATGAAATGGGTGCTATGTCCAGGGGTATGGCTCCTTACACAATGTGATAAGCAAAGAAACGGACAGCACTCCCAGTAAAAAGTTCACTGTGGTTTATTCACCCGTGTGGTACAGTGAGGCAACTTTTTGGCTCATACAAAGAGCCTTTCTCAAGCAAAGAACACAAGTGAAATACAAGATATATATAGCTCAAACATTTCATTAAGATCAGAAATGCATAATTAAAAAAGTTAACAAGTCAATATACAAATCAATCATAAAAATGTCACCATGATACATAATAAAAATAAATGTGCATGAAGTGATAAGTAATATTTAAATTAAAAATGCATGATTGGACATAAAATACATAAATCCATAAATATTTCCACTAAAACCAATAAAATACATAAGTGGTATTGATTAAGCAAAGGTGCAATGTAAAGTGATAAAAGTGATAACATGAGAGAGGGCGGAGCACAAGAATAAAACATAATCATACCCATCATATGTATTGCGTCCCACATGCGGTGAGACGTCGAACTCGGCATGTAGTAGGTGTCACTGCGCAAGCGCCAGGTTGCATTAAGAGTAAGAAAATCAAGTCATCGTGATGCCGTCAGTGGAGCATGCGCACTACATGCCTACCACTGCTTCGGCCATTTTACAACAGGTAACAGACGTTCCATCCAGTTTCGCATGCCCATATGAATAAATCCCAGGCAGTGCCATCTTAAGCAATGGCAAGTATCCCAGAGTTATTTTACAACTAAAGTAAAGGCGTGCTGGTGGACCATTATATGGGAAGGATACTCCTTGTCAAAGGGGTAAAAATTCCACCCTCATGGGCATAAAGTGCAAGCACGCACGGCACTACCATGTCGGTCATGCTATACATAATGCCCCTAGGTTCCTCCTATCACAGCCAAAAACAGGGATCTCCTGATAACACAAGGGCAATAAAATAATATACATATTGGCACAATCTGGAGCATAGCCATATATAAAAAACTTGATAATAAAGATAACGTGGGGACATTTTTACTCCGATGGGTATGCATGTTCAACTTCCATAACGTTCCACCTTGTTCATACTGTATTCTGAGAAAAAGGAAAATGAAAAAAATTAATTAATCCATTATAAACATATGGCTTACTTGGGTTTATATATAACCATCTACTTACTCAGAATACAGCCAAAGACAATATATACAGCAATATCATAGGGCAAACCAATCCTTTATGTATACAACCCAG
The DNA here is from genome assembly GCF_905171765.1 of Bufo bufo. NCBI lineage: Eukaryota > Metazoa > Chordata > Amphibia > Anura > Bufonidae > Bufo > Bufo bufo. The sequence continues at coordinate 312,030,597 of NC_053392.1, forward strand.
GGTTATAGTCAATATTAAGACCATTAGGTTTAAGACAATTCAAAGTATGAATCCAAAAAAGCTTTTCTTTAGCAACAATACTCTATTACCTCCTCTCCTGAGTGGAGGGATGTGATCGATGATCCAACATTTTAGTTCCCTTTCACTGACTCGACTTTCTTACTCTTGATGCAACCTGGCGCTTGCGCACTGACACATACTACACGCCGAGTTAGGGGACGTGATACATCTGATGGGTATGATTATGTTTTATTCTTGCGCTCCGCCCTCTGTCATCTTATCACTTTTATCACTTTACATTGCACCTGTGCTTAATCAATAGAACTTATGTATTTTATTGGTTTTAGTGGAAATATTTATGGATGTATGTATTTTATGTCCAATCATGCATTTGTAATTTATATATTACTTATCACTTCATGCACATTTGTTTTTATGTATCATGGTGACATTTTTATGATTGATTTGTATATTGACTTGTTCACTTTTTTAATTATGCATTTCTGATCTTAATGAAATGTTTGAGCTATATATATCTTGTATTTCACTTGTGTTCTTTGCTTGAGAAAGGCTCTTTGTATGAGCCGAAACGTTGCCTCACTGTACCACATGGGTGAATAAACCACTGTGAACTTTTTACTGGGAGTGCTGTCCGTTTCTTTGCTTATATATATAGGAGGAGCGGAGGAGGATGTTGTGGTTAGATTGACAGAGATGGGGACCAAATTTATCAGGAGAGGCTATCCCAGAAAGCTTATACAACAACAACAGCGAGGGCCCTATTATAATCCAGGAAGTCTTTATTAGAAAAAGAGGTAACAAAGGTAGATGATGTTAAACTCATTCCCTTTGTTACACGGTTTTCACCTTTGAGTAATAGGATCAGTGGTATTCTGAAGAGACACTGGCCGATTTTGGGCAGTAATTTTAAACATATTCCCGAGCTTGTTAATCCCCCATTGATGTCTTATAGGCGCACATGTAACATCAAGGATCAATTGGTGCGGGCAGACATCGGCACGAATAAGGTCTCGTTCAGTACTTATTGTGGTGCATCAAAGAAAGGCTGCTTTCCTTGCCATGGATGTGTGAATTGCCCATTGATGTTGAGGGGTGCTATTTTTTCACATCCACGGACAGGAGATGAATATGTGATTAAACATTATCTGACTTGTGACTCCTTCTATGTTGTGTATTTACTAGAATGCCCGTGTCATCTTTTCTATCTGGGTAAAACCACATGGGATGTCAAAACAAGATTGAATCAGCACAGATACACTATTTGGAAAAATAAATTGGATCTACCAGTGTCAAAGCACTTTACGGAAGCAAAACATACTGAGAGGGATTTACGTTTCAGGATCATTGACTTGGTTGCAATGCCACGCCGGGATGGTGACAGGTCAATAATGCTGAAGCAACATGAACTTTACTGGATTTACCAGTTTCAGACCTTAAAACCCAATGGGTTCAATTTTGAGTTTAGGGTGGTGTGATCCTAGGCGTGTGGGGTCCCTGCCTTATATCTGAATGTGTATGTCAAGATTGGTGCTCTTAATTTATTGTTTTTCTTTTTATTTCAGGATATCTTGATGGAAATTATTGTCTTGAGCATGAGGACATCGCCCAACATGAAACCTGTGAATATAACCCACATAAAAGGCCTTTTAACCTGTTTTTCCGTTGCTTTAGTTTCCCTTTTAAAAGGGTGCAATTTACCAGAGAATTGGGGGATTTGACACTGATATATAATTTACCATTGTGTGGTATGGCATTGATACGTGAACTTGGTCAGGGAGTTGTGTATTGGTTGTTGGATGAGGGAGCAGGGGAGAGGTGACGTTGAAGTGTCCCTCTCCTCTGTTCCGCACGGAGGCTTTCACCCTTGAATGGGTTGTGTGCACCGTTGTGGAGCATTTGCGACCTTGCACCACCCCCTAATTCATTCCACGCGACATCAGTGATGTAGTAACTGGGGACGGGGTCAATGATTTGCCTGTGTTCCCCGACCACGACGGGATTTGCACTTAAGTTCAAGCTTAGTGCTGATCCCGTTATAGACATCCTCCGGTCCAGTATGCTTTTTCCTTGCCCCACATGATATTAGTTACCATGATTATTTGATGATGACAATGTCGGATCCCTCTCTGCTGGACATGCGCAGTGGCTGAATACCACATAAGTTGACATATTCAGTGAAGACGGATAAGGTTATATGTGGCGCATGCGCGAGATTATGAATTATTGGCAATTATGTATTTGACATGGAATCATGGATATGAGTAATTACTTACTGTAATCACGATCACTATGTAATAATGTTGTATTTTATGCATATGTAGCACATGGAAAATATGTTTTTAATCATGTTTTTCACTGTATATTTATATTTATTCATTGATGACCAATTATGTAACACTGATGAGATCTGAGAGAGCTGAAATTCTGCATTGCTTTTAGGTGTAATAAAAATCCTTTTTCACTACAAGACCGGAGTGCTGCCCTCATTTCATTGATTTTATATATATATATATATATATATATATATATACAGTACAGACCAAAAGTTTGGACACACCTTCTCATTCAAAGAGTTTTCTTTATTTTCATGACTATGAAGGCATCAAAACTATGAATTAACACATGTGGAATTATATACATAACAAACAAGTGTGAAACAACTGAAAATATGTCATATTCTAGGTTCTTCAAAGTAGCCACCTTTTGCTTTGATTACTGCTTTGCACACTCTTGGCATTCTCTTGATGAGCTTAAAGAGGTAGTCCCCTGAAATGGTCTTCCAACAGTCTTGAAGGAGTTCCCAGAGATGCTTAGCACTTGTTGGCCCTTTTGCCTTCACTCTGCGGTCCAGCTCACCCCAAACCATCTCGATTGGGTTCAGGTCCGGTGACTATGGAGGCCAGGTCATCTGGCGTAGCCCCCTATCACTCTCCTTCATGGTCAAATAGCCCTTACTTTCAAAGTTTTCCCAATTTTTCGGCTGACTGACCTTCATTTCTTAAAGTAATGATGGCCACTCGTTTTTCTTTACTTAGCTGCTTTTTTCTTGCCATAATACAAATTCTAACAGTCTATTCAGTAGGACTATCAGCTGTGTATGCACCTGAACTCTCCTCAACGCCACTGATGGTCCCAACCCCATTTATAAGGCAAGAAATCCCACTTATTAAACCTGACAGGGCACACCTGTGAAGTGAAACCCATTTCAGGGGAGTACCTCTTGAAGCTCATCAAGAGAATGCCAAGAGTGTGCAAAGCAGTAATCAAAGCAAAAGGTGGCTACTTTGAAGAACCTAGAATATGACATATTTTCAGTTGTTTCACACTTGTTTGTTATGTATATAATTCCACATGTGTTAATTCATAGTTTTGATGCCTTCAGTGTGAATCTACAATTTTCATAGTCATGAAAATAAAGAAAACTCTTTGAATGAGAAGGTGTGTCCAAACTTTTGGTCTGTACTGTATATATAAAAAATTGCACATGTAGGCTGTATCATGCTCTCAGTTGGATGTTGTCCTACTTGCTGGTCCACTATCAAATCCCCACATAAATGCATATTATTTTATTTTATTTTATGTTCACTTCATTTTTTAGATTTGTAAAAGGAGCCCCAGAACCTAAAAACCCTACATCAACTCTGTGGTTGTGTCACAGCACCAGTGGATGTTAGCTTTGCGCCAGACCAATCTGATCTTCTTGTCCTGTGCTACCTCCTTGGTTCATCTGCTCCCCCTGCTGGTTGACAACTATATGTGGGGATCATTGAAGATATTGGCTGCACCAGGCATTTAACTATTCCATCCGTGTACATCAGTGTTGGCCTGTGCTATGGCAGGCGTAGCACTATGAAGTGCCTTTTGCGCTGTGGCATTAGAAGAATTTTGATATCTCTGACTTTTTAGTCTAATCAGACTGTCTAGTACTCTGTAATTCCTCTAGCGCTGTTGTATGGAAACAGTAGGTTTAAATAGCACACCAAATGCTTGGAATAACTTCTTTATTAACTTCAACTTTTCTTCATATATAACACTGCAGCCTCCACAACAGATAGTCCATGAACATAACACGTGTTGAATAAAGTATCACAAAATGGTATTCGTAAGTTGGTGGGTCAACTGTTCAGTCTTGTCATTCAACATAAAATGATGGATATATTTCTCTCTTCAGTATCTGTACTCTCACTTTAAGTTATTTAAGCACTTTATTATCTCTCTGAGAGGTATATCTGAGTTCTAACTAATAGTTCTACTGAATTTGGTTGCAATTTGCAGTATGCAGTTAGCAGTAACCATTTGCAGATTGGTTGAGTATGATCTGGTATGGTTGTATTCAATTTGGATTGCAATATGGAATTTGAATTTGGATTGTGAACTTTGTAGGAACATTATATAACTGTTCTAAATACCTATTTTGGCCTCTCTGCTCTTAGTGGAGTGAATGTCTGTTCAGCTTCTCTCCTCTGGTGTAATGATTCTAACAGCTCCTGCTAGGGGAATTTCCCACACAGGCTGTTTGTTAGGCTGGCTGTGATTGGTAAAAACTCCTGCTGTGTGTGAGGCTGGCTGTGATTGGTCTAGACTCCTGCCCAGCAACAACAGTTTAACTCTATGCATTCTGTTGTTTCTGTTGTGTCATTGAGCTTACCTTACATTATATAATTAATTTTAAAGGCATACTATCTTTTCTGCTTCTGTGAACACAAAATATAACAGTTATATGACATCCAAACATGAAGTCACTGTAAATAACTCTGCTGTTGTCTTTAACGCACAAACATAGGAACTGTATTAAGGTTATTGGCAGGTCTAGCTGTATAAACACATAAGCTATATTAGCAATCTAGGACAGGTCTTAGCTGGCCAGCTACATGTGCACACAACCCAAGACAGTTGAGCAGCATTCTTGTTTCTGTTTCTTGTTTCCGTTTTCAAGTTGACCTATTCACTATAAGTTGACATATTCACTATATGAGCACCTTTTCTTTTCCTTGCAAAACATTGATCAATAATATGTTGCCTGCAGCTTACACTGCAATTTCATGGTGACAGGTTCCCTTTAAATTATATACGTCATATTTCTGTTGAGGTGCCATATGTTCAGAGCAGTATTCATTATGCAGTTATTGTCATTTGCCTTGCTTTAGCCAGGGAGAAGGTGAGTTTTTTTTCTCCTTGGTTGTGATCCTCTCCGCTGTCATTGGATGGTGCTACAGCCAGGGAGAAGGAGACGCCTATTGAGAAACAGAGCAGTCTCCTCTTCCCTGTACTGATGCTATTCATTAGCATATCAGGTGGGCAAAGTGAACGGGGGCCACAGCGAGGGAACAGAGTGCCGGACAGACACACTAGTAAGCAATATTACACCCATGAATTATGCCCTACACAATCCCCTACTTATTTCATAATTTCTGGACCCATGAAAGGTCCTCTTTAAAGGTGTACTGGAGGCATGAAAACTGTTGCTACAAAACTATACAATAGTAACATAGTAACATAGTACATAAGGCCGAAAAAAGACATTTGTCCATCCAGTTCGGCCTGTTATCCTGCAAGTTGATCCAGAGGAAGGCAAAAAAAACCTGTGAGGTAAAAGCCAATTTTCCTCACTTTAGGGGAATAAAAAATTCCTTCCCGACTCCAATCAGGCAATCAGAATAACTCCCTGGATCAACGACCCCTCTCTAGTAGCTATAGCCTGTAATATTATTACGCTCTAGAAACACATCCAGGCCCCTCTTGAATTCCTTTATTGTACTCACCATCACCAACTCCTCAGGCAGAGAGTTCCATAGTCTCACTGCTCTTACCGTAAAGAATCCTTTTCTATGTTTGTGTACAAACCTTCTTTCCTCCAAACGCAGAGGATGTCCCCTCGTCACAGTCACAGTCCTGGGGATAAATAGATGATGGGATAGATCTCTGTACTGACCCCTGATATATTTATATCCATATAAAACATTATGTCCATATAAAACATTCTTTATACAATCTACCACTTTTTAGAAAATATGGGAGCCTTCCATTTAAGTAAATAGTAATGACTCATTTTACAAGGATGATTTTCTTGCTCATGTTAATTAACTCTGCATGCTGTTTTAGCACTTTAATCTTTACAGGATATACACTGATTCATGTTTTTGGCTATTTTACATTAACTGCTCAAGTCAGGTCAAGCCACAACATTTCATTGAGGTCAATGCTTATGATTTGGCATTCTAAAACACATTTCAACTATGTCAGTCATTCTCATCTGTAGATATATGTGTGTGTATTAAGTGATATTTTATTGCTGCACTTTCTTATTTTATGTAAGTAAATTAACCCATATGAATCATAATTTGAGTTTTCCTGCTTGATGTAAAGAATACTACATAGCAATGCTAGAATACTTTTAAAACAGATGACAAAAAGTTGCATTGAAGGCTTAACAGACCAGATAACCCAGACATACCAGACAATATGGGGATGTACTGCCCAGTTAGCAACTAATGCAGCTGAGACATGCAATAAAACAACAAATTACTAGCTAATGGGGTCTCCTTGAACTTGAGACCTTGTTTTAATGTCTAGTGCCTCAATGTCCTACATACCAAATTAAAAGTCTGGGCACTATTAAACTAACCTTTAACCCTTGGGATGCTGGAGGTTTTTCATTTTTGCGTTTTTTTTTTATTTTTCCTCCATATCTTTCTTGAGCCATAACTTTTTAATTTTTCTGTTCACATATCCTTATGAGGGCTTATCTTTTGTGGAACAAGTTGAACTTTCTAATGCCACCATTTATTATTACATACAATGTAGTGGAAAGGGGGGAAAAAATTCCAAATGGGGTATTGGAAAACAACAATACCACATATGTATAGGTTGTTCATGTACAAATAGTTTAAAAATAAATGTAAACTTTGAAAAATAAATGTAAACTTTGAAAAAAATAATATCTACTGTGTGAGCTTTTCACCCTTCAGATGCCGTGATCTCAATTCATCACGGCATCTAAAGGCTTTAATTACTGCAATCGGTATTATTGAAACAGCGGAGACTCACCGGCCATGACGCACACTGCACGTGTATATGGGTGCCAAGTTTGCACTGGTATCGAAGGGGTTAAAGGGAATATGTCAGCATTTCAAGTAAGGGCTCTTTCACACTTGCGTTGTCCCTGATCCGTCGTGTACTCCATTTGCCGGAAGTGCCCACCGGATCCGTAACACCGCAAGTGAACTGAAAGCATTTGAAGACTGATCCGTCTTCAAAATGCGTTCAGTGTTACTATGGCAGCCAGGACGCTATTAAAGTCCTGGTTGCCATAGTAGTAGTGGGGAGCGGGGGAGCAGTAAACTTACAGTCCGTGCGGCTCCCGGGGCGCTCCAGAATGACGTCAGAGCGCCCCATGCGCATGGATGACGTGATCATCCGCTCCCCCCATGGCAGTAACAGTCAGGTATTAAAAAAATATAATAAACACTTCTACTTACCTCCATGTCAGCGATGCGATGCAGCCTCTTCCTGTGTCCCGCCCTGTATGTCCATATATGGAGTCAGTGCTTGTATTTCAGAAAAGATTCTGCTGGGATTCGAACCCACGACCTTCTGTATCAGAGGCAAAGCACCTAACCACAAGACCATAAGAGCTGCCTTGCTGCTGACTGAAAAAATATGAGACTTCTACTGTTATAGCTGGCTAAGTGTACATCTATACACATGACAGCTGCTCATATATAGAGATATAGCAGAGCTGAGTGTGCTGGGACAGATGTAATATAGAGATATAGCAGTGCTGGGTGTGTTGGGGCAGCTGTCATGTGTATAGATGTACACTTAGCCAGCTATAACAGTAGAAGTCTCATATTTTTTCAATCAGTTGCAATGCAGCCTTTATGGCTGTGAGGGTAAAGGCTTTACCTCTGATACATTGGAGGTTGTGGGTTCGAATACCAGACACATCAGGAGACTTTAGGAGACAGTAAGATTAGATCACATTAGCGAGGGGGCCTGCTGCTGTGAAGGGCCCCCGAACATTAAGACAAGAATCGATATTTAACTAACTTGAAAATAAACTGTTACACACGCTGCCGGGCGCCGGGCCCCGAAGCAGCTGCTTCCCCTGCCTCCCCAGTAGTTACGCCACTGTTCTGTGGTATTCTGTGACATATACAGTACGCCATCCAAAAACTGTTTCTTTAGCGTAAATTTTAATAATCTGGGCCTAATCTAGTGTCCATAGTGTGTGGCTTTCTGTGACATATACAGTACACCATCCGAAAACTGTTTCTTTAGGGCAAATTCCAATAATCTGGGCCTAATCTATTGTCCATATTCTGTGTGTTTCTGTGACATATGCTGTCCTGCATCTGAAAACTGAGTTTGTATTACAAATTCCAAAAATATGGGCCTAATCTAGTGTCCATAGTGTGTGGCTTTCTGTGACATATACAGTACTCCATCCAAAAACTGTTTCTTTAGGTCAAATTCCAAAAATCTGAGCCTGATCTAGTGTCCATATTCTGTGTGTTTCTGTGACATATACTGTCCTGCATCCGAAAACTGAGTTTGTATTGCAAATTCCAGAGTGTGCTTGGCGTACATGCTGCACCTGCGCTCCCTGGACTTTGTGTGGCTGTCATGGCCCACAAACAGGTAGGAACTAGTGTTAGGGACCACTCCATAGAGGCGACCTTGACGTGGTGAGTGGCTTATTACGCTTTGGCCAAAATGTACACCAATGCCTCATCCAGCATAGAGGCAGGGCAGAATGCTGGTTGCAGAGTGCCATTGCATTTGTGTCTTTTTCTTTGTATATGTATTTCGCCATAGCAATGTGCACCTACATAGGGTTGTGCTGATTGAATCCCCCACATATTTTCTTTGTAGTATATATTGGAGGCGTGGCGATCTCCATGCAGTCATGCACACCTGACCAGTCAATCTGTCCTGTAGGCTAGTTTTAAAGTCAGTATAAAACTGAGTCTGCATAGCACCTACCAGTAGCTATTTGGCTCCAGGAGAAGTATATAGTGGGCTCAGCATGTATGTTGGTACTTGCATCCCTGGATCCGATGAAAGCTGTAATGGCACCGGACGAGGTTAAAAGCAGAGTGTGCTTGGCGTACATGCTGCACCTGCGCTCCCTGGACTTTGTGTGGCTGTCATGGCCCACAAACAGGTAGGAACTAGTGTTAGGGACCACTCCATAGAGGCGACCTTGACGTGGTGAGTGGCTTATTACGCTTTGGCCAAAATGTACACCAATGCCTCATCCAGCATAGAGGCAGGGCAGAATGCTGGTTGCAGAGTGCCATTGCATTTGTGTCTTTTTCTTTGTATATGTATTTCGCCATAGCAATGTGCACCTACATAGGGTTGTGCTGATTGAATCCCCCACATTTTTTCTTTGTAGTATATATTGGAGGCGTGGCGATCTCCATGCAGTCATACACACCTGACCAGTCAATCTGTCCTGTAGGCTGGTTTTAAAGTCAGTATAAAACTGAGTCTGCATAGCACCTACCAGTAGCTATTTGGCTCCAGGAGAAGTATATAGTGGGCTCAGTATGTATGTTGGTACTTGCATCCCTGGATCCGATGAAAGCTGTAATGGCACCGGACGAGGTTAAAAGCAGAGTGTGCTTGGCGTACATGCTGCACCTGCGCTCCCTGGACTTTGTGTGGTTGTCATGGCCCACAAACAGGTAGGAACTAGTGTTAGGGACCACTCCATAGAGGCGACCTTGACGTGGTGAGTGGCTTATTACGCTTTGGCCAAAATGTACACCAATGCCTCATCCAGCATAGAGGCAGGGCAGAATGCTGGTTGAAGAGTGCCATTGCATTTGTGTCTTTTTCTTTGTATAATCCAAATATAGTCTTATTTTAACTCCGCTATCCCCCACATATCAATTCCCTTTCTCGGTATCATTAGTTTTTGTGCTGTTCACTATGATCCTAGCCTGTACAGATCACTTTTCCCCAGTCATCTCATTATCATTATAGGCAGGATTGCAATGACAATTATTACCTATTTAATTATAACATAGGATCTAACATTCAGAATTGGTTATTGTAAAAGTATACCTACCCCTCCTGACCTCTGCACAGGTCACACCGAATAAATAGAAAACTCTCCCATAGAAGTAAATGAGGTCTCTCATGTCTATTTGCCTATGGTGACTAAAGTAAGGTATATCTCCAATTGCTGTTAACGACAGCTCAGTCAAGAAAAAAAGGAAATGTGTCTGGTTTTAACTGACAGAAAGCATTATATGTATCACATTACCCTTTAAAATTAATGAAATACAAGTAATGCTGATTTTTCCCACATAACTACGTATATATGAATCTGCTCAGCTCTTCCTGCTCTACGCCATGCTGTCCACAGATAGGACTGAATGTTCTGTGTGACAAATTCCCATTAATCATGGATACAGATTGCACAGTGGGGCAGCTATGCAGAAGATAAAAAGGGACAACAAAAGGAAAATTAGAATTAGAATTAATATTGAAGAACTGAAAAAAAAAAATGTAGAGCAGAAGACTACAGAGGAAGCAACAAGTTAGATATAAAAAGTTAATTTTACTGCATAGGTAAAGTCAAAGAAAACTAGAGTTAAGTCAAACTATACTCTTAGGAAATAAGAACACAAAAGATCATATTGGCTAGCAGCTACAGTCATGCTATATCCTAGGCTTCCTTTTAATGATAAGCGCCTGCCTTTCATATATTAGATTTTCTTTAATATTATCAGAGATTGTTGGCCTGTGCTTAGGATTTTAATGCAAAGAAATAAAATGCACAGAGGATTACAAATGATGAAACATTTGTAATGTTTATTGTTTGTATATATTTTCCTTGATACGCTGCAAAACACATCTATTATGTATGAGATTAGTGATCATATTCTCTTCCTGGAAGCAATGTAAGCTAGAAATAACAGCACAATTTCACATTGTACCTGTAAATGTTGTAATTTCTTCCTATTTAATGCATTTATAAACAAAGGGAAGCAGCATTGCAGTGGATTATTTTAGAGAAGCCGATGTGCTCATTTATGAAATGTATGTTATGTTTTCATTTTGTACTTTCACATGCAAGTTATGCTGGTTGTAATGGAAAACCTATAAAAATAAGGTACAACAAGCCACATTGTATACAGAATCATCAGTTTTGTTTGCAATTATTTATAAAATGTGATTAATAAAAGACTGGAATAACCATAAGTCATACAAGAAGAAATGTCATTATTTCATGCCCCATGCAAATAAAGGCAATATACTATTACAGATAAGAACCTTGAGACGTAACAACTGTGAGGGGGAGTAGCTCATTCTATATAGCATCTTAACGGGGTCAACCCATCTCACGCATTGATGGTATATCGCTAGGATATACCACCAATATCAGATAGGTGAGGGTCCGACCTGTGGGACTCACACCTATCTTTCTACTGGGGCTCCAAAAGCAAAGATGAGTTTACTGCGCATGCACAGCATGCTCTCTGTTAATTTCTATGGGAGAATACACTCCGCTATTTCCAGAACTCCCATTGAAATGAATGGAAGGTGGCCACACTGTGCGGTGTGCCCTTGTTCACATGGGGTCCCTGTTCTAGAGATACATAGATAATGGTCCCAGAGGTAGGATCCACAGGTATCTAACAATGGTGGCATATACTAGCAATATCTCACCAATGTGTGAGATGGGCCAACCCCTTTAAGGGTAAAATGGAGTCTTGTACTCAGATCTGGCCAGGATTTGAGAGCTTGTGAGCAAATCAATTCTCCTGTCCATTAAATACAAACGGAGAACGAACCAAACAATTTCACCTAAATCAGGTCTAAATTAATATTACCAATATAGCCCTGTGAGCAGCGAATCGGTGAAACAGGAATGAGGCAAAAAAAAAAGTCCTCACTTCCTTCCAGGAGCCTAAACTTTACTTCATACTGAATATTGTTATTCATTATTCAGTGTATTATAAAGTCCAACTAACGGAGGAGGATACAGTTTCTTTTAAAAGATTAATCTGCTAAAATAGGAGACAGCTGCTTGTAAATGCTTAAAAATTCAGGATACTTTTTTTCTTGTTTTAGAAATGGGGAACAATAGTTTTTTTGTTTGTTTGTTTTATGTTTGTTTGTTTTTTTGTTTTTTTAAAAGGGAAGCCAAAGTTACTTATGCCATTTCAGTACCTACCAGGTCCCTGCTGGTCTCCACTTCCTACTTCCATCTTGAGCAACAAAAAAGCATGATGCCTGCTTAGCCCATGACCGACTTAGACAGTTCACCATCACAGGCAGTGATGGGCTTAGCAAGCATCTCCTGCCATTGTATGTGTGCAAAGTTGAGACCAAGAAGGGAGCACACAGAGCAATTAGTAGCCACAGTTGAGTAAAAACACCTCACTACTCAATACTGGACATTTTTTTGTTAACCTGAAGGAAATGCACCATTACTGCACAACTCGGTGCAGTCTCTCCGAGATGCAGTCTGTAGCTGTATTGGGCCTTTACGCAAATAAGCCCAAAAAAAAACCAAAAGCCCATTTTTGTGTCTTGTTGAAGCCAGAATTCTGGAATGCAGGCTTGAAAAATTCCCCCTTAAAGGGGTTGTCCATGAAAAATATTCTATAGCTTTCAAACCATCACCTGGATCTGAATTCTTTTGTAGCTGCATGTAATTAAACATTTAGCATAGCCACTGAGTTATTCAATAAAATGCGTCTGTATAGCGCCACCTGCTGTTCATTTCTTTTATTATTTCTTTGTCCGGATCACTGAGATGGCCTTATATGCTCAGTCTCAAATGCCTCAAATGAGTTATGATAGGGAGAGCGCTTCAGAAGAATGGAAACGCCCCCATGGGCTCCATTCACAAGTCCGTGGTGTGTTGCGGACCCGCAAATTGCGGATCCGCAACACACCCACCCGGCACCCCTATAGAAATGCCTATTCTTGTCCACAAGCTGCGGACAAGAATAGGACATGTTCTATCTTTTGCGGAGCTGCGGAGCTGAAAATCGGGGCCGCGCTCCGCAAATGCGGATGCTGACAGCACACTGTGTGCTGTCTGCATCCATTCCGTCCCCATAGAAAATGAATGGGTCCGCACCCATTTGCGGACATGTGAATGGAGCCTTAGCTGCAGCAGAAAAGACTTTCCTCTTGAGATGCCAGTTTGATATAAATCTAAATAAATAATGGGGAGATCTCTGGATCCATGTTAGGCACAGGGATGGTTCTAACTTTGTTAGAAAGAGATTTTTTTAATATTCAATTCGGCATGTTCGCCAAATTTTTCAAAAAAATGTGGTTCAATCAGAATTTATTTGCGGCGAATCGTATTAAAAACCGGCTATTTCCTGGCTGCAGAGAGCCTTTATAGTGGTGTAGAACACTTTGCCTTGCAGTAACACGCATAGGGAGTCTGCTGTGGTAGTGAAATAATACTGTGAGTCAGTATGACATGCAGATGACATGCGTCGCTCTTAGAATCACTGCACACTTCACTTATTTTGTCAGTCACGGGGCCAAAACTGACCAAATAACTCAAGTATGAACTCACAGCCTTACAGGTCGATGTTAGCGCCAAGAAGGAGTGCACTGCTTTTACACTGTCGTCAGCTGATTCCACATAGATGTCTACAGAGCCTGTTCTATTAGAAGGCTTCTATTAGAAGAGCCTTGTATTTTACCCTATCTCTGGTCCGTCAGAACCATAGGCCCAAAAAAACGTATCCTGTCTATTGAGCATCCGCCTTCACTTGGTCAGCATTTGGTCAGTAATCCATCAGTATTGCTAATGCCAAAAAAAACAGGAGTGGATCCAAAACAGATATGACACGTGAATGTCTTCTGTGTTTTGTACCCACTCCTGCTTTTGGCTACCAAATCACAAGCCAATTCTGATGGGACCATACAGGCATTACAGCTGCTACACAGACAGAATCCATTGTGCGTCTTATTTTTCCTTCTTTATGACAGATCAGAAGAAGGGTCAAATAAATGATGATATCAGTCAGGCTGAAAGGCAAAATCGTAGCCCAGTTATGAAGTGGGGAGGGTGGGAACAGCATGAGAAGTCTACAGAGTGGCCTTATGACATAGTGGTGAGGTGAAACTAGCATGAGGAGACCACATAGTGCTCCAAAGACAGAGTCTGGAGGTGGCGGCAGCATCAGGAGGATGCCACAGAGTGGCACAATGGCAGTGTGGAGATGGAGGCAGCATCAGAAGGCCACAGAGCGGCACAATGACAGAGTGTGGAGGTGGCGACAGCAGCAGCATTAGGAGGAGGCCACAGAGTGGCACAATGAAAGTGTGAAGGTTGCAGAAGCAGCATCAGGATACCACAGAGTGGCAAGGTGACATAGTGTGGAGGTGGCAGCAGTATCAGCATCAGGAGACCACAGAGTGACCCGGTGACAGAATGGGGAGGTGGCAGCAGAATTAGGAGACAAAATAGTGGCAAGGTGACATAGTATGGAGGTGGCAGCAGTATCAGGAGACCACAGAGTAGCCCAAAGACAGATGTGTGAGTTAGCAGCAGCATAAAGAGACCACAGAGTGGCAAGGTGACATAGTGTGAAGGTGGCAGCAGCATCAGGAGACCACAGAGTGGCAAGGTGACATTAGTGAGGAGGTGGCAGCAGCATCAGGAGACCACAGAGTGGCAAGGTGAAATAGTGAGGAGGTGGCAGCAGCATCAGGAGACCACAGAGTGACCCGATGACAGAGTGGGGAGGTGGGTGGCAATACGAGTACCAGCTGAAGATGATGGGTGAAAGAAGGAGCACTTGGCATCAGATGTGTGGCATCAGGGGGGTGGCAGCATCAGAATAGTAGCTGAGGCAGGGAGCCTGAAGAAAACGGTCTCTTTCAAAGTGTTGGTGTGGCACCATGGATGATCTAGTCTAATGCATCAGGCATTGGTGGGTGCAAAGCCTTGCTGATCCACGCCTGATTCATCTAGACAAAGGTCAGTCTCTCCACATTTTGGGTGGACAGGCGATATCTTCTTGGGGTAACTATGGCCCCCGCCGCATTAAACACCAGCTCTGATGCCACGCTACTGGCTGGGCAGGACAGCTTTTTCAGGCCAAACTCTGCTAGGTACGGCCACAAATCCAGTTTGGCTTCCCAGTAGTCCAGCGGATCTTCAATGTGGGGTGGCAGGGTACTGTCCAAGTATGTCACCACCTGCTGGTTCAGGTCCTGCTCCAGGTCTAGCTGCTGCTGGTGAGCAGTTTCTTCACTAGGCGGGTGAAGAAAGCTGCTTATCAGCGACTCTAGACTCAAGTTGCTGCTGCTGGAGCTGGAACTGCTCCTATATCCCCCCACCCTGCCACAGGAGCCATTGCAGAGGAATGTGAGCGCAGAGGACCCCCCGGTCAGACCTGCGAGAGGATGGACAATGGCGCAGATAGGCAATGGCCAACTCACTACATAGGATGTCTCTATAGTAGTGCAGTTTGTTCTCCCTCTCAGCGGGTGTAAAAGAGAGCCAGAAGTCATCCCTCTGCCGAATGGTGGCAATTCGGCTGTCACTATGCAAACAAGTGAGCATACATCAGGCGATTTGTGCAAGTGCCTCCATATCCACTGCATACTGCCACGGTGTGTCTGGGTCCTCTGCCTCATCGACCTGTAGCTCCTCTTGCTGCTCCTGCTCCTCCTCTCCTGTCACCTGTGTAGAAAAATCACCCATTTTGCTACACATTGCTTGTGCTCCAATGTCCTCCTCCTCCTCTAGTTCAGCCCCCACAGGGCTCATGTGGCCGTGAGATATAGGTGCTACGTCTCCAGTCCTCTGACCAGCCAGATTTACCAGCATCTGTTCCAGAACATGAAGCAGTGGAATTAAGTTTTTCTTCCCGTAGTCCTGGCGGCTGACAAACGGCAGGTGTCACGCATGAGCTGCCACTGGCTAACATCGAAGTTACACAGAGGAGTACTCCTGTCCGCTTGGATCATCAAGAAATTGTTTATGGCCTTTCTTTGTTCCTATAGACGGTCCAACATATGGAGGGTGGAATTCCAACAGATGGAAATGTAATGCCCCGGAGTGGCATTACCACTCCTCACCCCGCCTACTGTCTCCTATGGGCTAACACAGTGTCATCTTATGCATTTATTGCAGGTCCTATACAATGTGCATTGTTATTCCTATGTAACTGTTAATGTTCATGTAATGTATCTGGTTCTCCAGAAGGTGGCAGCAAGCATGCCAGAGCTACATTTGCAGAGGAAGGAACCTTCTTTCCATTCTAATTCTCCCTCTAAGGAGCGGAGGGTTCTAGTTAGTTGTCAGTGGAGAGTACCCCATGCTAGGGGAAGGAAGCAAGTCCACGTCCTGGCTGGACATGTCCTGCCTAAGCCAGCTAGAGCACCTTCAGCTCTGCTGGATATTGAAGCCACAGTTTGAAGCCTCTGAAGCCAGGAGGAAAAGATCCCTGGTTCTAATCTAGAGACAGACTACAGAGAGAAGTTGCAGCATAAAGAAAGAAGAAAAGTTCTACAGAAAGCTTGTCAGCACAGCAGAGCCAGAGAGCAACAAATGTAGGAGACTTGAGTTTGTTTGCTTGCCAGAGTTAATGCTAACGCCTGTTGGGAACCAAGATAAAGTCTGTAAACTGTTTGGAGAGACGTTAATGCAGAGTAAAGCTGTTTTCTAACTTCATCACAAGGTCTGGACTCAATTCATTTCATCATCCTCTTCATCAACAACTTCCTTTTCATTGCTTCGGAGCCAACGCCTGAGGTCCAGCGTATCCAGGTAGGAGCACTGTGAAACGTTCACAACACATAAAGGGACATTGTAAGCCACCCTACACCTCTCTGGCATTCCTACACCTGGGTACCATCCACAATATCACTTAAAGGGCCCTGTGCCCTTGTTGCTTCACTGCAACTGGCGTTACGAAAACAAGTACTTTTTCCTCTTTAAGGGCCCTGGGGGGAGACGCCCGCCGCAGAAACATTGCATATCAGCCTATGTTAGGGATGCCATTCTGTCACTGCAGCTCAAGGGTGTGCTTTGCGGTGTACGAGTGGCTGAAGTGCATGCAAAGATTCCAGGCCATTTTTACAATGTTTTGCAGATGGGTGGAAGACTTCAGGAAACGCTTGACAACCAGATTGAACCCGTGTGCCATGCAGGGCACATGGCTCAGCCCTCCTTGACGCAGCGCCGACAACATGTTCTTCCCATTGTTGGTCACCATGGTTCTGATTTTGAGGTGTCGCGGAGAAAGCCAGGATACAATTTCTTCGTGAAGAACACAGAGCAGTTCCTCCCCTGTGTGACTCTGTTCGCCCAGGCAAATGAGATGCAGAACAGCGTGACACTGCTGTGTCCTGCACATGTAGTATGCTGGAGGGGCACTGTGAATTGTCCCTGCAGTGGAGGCTGAGGACACAGTGGAGGATGAGGAGGCAGAGGCGGACATTGTCGCAGGACCAACGGCGTGAAAACGTGGAGGCGGAAGCGGAGTCACCTGGCCAAGTTGCTGGTGTGGCTGTACAGGAACCGCATTCACCCAGTGGGCTGTAAAGGACATGTATTGTCCCTGACCGTAGTTACAGCTCCACACATCGGTGCTGCCGTGCACTTTGGCAGACATCGACAGGCTTAAGGACTGGCCCACCTTCTGTTCTACATGTGTGTGCAAGGCTGCTACTGACTTTTTGGCAAAGAAATGACGGCTTGGGACGCTCCACCTCGGCTCTGCACAAGACATCAGTTCTCTTGGAAAGGGAGGGACTGCAGCACCAGCAATTTGGACAGGAGTGCATTCAGCTTCTGCACCATTGGATGAGTGCACGCATACTGTTGTCTCTTGGCAATTGCTTCGGTGATCAATTGCTGACAGAATGACTGACAAGGAATAGAAGGAGGAGCAGGAGCATCAGGAACAGCAGATGATGGGAAGGACAGAAAGCTCCCTTCGTTTAAGGTGGTGGAGCCTTGACTGCCTGAAACCAGGTGCATGCCACTGGGTGATGCAGCGGTTGCTGTGGAAGGCTGGACCACCATATCGGAGCCATGGTTTTACCAGGCCACTTTATGGTGGATGGAGTAGAGTTAACAATCCTGTTTTCTGAGATTTCTGAGTTGTGTTATCTAATCTAAGCAAACACCTTCAATTGCTTTTCAATGGCTTTTGTCTCAACTCAAGATAACGTGATGAGTTAAGAAATTTGAGTTAAGAGCTGGAGTGCTAACCCTGCTCCATCTGTATACACTCCATACGTTTGCTGAACGGCAAACGTATTTTTCTTTTTTCCACATATACACTCTACAAAAGGGCTTTAGAACATATAACTGCACTGTTAAACGGCAAATAGGCCCATA
Source organism: Bufo bufo (assembly GCF_905171765.1). NCBI lineage: Eukaryota > Metazoa > Chordata > Amphibia > Anura > Bufonidae > Bufo > Bufo bufo. Next base: position 312,048,967 of record NC_053392.1, read on the forward strand.
TTTTTTTCCACTTATACATGACGCAAAAGGCTTTAGAACATATAACTGCACCGCTGAATGGTAAATATATTTTTCTTTTTTCCACTGATGCACTCCACAAAAGGGCTTTAGAACATATAATGGCACCGCTGAACGGCAAATGGGCCCTTATTTTTTTCCACTTATACATGACACAAAAGGCTTTAGAACATATAACTGCACCGCTGAATGGCAAATAATCCCTTTTTTTCCAATTATACACGACACAAAAGGCTTTAGAGCATATACAGTAACTGCACTGCTGAACAGCAAATATATTTTTCTTTTTTCCACTTATACACTCCACAAAAGGCTTTAGAACATATAACTGCACCGCTGAACGGCAAATATATTTTTCTTTTTTCCACTTATACACTCCACAAAGGTCTTTAGAATATATATCTGCACCGCTGAACGGCAAATATATTTTTCTTTTTTCCACTTATTTACTCTTCAAAAGGGCTTTAGTCTACTTTCACACTCGCCTTTTGGCTTTCCGCTTGTGAGATCCGTTTAAGACTCTCACAGGCGGTCCAAAACGGATCAGTTTGCATTCTAATGCATTCTGAATGGAAAAGTATCCCCTCCGAATGGATCAGTTTGCATCAGTTTGCATCAGTTCAGTCTCCATTCCGCTTTGGAGACTGACACCAAAATGCTGCTTGCAGCGTTTTAGTGTCCGTCTGATGATACTGAGCCAAACGGATTCGTCCTGGCACACAATGTAAGTCAATGGGGACGGATCCGTTTTCACTGACACAATCTGGCACAGTATAAAACAGATCCATTGACTTTCAGTGGTGTTCAAGACGGATCCGTTTTGGCTATGTTAAAGATAATACAAACAGATCCATCCTGAACGAATATAGACGGTTGTATTATCTGAACGGATCCATCCATGACAGATCTGCACAAAACGCGAGTGTGAAAGTGGCCTAAGAACATATAACTGACTGCTGAACGGCAAATAGGTTCTTAATTTTTTCACTTATACACAACACAAAAGGCTTTAGAACATATAACTGCACCACTGAAGGGTAAATATATTTTTCTTTTTTTCACTTATGCACTCCACAAAAGGCTTTAGAATATATAACTGCACCGGGTTGTAATTTTCACACTTCACCACACAACATCTAATAAGACCTTTTTTTCCCACTAATACAAGAAAAAAATGCTTTAGAAAATATAACTGCACCGCACAAGGGCAAATAAGACATAGAAATATTGCCTTGTAATAAACCATGTTAATGGCTGTATCAAACAGCACTTGCACCCCAATAACAAGAACGGTTTGCTGGAATTACAGATCTGTATAATGGCAATTTGGATCCCCAGTCAGTGCAGCAAGATGTAATACGATTGTTCCTATTACTCAGGCTGTATTCCTACCTGTCCTTTCCCTACACCTTGAATAATCTTTCCCTGAACTTGTAAATTGTTTTTTTTAGCACAATAAAGTCTTTCCTAGCATTGTCCCTAGCACCTGCTGAAGTCTCTCCCTGCACAATAGAACAGTGGAAAATGGCAGATTCCAAGATGGCTGAGGCTATTTAGAGTGCTGTGACATCCCATGGCTGGCTGGCTGCTGATTGGCTGCATGCATTGCATTATGGGTGATCACGAGTTCCCAGAGTTCCAAGCTCCATGTCCTCACATGTGCAGCAGCCATTTTAGGAAAAAATGTGATTTGTTACCATGAAGCATAAGGAAATTCGGATTCGGTGCAAATCGAGTTTTTCCTGAAATTCAGGGTGAATTTCACTTCGTCAACTTCGAATCGCTCATCTCTAATTGTCATGTACTATATGATGTCTGATTTTAATTTTTTGCATTAGTCATGGGATAACCCCTTTAATGTTTTAATTTTATTAATTATATATATTTGAGAAAGGTTTTACATTTTAGTCTCCTATTAATTCATGAGTTTTCGCTGGCAATGACAACTTGCATTTTTTTTGCACTTAGACTTTAACGTACTCTGCAGTGACCTTTTTGTACAGTTTGTAGCAATATTGGAATAGCAATTTTGCCTGAAATGGTTATCAGCTAACTAGGGTCAACAAATAAGGGCAATCAATGAATTATTGGAAATTAAAATGCATGAAAAATATATTTAGATCTGCTCTCTACATAGGGATTTTAGTTCATAGACAGTTTCACTCTTTTGACAGTGATAATGAGAATGTTGAGAATATTTGCCTCACCAGGAAATTAGAAATAAAGGAATTAACGTACCAGCTTTGTTAAAGTTGTTTGTTTCTTTGACTAGCAGTCATATGAGAATAGGGATGTATGACCCATGGTGTACATTAAGTCACATCTATATTAGTCTAATAAAACAAAAACAAATTGTAAAAAAACCATTGTCACTACAGGATACCAGTCTATAGCGAATGCTAAAGACAATGACCAAGGGTTGTTATGGCTTTGTAATTGACCAAAGTCTCAGTGGTGCAATTCCGTAAAATGTAGCCTCTGTAGCTGTAAATATTGTATTGAGTTTGGCCGCTGTATGCAGAACTCATTGAGTTTTTTGACATAATGGTTTGCCATAAAAATACATATTTTAGCAGATGTCAGGAATTAAAATGAGACAACAATATTGCTTGTAATTATAGTTCATGTAGGTGCATCTCTGCCCTGTAGACACATCATTTTTTATTCATTATGGGATTTCATAGCTCTAATTGATCAGCCAATTCCCAAAGATCATTTTGTGAAAATGTGATTTTTGTTTAACCCCTTCAAGACCAAGTTAGTTTTTACCTTTTAGGACCAGGCCATTTTTAGCAAATCTGATATGTGTCACTTTATGTGGTAATAATAATTTTAAAACTCTTTTACTTATCCAGGCCATTCTCAAATTGTTTTCTCAACATATATTGTACTTCATGACAGTGGTAAAATTGAGTAAAAAAATATCATTTTTATTTAGAAAAAAATAACAAATTTACCAGAAATTTGGAAAAATTTCAATTTCTCTACTTTATAATAGACATTAATACCTCCAAAAATAGTTATTACTTTACATTTCCCATATGTCTACTTCATGTTTGTATCATTTTGTGAATGCCATTTTTTTTTGTGAATGCCATTTTTCAAATTTCCAAAACCCACTTTTTAAGGACCAGTTCAAGGTCTGAACTACCTTTTGAGGCTTACATAATAGAAACCACCCAAAAATGACCCGCATTTTAGAAACTACAACCCTCAAGGTATTCAAAACAGATTTTACAAACTTTGTTAACCCTTTAGGTGTTCCACAAGAATTTAAGGAAAATGGAGATGACATTTCAGAATTTCTGAATCAATTTTTTTCCAGTAATAAAGCAAGGGTTAACAGCCAAACAAAACTCAGTATTTATTACCCTGATTCTGTAGATTACAGAAACACCCCATTTGTGATTGAAAACTGCTGCACGGCCACACGGCAGGGCACAGAAGGAAAGGTATGCCATATGGTTTTTGGAGGGCCATATCACATTTGATGCACCTCTAGAGTAGAAAAAATTACCCCATTTTAAAAACAAGGGGATAAGGTGGCAATTTTATTGGTACTATTTTAGGGTACATATGATTTTTGGTTGCTCTATATTACACTTTTTGTGAGGCAAGTAAAAAAATAGCTGTTTTGGCACCATTTAAATTTTTTGATATTTACAATGTTCATCTGACAGGTTAGATCATGTGGTATTTTTATAGAGCGGGTTGTTATGGATGCGACAATATCAAATATGACCTTTCTTGTTTGTTTGTTTGTTTGTTTGTTTCAGTTTTACATAATAAAGCATTTTTGGAAAAAAAATGTTTAGTGTCTCCATATTCCAAAAGCTATTTTTTTTCTTTTAGGGGGAGAAACTGTCTTATGTATGATCTCAATTTTTTGCGGGATGAGATGATGGTTTTATTGGTACAATTTTGGAGTGTGTATGACTTTTTGATTGCTTGGTATTACACTTTTTGTGATGTAAGGTAACAAAAAATGGCTTTTTTGACACCGTTTCTATTTTTATTTTTTTACGGTGTTCACCTGAGGGGTTAGATCATGTGATATTTTTATACAGCAGGTGATTATTGATGAGGCAATACCTAATATGTATACTTTTTTTATTTATTAAAGTTTTACACAATAACAGCATTTTTTAAACAAAGAAAATCGTGTTTTAGTGTCTCCATATTCTGAGAGCCATAGTTTTTTTTTACTTTTTAGGCGATTGTCTTAGGTAGGGTCTAATTTTTTGGCGGGATGAGATGACGGTTTGATTGGTATAATTTTGGAGTGCATATGACTTTTTGATCGCTTGGTATTACACTTTTTGTGATGTAAAGTGACAAAAAATGGCTTTTTTTACACCGTTTTTATATATTTTTTGTTTACGGTGTTCCCCTGAGGGGTTAGGTCATGTGATATTTTTATAAAGCAGGTTATTACAGACGCGGCGATAACTAATATGTATACTTTTTTTATTTATTAAAGTTTCACACAATAACAGCATTTTTTAAACAAAAAAAAATCATGTTTTAGTGTCTCCATATTCTGAGAGCCATAGTTTTTTTTATTTTTTTAGCGATTGTTTTAGGTAGGGTCTCATTTTTTGTCGGATGAGATTACGATTTGATTGTTATGATTTTGGGGTGCGTTTCACCTTTTTATCGCTTGGTATTACACTTTTTGTGATTTAAAGTGACAAAAAATGTCTTTTTACACCATTTTCATATTTTTTTATTACGGTGTTCATCTGAGGGGTTAAATCATGTGATATTTTTATATAGCCGGTCAATACGGACCCGGCAATAACTAATATGTCTAGTTTTTTTATTTATTAAAGTTTTATACACTAATATTTTTGAAACAAAAAAAAAAATCATGTTTTAATGTCTCCATAGTCTGAGAGCCATAATTTTTTTTATTTTTTGGGCGATTGTTTTAGGTATTGGATCATTTTTTGCAGGATGAGGTGACGGTTAGATTGGTACTATTTTGTGGGCATATAACTTTTTTGATCACTTGGTGTTGCACTTTTAGTGATGTAAGGTGACAAAAAAATGTTTTTTTAGCACAGTTTTTATTTTACTTTTTTTTTTACAGTGTTCACCTGAGGGGTTAGGTCATGTGATATTTTTTTTAGAGCTGGTCTATACGGATGCGGCGATATGTAATATGTCTACTTTCTTTTTTTCCCTATTTTTTTCAAATTTTTTTTTTTACTTGAAACTTTAATTTTGTTATTATAAAAAAACACTTTTTTGCACTTTATTTTACATTTTATATTCGTCCCACTGTGGGGCTTCATCTTTTCAGGGTTTGATCCCTGTTTCAATTCAGTACAATACATTCTGTATTGTACTGAATTGAACTGTGAGACGCTGACAGTTGCCTAGGAGACCACTCAGGATGGATCTCCTGGGCTTCCGTAGGCTGGCAGCTCTGATGCTTGTGTAAGGCATTGAGGCTGCCATAGCAACCATCAGCCCCCTGCCAGAGCAGCGCAGGGGGGGGGCGATGGAGTCAGAGGGGGCCCCATCCCTCTGTATACCCTGTACGTGCCACAGACAGCGGTGACCGCCGCACGTGAAAGGGTTAATCCGCCGGCATCACCACACACACCGATGCCGGCGGATGCAGCAGGGGCCCGGCTATCAGTAGCAGCCGGGCCCGTGCTGCGGGCGCAGTACAGAAGCAAAATACAAGTTCTTAACTCGAAATGTCAGTGTTTATTCACACTTGAGGCAATTGCACAAAACAGCACGTAACTTTGCAGTCTTGGTGTTAATACACACACAATGGAAAGTTCATAACACAAGTCACCTTGCTGGCAGTTCTGCCTCCAGTAGTCCACAGCAGGCTTTAGCGGGCCTGTTTCCCCAGCGTGCGGCTCTCAGCCCTCCAGCACGGCCCAAAGCCTCAGATCCCAAAAACAGAGACCTCTCTGCTGAGCCCAGCTGCTTATTTAAGGACATGCAGGTGCTGCCAAAACTCGGACTGGCACTTAAACTCCGGTCCGGTATTTGACCTCACCTGGCTGGAAACCAGCCCAGCCGCACATGCTGGGAGGAAAATACCTGCCTTGCCAGACACAACCCCTCACTGTGTCACACTACGTATAGTCCTTGTTTGCTTTTAGATTGCTGCCATGATAACATGCACCTGAGCCCCTTTTTTATATTCTTTGGAGGTGCTGGTATAACAGTTTTTTGCATTGTACATTTGGAGGAGTGGCTGCCCCCTTGTGGCCTGTTCACTCCAGCCCATCTGCCTAGGGCTTCTAATCAGAGTAGGCTTAGGCCCAGGAGAGGCAAGTCTGTTAGTGTTAGGTCCCATCTGTTGGAAGCCTTCTTGTTGTTGGTAAATGGACCCAACAGATAAGTGCAATATGTGCAAAGATCTTCTAATTTTCCTATAGTAAGAATAGTAGTAATGCAATTTAAATGTATTCATGTTTCTAGTGTTTGCATGTGTCTTTGCACATGGCAGTGTTCTGCTACTTGTAGTCCTTGTGGGGATGTACTTTCTCACTTGCATTAATCACTGTGCAAGGAGAGGGACTAGGGAGCAGTAGCTGAGTTGTCTTCTCATCACCTATTGTCCATAGTATGATGCCACATTGTCTGGTCTCAGCCTTATATAGGTAATAACAGTCATTGTGATCCTAATCTCGGGAAACGTAGATCATGGCCCCCAGTGTACACAACACAAGATGAAGAGTGATCTGTATACCATAGGAAGTGTTATTGTTAAGTTCCACAATTGTGGAATCATGACAGTTCTCCCTGCCAACCTGGATCCCCACCTTTAGTTAAAGGGGTTGTCTGCTTCTGTTATATTGATGACTTATCCTTAGGGTACATCGTCAATATCAGACTCCTGGCACCCTGACGATCAACTGTTTGAAGAGAAGGCAGTGCTTGTATGAGCGCTGTTCTTGTCATAAACTTACCTGTCCGAACACTGGCAGCATGATCCTCAGCCTTGGCACGGCCGCGCCGGGAGAGACATGCTGCTGGAGGCTGAGCCACGCCTCCTGATGATGCGACAGCATCATAGTTACATCGTTAATAAGGTTGAAAAAAGACATAAGTCCATCAAGTTTAAGTCCAACAAGATGCAATACTCTGTTTCTCCCTGCAGAGGGCGTGTGCTGGAGGAGATTAGCAGTGGGTTGATTCCTTAGCTGCTCTATTCCTGTGTGCTAGTGTTTCTGACTAACGGAGCATCTATCAGGTGCTGATCCAAGGACTCGGTGCACTATATACACCCTTTCCTGACCATACGCTAGTGCCAGTAATAGTCTTGTTTGGGCTCACTAGCTAGGTTCCTGGTTCTTGCTCCTGTGCTGATTTGGATTGCTCATATTTTATACCTCGACTCATCCTTTGTTCACTCTCTGTCTCTCATGATTTGTACTGTGCATCCCATCTGGTTCTTACCTTGACTCGTCTTTTGACCACTCTCTGTCTCTTGTTTTTGTACTGCTCTGTCCTCCTGGTTATAACCATTTACGTACCACTCTCTCTTTGTGTCCTTTGTCTCTAGGTGTTTGTCTGTAACTGCACCTTAGCATAGGGACTGTTGACGAGTTGTGGTCTTGCAAGTAGATAGGAAAAGCGAGCTGGGTTCTAGGTTAGGGCTCACTGTCCATGTCTGTCCCTACCTAACATTACAGTTCTCTTCTCTGTTTACCTGCTCATCGTCGACATTGCAGTGGCGAGCATGTGTAATTATAACTCCTCCACCCCTATTCCCTTCAATGTGATGGCTCTGTGAATGGGGACAGTGGAGTTGTAATTACACCTGCTTGCCGCTGGAATGTCAATGGTGAGCAGGTAAACAGAGAAGAGAATGCAGAGCTCATACTAGCACTGTGTTCTATTCAAACACCTGGTAGGCAGTGGCACCAGTTATTGGGCCACCGCTGATCTGATATTGCTGACCTATTCTGAAGATAAGTCATCAATATAACAAAGGCGGAAAACCACTTTAACCCATATTCAACTAATTTCTCAGGACACTGATACAGTTGATATCTATAGCAGAATATTGAGTCATAGTCTCCCTTCTCTGCTATTTTGTAGGCCACAGGCTGCTTTAGGTCTGGGACCTAGTATAGTACAACTTAGGATGCCCACATACTGACACACTCCGCTCCCTGATGTCTTTGTCTTGAACCACCTGCGCCAGTTGATTGATGACAGAGGTTCAGACCTTATCTATGCTCACACAGGCTGCTTTCTTCAAATTCTCTTATGTAGACTGTCATGCCCGCACAGTCAAGTACTATACAGCAGCAGTTTGTTTTGCTGCACCTAATTTCTGTCCATGTGCGGGATTTCAGTGATCACATCTGGGAGGTGGTAGTGCCAATCCAGTCCATAGAGGTGGAGTGGTAGCAAGTGCTCATGAACATGTTAAAACATTTCAAATCTATAATATATGGCATTGGGCAGGACATGTTAAAGTGACCTGATCTGTTGAGATCCTGGGGCCTCCCCAGTTCATGAGAACAGGGGTCCTGAGTCCCTCATTTGAGTGGAATGACAGTCATGCAGGTGCACTGCCAGATCATTCAGAGTCTATAGGACTGAAGGACAGTACAGCAGTACAGCTCTGCTATCAGTCATTGTAATGGTAATGGTTTCTGAAATGTATTGTATTCCTCTTTTTGCTAACCTACCTTTGTATGTTCATTTAAATAAGATCTTAAAAGAAAAATTTTTAAATATATTTTTCAATTATTCAAAATTTCTGAATCTTATTGTATTTACAATACATTCACTTTAATCATTTATTGTGCATATTATGAAAAAGATCATTATTTGGAACAGAACAATACATATTATTTCTGGTCATTTTCCTTATTTTTCCAAGCAGTTTTCAAGATATTTGCTCATAGGCAAATACAATTAAATCATATAGACAGAGGAAATGTCAGGTTAGTGATTTTCTGGAATTGTCCTTATGCCAGAGGAGATAAATATGCTGACATTTAAAGTATTGTTATCTGTGAGCATGAAGTGACCATTCACAAATAAACTTAACATCAAATCTGCTCATCATTAGTTTTGGGTGATGATTAGAATATGTTATGCCCATAGTTTGTATGGCGTGTCTATATTTTAGATTCATATTGATGGTATTAAAACATTAAATGAAATTTTGAGTTCAGTTCATTGCTCTGGGCTGTTATATTCCAGCTAGTATAGAAGAAAAAGGCTGGAAAGTAGAGGTGGCTTGACAAAGAAGTTATAGTAAAGGACTAGTCCAATATTGGCAGAAACATTGCCTTCAACATGAAAATTAGAGTTATGAAACAATGACAGTGCTCTTTCTGTTCAGTTTTATACTGGAAGTAGATGAAAAACAGATGGCAGTTTTAAATTCCATTCATATTGAAGGAAACCGGTCACTGTGAACATGCAGTGCAGGAGGAGCTGAGCAGATTAATATATAGTATTTATATTTATAGTATTTATAGGTAACGATTCAGTATAACTTATAATTTATACATTTTAGCCTCTGATCTCTTTATACTTAGGAGTCATGTGGGCAGGACCATTCAGTAAGACCGCCCATATGACTCCTAATCATAGAAAGAGCAGAAGTTTAAATGAATAATTACTCAATCTTTTACCACAGAATATATCAATCTTCTCAGTTCTTGCTGCTCTAAACCATGCTGCCCACAAGTTGAAGTGCATTTTGATGATGAAAAGTTCTGTTTAACCCTTTCATAACCAAGGGTCATTGATGCCCCAGTGTCCAGGTCAAAATTTACAAATCTGACATGTGTCCCTTTATGTGGTAATAACTTTGGAACGCTTTTACTTATCCAAGCCATTCAGAGATTTTTTTTTCTCGTGACACGTTGTACTTCATGACAATATATTTCACCTTTATTTATGAAAAATCCCAAATTTACTAAACATTTAGAAAAATGAGCAATTTTCAAAATTTCAATTTCTCTGCTTTTAAAACAGAAAGCGATACCTCATAAAATATCTATTACTTAACATTTCCCATATTTCTACTTCATGTTGGCATCATTTTGTAATTGTCATTAAAAATTTTTAGGACGTTAGAAGGCTTAGAAGTTTAGAAGCAATTATTAAAATCTTTAAGAAAATTTCTAAAACCCACTTTTTAAGGACCAGTTCCGGTCTGAAGTCACTTTGTGAGGCTTACATATTGGAAAACCCCCATAAATGACCCTATTGTAGAAACTACACCCCTCAAGTTATTCAAAACAGATTTTACAAACTTTGTTAACCCTTTAGATGTTCCACAAGAATTAAAGGAATATGGAGATTCAATTTCTACATTTCACTTTTTTGGCAGATTTTCCATTTTAATCCACTTTTTTCTTTAACACATTGAGGGTTAACAGCCAAACAAAACTCAATATTTATTACCCTGATTCTGCGGTTGACAGAAACACCCCACATGT